>NW_017731636.1:476236-479248 GCF_001890085.2 Hipposideros armiger | reverse complement strand
GAATGTGTGGGGTCGGCCGAGTGGCACAATGGTTAAGAACTGGCTTGGGATGCCAGAGGGCCCCGGTTCGGATCCCACATATGAGGGTCAGTGACACTGCTCTCTACAGCTAAGATGCTGTACAACAGCTCAACCTGGAGCTGGGCTGCCATGAGTCGCCGGTGATGGCGTGGGCTGTAGCCCCTGTGGCAGTGGGTTGCCATGGGCTGTACATAGCCAGCAGCCAGCGTGAGCGGCCAGCAGCCGCAGTGAGCGGCCGTCCAGAAGCCAGTGACTGATCTGCCTCGCCCGGGAGGAGTGCAATGATGGTTCCAACTTGGGCCAGTGAAGCAACGTCCTCCACAACTAGACTGAAGAACAAAATGACAGCAACTTGTCTGTTCCCTTTCCCCCAATTCCCCAATAAAAATCTTTAAAAAAAAAAAAAAGCAGAATGTGTGATCACAATGTGGTTTCTAAAAAGAGATTTGAAGGGGCCGGCCGAGTGGCTCGTTGGTTGGGAGTTGGCTTGGGAGCACAGGCTCTAAGCAGCAGGGCCATGGGTTTGGATCCCACACGGGCCAGTGACGCTGCGCCCTCTACAGCTAAGATGGTGAACAACAGCTCAACCTGAAGCTGGGCTGCCGTGAGTCTCTGGCAATGGTGTAGGCTGCAGTGGGGCTGCAGTGGGCTGCTGTAAGCTACCGTGAGTGGCCGGCAGCCAGCATGAGCGGCTGGCAGCTGTGAGCCGCCGTGAACCACCATGAGCCGCAGTGAGTGGCCATCCAATGGCCAGTGACTGATCTGCGCCATCTGGGAAGAGCTCAATGATCACAATACCAACATGGGCCAGCGAAGCAACGTCCTCCATAACTAGACTGAAGAACAAAAGGACAACTTGTCTGTTCCCCTTCCCCAATTCCCCAATGGTGTTCCCTCCCCCAATTCCCTAATAAAATCTTTAAAAAGAAATAAAAGAGAGAGATTTGAAAACAACATGCTGAAATCTTAAATAGGGAAGGTCTATGACATGTGGGTGATTCTTTTTGTGTTAGGTTTAAAATGGCCACAGAGTCTTTGCTCTTCCTTCCTTTAGAAGTGGAGTGTGATTCCTGCCCCCTTTAAATCTGGGCAGCCCCCTGACCCACTGAACCAGCAGAGGATGCCAGTTCTCAGTATAACCTGTGCAAGCAGGAGCCCAGAGTGCCCCCTAAGGAGTTGTAAGGAAGCCCAAGTCACACCAGCGGGCCACAAAGAGACTGCTGTCAAGAGATAGAGGTGAAACTAGCTTTCTAGCCACCCCTGCCGAGGCACTACGCAGAGAGGGAAACCATCCTGGACCATCTAGAGCAGCCCCTCCATCAACTGTGTACTGACGAAGTGACCTCTGTCCATACTTGTGAAACAAGAATATCTCAACTGTGCCTGTCCCACTTCCTGACCCATCAAATTCTGAGCCATAATAACATAATCATTCTTTTAAGACACTAAGTTTGGAGATAGTTTGTTATATAGCAATAGATAACCAGGTCACTACTCTTCTACTTTTATATCTCATGACAGACAGCAAAAGAGTGAAAGAAATTAATCTGGAAGTTACCCTGAATCAAAGTGAGAGTACTTGGATGAGAGAATAGAGGCTTAAAGGGACAGTACAGATAGGTGTCCCATTTCTCCATAAGGTGAGTGTTCCCCTGCCTAATCACCATCTGTGGGATTAAAGTACAGCCTTGCCACATAAAACATGGTTTGTTGAGCAGCTAGGGCATCAGAGTCTTTACCTGGGCAGGCTGCCCTTGGTTCAGGGGAACTAGGGCCACAGAGAGGACACAGTCAACCTGTCCTGTATCTCATGGCCCACTGTAAGGGGACAGCTCTGCCACGCCACCACAGCCACTTTGCCTGCCTCCACACAGGCCATACAGGCAAGACACAACCCCAGCCTAACTCTAGCCTGGGCGCAACTCCCTGTGATCCTCCCAGAATATGGGAAGACAGGCAGCACTGTGAGATGCTGTAACAGGGCAATTCTCATCACTTCCCAGTTCTTCTGAGACACGAAACCTCCCTCTTGGATCCTCCTGGTGCGGCAGGAGACATAAACTGCATGGCTACACTGTAGAGATGGTTCCTTCATGACAGAGTGACCCACCTCTGTGGTATCTGTCATTCTGGCCCCTCCAGCTCAGCACCATGCCAGAATACAGGGGAGGAGGGAGCCTATATCAGGCTGGCCTTACCTTTGCTGCCAGGGTAAGTAACAAACTGAATCCATCTGGGCTCTCTGCGTCCATGCCTCGTGAACCTGTAGCAAGAGTCCAGGCCAGGGAGGCAGGGCCCACAGCAGCAGTAAGTTTATGCTACATCCTTCCAGAGCAGCTCAGGGTCCAAACCCCCAAATTCCAGACTGTAAGAACCCCCAGCTCAGGCTGAAGTGGATCACTGTGGGGGTCGGGGATTAGGATACAGAAACAGAGGGTGACAGGCAAAAATGGCAGTGCGTTTGGGGTGGGTTATGACTGCTGTTGGTCCCAGCAGGGAGTGTGCTCAGGACACATTTGGCGTCCTGGACCTGGCAGGCCCTGAACGTCCCCAGCTCAGAAGGATAGGCACCCTCAGCAGGTGCAAAAGTGCCCTGAGGGCAGGGACACTGTCCAGTTTGTGATGTGCCTGCCCAGAACCTAGCACAGGTCCTGGCTCTGAGCAGTCTCCATACGTGCTTCTTAGGTCCCAGTACAAGGTAAAGACAAGGCCCAGACTTGGTCTCAAGCAGTCCAAGGTTCCATCCCAGTTGAGCCTCTTACAGCTGTAACCTTGAGCAAAGCACTCAACCTCTCTAAGCCCCTCTCTTCTTTTGACATGCAAGGATTATAACATGTAACTTTCAGGGTTGTTGTGGTGACTACAGGATGTGAAATGTTTAAAGCAGCTAATTTGAGGGCCGGCCGAGTGGCGCATTGGTTAAGACCTGGCTTGGGACGTCAGAGGACCCTGGTTCGGATCCCACATATGAGGGCCAGTGACACTGCCCTC
>NW_017731636.1:436707-476092 GCF_001890085.2 Hipposideros armiger | reverse complement strand
CAGAAGCCGGCGACTGATCTGCCTCGCCCGGGAAGAGCGCAATGATGGTGCCAACTTGGGCCAGTGAAGCAACGTCCTCCACAACTAGGCTGAAGAACAAAAGGACAGCAATTTGCCTGTTCCCCTTACCTGATTCCCCAGTGCTGTTCCCATCCTCCAATTCCACAATAAAAATCTTTTTTAAAAAAATAAATAAATAAAAGAGGCAGAGAGGGCTAGCACAGGACAAGAATTTTAAAAAAAATAAAAATAAAAAATAAAGCAGCTCATTTGCAGTTTTAGGAATACCAGATCTCAAAAACTAGCTATGGTGACTATGATAACAAGAACAATAATAAAGCAAACACTTATTGAGCACTTACTGTGCGCTGGATATCTGTGTTAGATTTCCCCCAAAACAGACCCTAGACAAAGACTTAACTGCAAGCAGGTTTTTGTTTTGTTTTGTTTTGTTTTGTTTTAAATGATTCAGAAAACACAAGTGGAAGAGAAGGGAATGAGACAAAGAAGGGTGAACAAGCCATACACAGGTTGACAGTGAGCATGTTACACTATGGGAAGCTGGTCTACTCTCATGGCCTTCCGAGAATCTGTGAAGAACACACTTCAGAATTGCCTGCCATTGGGTAACCCCTCAAGCATACGGCCAAATGACCTTCAACAAAGGTGATAAGACCATTCCATTAGGAAAAGACACTCTTCAACAAACATGCTGAGACAATTGGATATCCACATGCAAATGAATGAAGTTAGATTCTCAGCTTACACCATATGAAAAATTAACTCAAATTGTATCAAAGACCTAAACATATGAGTGAAAACTATAAAACTCTTAGAAGAAAACATGGAGGAAATCTTCATGATGTTGAATTTGGAAATGGATTCTTAGATATGACGCCAAAAGCACAGGCAACAAAAGCAAAAAATAGATCAATTGTACTACGCAACATTAGAAACTTCTGTGCATCAAAGAATACAACAGAGTGAATAGGCAACCTATGAAATGGGAGAAAATATTTGAAAATCATATATTGATAATACCCAGAGTATATGAAGAACTTCCACATCTCAGCAACAACAACAAAAACAACCTGATGTAAAAATTGGCAAAGGACTTAAATAGACATTTCTTCAAAGAAGATATACAAATGGCCAACAAGCAAATGAAACATACTCAACATCACTAATCATTAGGGAAATACAATTCAAAACCATAATATGATATCACTTCACACCCATCAGTATGGCCACTATCAGAGAGAAAAGGAAGAAGAGGAGGAGGGAGGAAATAAGAAGTGTTGGTGAGGATGTGGACAAATGGGAACCCTTGTGCACTATTGATGGGAATGTAAAATGGTGCAGCTGCTGTGAAAACCAGTATGGTGTTCATAAAAAGATTAAACATAGAATTACCATATGATCCAGCAATTCTACTTCTGAGTATATACCCAAAAGAATTGAAAGCTGGGACTCACATGTTTGTACACTCATGTTCATAGCAACATTATTCACAACAGCCAAAAGCAACATTATTCACAAAAGTCAAGTGTCCATGGAGGGATGAATGGATAAATAAAATGTGGTCTATATGTACAATGGTATATTATTCAGCCTTAAAAAGAAAGAAAATTCTGACACATGCTACAACATAGATTAATCTTGAAGACATTATGCCAAGTGAAATAAACCAATCACAAAAGGACAAATACTGTTTGATTCCACTTATATGACGTACCTAGAGAAGTCAAACTCATAGAGACAGAAAGTAGAATAGTGGCTTCTGGGGATTGGGGGAGGGAAAATGGGGAGTTAGTGTTTAATGGGGGCAGAGTTTCAATTTTGCAAGATGAAGAGAGCTCTGGAGGTGGATGGTGGTGATAGTTAAACAACAATGTGAATGTACTTAAGCTACTGAACTGTACACTTAAAAATGGTTAAGATGGTACTTTTTTTGTATATTTTACCACAATTAAAAATTTTTGAAAGAAAAACAGTAATTAGGCAGTGTATCTTTACTGAGATAAACCTAAGGACAAAAAGAACTATACAAGGTAAAATAAAAATAATTAAAGAAAAAAAAAGAATTGCCCACTGTGGGGCTGCAAGATGGGGAAGCCCCTGTCCTTAGCTAATTGAGGGCTCTTCCTGGAGATACTGAATGCATAAACTTCCAGGTTGCCTTTTCCCCAGGGTGAAAAACCCCTCTGCATAGGAGAGAGACCTCAGGCAGATGAGTAGAGAGACATAGGCACTTGAGAGGATAAACAGTCAGTGTGCATTTGTGCAGGACAGTGCATCCCAGCCTCAGCTCCATGCAGAGGTAGGACGAAGACATCAACTGGATCTACCACACCTGGCACTGTTCTCTCTCTGTCAGTCCTCCAAAAGGCTACCATGGTTCTCCCTGCTATACAGGTGAGGAACCATGCTCAGGGCGGTTGGGTGACCTGCCCAAGGTCACACAGTTAGGTTGTCATAAGCTCAGAGTCTGATCTCAACCTCCTCACTGTGCTGACCCTAGCTTTAGGGAGAAGGAGCAGGGATATCTCTGCTGGTGCTGGCTCCGGCATCATTTGGGCCACAGCATGAACTAATATGCCTCACAGGTATGCCAACGATGCAAAGAAGGTGGATCATCCACAAGGAGGTGGATTTTCAAGAAAGGGCAACTTCAAGGCTCTCCTTTGGCTCTTTGCAATGAATGATCAGAAAAGAACAAACCAGCAACCGTGCCCCAAACCAGCCCCTAAGTGCTGCCACCCTCTGTCCACTGCTGCGAAGTCTCAGGCTCCATACCCACACGCTAGCCATCCCTTGGCAGTCGGCCATGTCAGCCCAGCTCTGCTCACCAGGAAGAGGCAGACGGGATGAGCAGGCTCCTCTCAGCAGACTTTGTTTTTAATTAAAGCATGTCAAGCCAGGGAGGGGGTCAGTGCCCTGGAGGCTCCCAGGCAGGCTGCAATTAAATCTCCCTCCTGCTGTCTCTCAAGGCTCTTTGAAACAAGGAGAAAGCTGCACAGCAGCACCAGGAGGTAGCGTTTCCTTCCACTTGGCAGTGGCATGAGGGGCAAGGAGAGGGCAGCTCACTGTCACCCACTCCCATTCGAGGGGGAATGGGCTGTCGTGCCCCAACAGCCGAGAAAGTGGAAGGATCAACCTCTGCCAGAGAACTCAGCTGGCCATTTCAGGGGGGCAGCTGGCCATTTCAGGGGGGCAGCTGGCCAAAGAGGAAGTTCTGGGAACTGGCAGATGTTAGACCTCAGCCTTCAGAAATGGGGTCTTTCCTCTACACCTTAACCTTGAGCTCAAGCTTGGAGCTGACCCTCAGATGTGGGGTGGCGGGCAGCTGTCCCAGAGAAAGTGCTCCTCTGGTGGGAAGGCCACGAAGGGTCTAGGGTCTGCTAAGTTGGGGAGGGGGGCATGAACTCCTTGACTTAGGGTGCTCAGGGCGGGTGGTCACTTTAGTGCCGTACAGGCTCCTTGGGTCAGAAGCTGAGCTGAGGGCCTTATGCTCGTCTCACTGCCCCCTTACTCCTGAAGGAGCAGGTCTACTGTGACGTCACTCACTGCTCCCCCCACCAGACTGCCTGGCTGGCTTTAGGCTCCTGCTGCTACAGAAAACATGGTCTAACCCCCTCCCACCCAAATGAGAGAAAATGTCATTTCTTAATTTAATCCTGAGAAAACCAACCCTTAAGAATAGATTTATTTTCAGTTTCATTCTATACAAACACATAGTAGCCTTGGGGCCTTTGCACATGCCGTTTCCTCTGCCTGGAACTCTTTTCCCTGACAGTTTGCCTCACATCTCTGTTGAAATGTCACCTCCTTAAGAAAATCTTACTTGACCATCCTTCCCAAAAACTAAGCAAGGTCTCCCTTAGTAAGTCTCACAGTGCCAGGTACCAATTCTTCCAGCACTCTCTAATAATAATAACAAATATCTATTAGTCACTTACTTCATATCAGACACTGGTATAAGTTCTTTATAAGGATCGTCTAATAATTAACTCCTCACAATGACCTTATGAGGAAGGTGACATTATTGTAGCCTATTCCAAAGATGGTCACAACAATATAGCCCATCTTACAATATGACATTGACATGCAACTGCCTACAATCAAACAATAGAGTGCAACAGGAGTGACTCTGTTGTCTTCTGAGGTAGGTCCTAGACAGCAATGTGGCTTATATCGTGCTTCCACTCGGTGCTCTCAATCTCTCTTTCTCTCCTCACCCTGGGAACCCAGCCACCCTGTCATAAGGAGGCCCAGGGCATATGGAGAAGTGGCATGTAGGTCTTCCTGCTGAAAGCACCAGCTAGACCAGCACCAACCAGTGTTGGGCCTTCAAATGGTTGCAGCCCACCTCCCACTGCCCCCACCCCCCAGCCCTCAAGTCTCCCAGCCAAGGCCCTAGATGTCAGGAGCAGAGATAAGGCATCCTTCTTTGTCCTGTCTGAATTCCTAACAACAGAAAACATGATAGATGACAGATGGGTATTGTTCTAAGCGCTAAGTTTGGGGGTAAAGGTTAAGCAGTGGCACATTTTCAATTAATTTAATACCCCCATTTTCTACATAAGGAAACTGAGACACAAACAGGTTTAGAAGTGCCTGAGGTCACTTAGCCAGCAGTGTGGATTAGATTTTGTTCAGCGAAGTTCCACCCCTATCCTGCTCCCATGAGTTTAATAACCCCAGAGAGGTTGAACTTGCCTGTGTGACCTCCGCAGCCAGTGGAACATGGACAGAGGTGAAACTGTGCGATTAAGAGTCAAGATTCTTCTGCTTGCCCCTCTGGAAACATCCAAATCTGCCATGAGAACACGCTTCAGGGAGCTGCTGGTTCAGGAGAAGGAGTGCTTAGTGGATCATACCTGAACTCAGCTCACAAAGCCTCTCAGCCAATGTACCACGTGAGAGTAAGTGCTTCTTGTAGGTGCTGAATTTGGGGTGCCTGGTGATGCAGCATTACTGTAGGAGTAGCTGACTGCTACAACTGTTAATGGTAGAGCTGGGACTTCAACCAGGTGCAACTGGCCTCAGAGCCTGTCTCTGAAGCACAAAACCATACACATGGGATTACTGACTTCCACTCTGTCCCCCCAGACTTGAATGTGAGCCCATAAGGATAGGGTTTTGTTGGCCTTGCTCACTGTACAGCCCCCGTGCCTGACATAGCACGAAGTCCCCAGTACCAAGTACCCAAATACCCAGTGGGTGCTTACAAATTATTTTGGCTAAGATACCAGGCACTCTGTCTCCAGGGAGCACCCCCTTTGGGAGCCAGTAGTTGACAGAGGCCAAGACAGAGGTATGAGCAGAAGGTGGAGGGGTGCCCAGAAGGGGGATGATGGGATCTGCCTGAGAGGTGTCTCAGGCAGAGAAAGAGACAGAGTTATCGGGAGAAAGAACCAGGAAGGGCAAAGGCGTGGTGGTGGCAAGGGCACAGTGTGAAGAGTGGAGAAGGAGGAGGAAGGTGCTGGAGAGGTAAATGGGCTTGAATCCCAGGTTGAGAGCTGGGTTGTCTCCTAAGGATGGTGGGAGCTAGATCTATCACAGGGAGGGTCTGAGGTGGTCATGACTAAGAAGGCTGAAGGTGAGACTTTTATTGGGATATTACATTTTTAACAGGGATCAAACAGTCAAGCAAAACAAATGAAGCATTAATTGGAACGTCAGACACCCATTCAAGGACCGGCCGGGAAGGGAGTTCTGCCATGCATCCTGGAAACCACACGATGTTTGGTTTATACAAAGTGTCACTCAGACCTGTCTGCGGATTCCTTAGCACTGTTCTCAATAAGAAGTGAACTGTGGATGGGCTTGGGACTGACTCAAAGGATAGAAAGCAAGAAATGTGGCACTGCATGACCTCTGAGTTCAGGTCGGGAAAGACTTGGAGCACTTGCTTTGGGAGCCTTGAGACTCCTCATAAGAATCTGTCTTGAGGCCACCATGTGCCATGCTGTGAGGGATCCCAGGCCATATGAAGAGTCCCCACAGACAGCCCAGTCTTCAGTTCTCCCTCCCTCAGATGTGTGAGTGAAGAAGCCTCCAGATGAGTCACCCCCAGGTTAAAACTTCCCAACCAAGGCTGGACATCATGGAATATAGATAAGCTGTGCCCATGTGCCTGTCTGAATTCCAGATCCAAAGCATCCGGGAGCAGGATGAGTGGTTTGTTATGCAATAACAGTAATAGTAAACAAGAGTAGTTATTGTCCTCAAGCAGACACTAAAGCTGCTTGGGAAGAGAGGACATGAGTTCTGGGGCTCCCCTGTCCTGCCCCTCTGAGCTTGTTCCTGTGATAGTGACCCACCCTAGGGAGAGGAATAAAGCGAGGCTGACCCTTGGCCAGGGTCAGAGGAGAATAAAACTATTTGCATCTTTCTTCCTCTCTGGGGGGACCACGGTGGGCTGACCTGCTGAGGATCTTTGCAAGCAGTACCTCCCCAAGAGTACACTGAGCTACCCCCCACACCATGGATAGGGATAAACTCAGCCTATTGTGGTATTCAACAAAAGTCTTCTGGGAGCTCCTGCAGGAGTTCATGTGTGGATAGTCCCCACCCCAATCTTTCTCAGGCCCTATTTCACAGATGAATAAGCTGAGGCTCTGAGAGGGATGTGACATGCCCGAAGTCAGTAGGGCTGAGATTGGAGCCCTGGTCCTGGCCCTGCTGACCTTGACCTCTGGTGACACCTTCAGTGCACTTGAAAGAAGAGCTGCCTGTGGGTGTGGCCCTGCCCAGCCTAGTCCTCTTTGTGCCTTCACCACACCAGCCCCTTCCTCCCTCTTCCTCCTTTCTCAACCTCCACAACCGCTATTCCCCCTGCCTGGACCTCACCCCTCGCCTGCAAAGCACATCTTTCAAGACCCAGCCCACAAGCCCCCTCCACCAGGGAGCCCTCTTGGCTTGCAGGCTGGATCAGGTCACAGCAGAACCTCCTCTCACTCTGGGTTCTAATTGTTTATGTACACTTTTGTCTCCCTCACCCACCTCACCAACCCAGGATTTCGTTGAGGCCAAGGATGGAAGCTTGTGTCCACCTCTGCATTCCTAACCCAACCTGGAGCTTGGTACAGACAAAGTAGGCAACAGGGAGAATGAGTCAGAGGCCTCAGTGGACCACTGGGCAGACATTGGGGTCAAACACTGCCAGCAAGCCTTGGCAGAAGCTAAGCCCCATCATAGATATAGATTGTAGGACCTCCTGAGATGCAATGCAGACTTCAGAGCGAGACAGAAACTAGGGGGATTCCTAGATATCATTAATCAATGTGAAGCATGCCACAACAATACAAAGAGTGGTGACAATATGTGTGGATGTGTGGAGGGACTGTGTGGAAAAAAGAAGACAGGATGTTGGGCTGCAAGAAGCCAATGGGGCTGTGAACAAAGGGTGCTGGCAGGCAGAGGACTGGGGAAATGGGCTCAAGGGGTCTGGGGGTCTTTGCTGGTCACCTCTGGGCCAGAAGTAAGGCAAGTGAGAAGGGGTGGAAACTTGGCACCTCTGCAGGCTACTCGGAGCTCTAGCTTCTGGCTAGCTGCCCACCAGGCTAATGATTACCAAGCAAGGGAGCATGTCGCCCTAGCTGGGTAGTCACTGGGGCCTCCAGCACCTGCCCCTACTATCAGCGCTCTGTCTGGCACCAGGATGGTCACAGCAGCAGTAGCCCTGTGATGTCACTGGTCCTGCTCAGCACACAAGCCTACACCTGGGACTTGGGAGGACAAAAAAGATGCTGAGAGGGTAACAGAGAGTGATATTAGAGGCCACCCCTTCCACAGCACCTTGCTGCCCACAGGGAAGGCAGGAGCAAAGATACCGTCCATTTCCTGGACCCACCTGCCTGGGCACTTAGTGCGGGGTAGGACAGCTTCACCAGGGACCAGATCAGAAAAAGTGAGGATCATTCAAGTTGTCTGGGCCTCCCCGTCTGCTCTGGGCCTCCTACAGCTCCCAGAAGTAACATCTCCAAAGTCCAGTCAAGGTGAAGGACTCAAAAGGCCTGAGATGCCAGGAGGGAGGCCCAGCCTACGATCCCATCCCCACAAAACCTGCCCTCCACGACTCTAGCCAGCGTCTCAAGTGCCAAACCCAACCAGGTGGCTTCTACGGTTCAAGGGAAGCCAGAAATCAGACTTTTTAAATGAAATTTTCAGATGTCAAAATGCTAGCCCCAAATTAGAGACAAACAAAATGTCAGGGGGCAGGGAAGATCCAGTCATCAGATCACAGCCTAAGGCTCAGGGAAGATGACTGTTCAGGAGAAGGAGGGCTCAGAGGGTGAGCCAGGGACTGGGACCCTGGTGGGGGACAGGGCGCATCACAGATCAGGGCATAGGCCTAGATAACTCTGTTGCAGCCCAGTACATAGCTGTAGTGACTGTCAGTGCTCACAGATAAGGATTGGCATGGCTCTGAGCTCGGAGTCTCACTTAATGGGGTAAAGGTTATTAATAATTCCATTTTACAGATGAGGAAACTAAGGCACAAAGAGGTTCAGTCATTTGCTCAGAGGCACACAATGACTTGATGAAGCCATGTGTGAACCCCAGCTCCCAGGGACTTGGTTCCTGGGCTCTTTTCTTAAGTACTTAACAAGCAGCTCTGAGGAGACAAAAGGAGCAGCTGGGCGCTCAGGGTGACAGCCTTTTGTGTGTGTGGTGTGTGTGTGAGTGCGCCTGGGAAATTACTATCCCAGCATCCATCAGAGATGCTGTGTGAAAAGAGCCAATGGGCTTGGTTACAGAGAAGCAGCAGAGAACCCACTGCAGAGCCTGAGCCACCCATGAGACCCTTGCCCCTCCTCCTGGGATTCCCATGCCATCAGGGAGGGGGAGCCCCCAGAAAGACTGGAATAGAATTTCCTACCCACCTCTCCCAAGCCAGGTTCAGTTTGACTTTTTGTTGTTGTTTTGTTTTTTTAAGCTGCCCCATCCTGCCACAGCGGCTGCTCAGCTCAGGCCGGGAATCGAACCGCTGTTGCTCAGAGCTCAAACTCTTGAGTGAGCTCTTAACCAACCGAGCCACTTGGCCGACCCGGTTTGACTTTTTTAAATGTCATATTTGTTACTCAAGTCTGTGGCACACACATCATTGTGCTTAACCATCATGGCAACCTCACAGGGGGAGGAGGCCTGTCATCTTCCCCTCTCTGTAGCTCCAGACCCTAGGGCACAGAGGTGGGCTGAGTGGGGCTGGAGAAGCAGCCCATGCCTGGGATACAAGATAAGAGGAGGGAGGTGGAGCCAGGGCCACAACGAAGGGCAGCATTGGGCAGAGCAATTGGAAGGATGAAGAAACCACACACTTGATGCCATCAGGGCTTTGGAAGGCCCTAGCCCGTTGGCAAGGATGGTGTGACTGATATGGATTCTGTGGCATCAAATATGCCTGATTTAAGGTCCTTTAATAAAATAAAGATATGGGGAGGGATTATAAAAGTAATTCATAGTCAACACAGCAAATTTGAAAAGCATAGGGAAAAAAAGAAGAAAAATATAATTTCCCAAAATAAAATCAACCCAGAAACATACTGTCCCTGATTTGGAATTTTTCCCGCCTGTTTTCTTTTTTGTTTATTTTTACAGTCAAGATAATAGTGGATTATAATTATGTAATCTTTTTTTTTTAAAGTAAACACTTGTTAACAGTATCCCTGTCATAATAAATAATCTATGAGCATGCCTTTGGAAAGACTGCATAGTGTTCCACCACATGAGCTTGAGCTCAACAATCCCCTTTCATTGGACAACTATGTTGTTTCTTATTTTCACACTCATTAACAGCACTGAGATGAACATACTTTTTAAAAGATTTTTTATTCTGTTTTAAATTAAAAACTTTGAGGGCCGGCCGAGTGGCACGTTGGTTAAGAGCTGGCTTGGGACGCCAGAGGGCCCTGGTTTGGATCCCACATATGAGGGCCAATGACACTGCCCTCTACAGCTAAGATGCTAAACAACAGCTCAACCTGGAGCTGGGCTGCCGTGAGTCACCGGCGATGGCAAGTGGGTTGCCATGGGCTACCGTGTGTAACCAGCAGCCAGCGTGAGCGGCCAGCAGCCGCAGTGAGTGGCCATCCAGAAGCCGGAGACTGATGTGCCTCGCCCGGGAAGAGTGCAATGATGGTGCCAACTTGGGCCAGTGAAGCAACGTCCTCCACAACTAGACTGAAGAACAAAAGGACAGCAACTTGTCTGTTCTTCTTCCCCCAGTTCCCCTATTAAAAATCTTAAAAATAAATAAATAAATAAAAACTTTGAACATGGTGCACACTTCAAAGACTACAACAGACTATACAGAAGATAATGTCTTTCCTGTCCTTGATCCCCACTTCCTAAGCCTCCAAAGCACTACTGGTACCCAAGGCTTATGTTTCCACACAGAGACAAGCACGTATATGACAAGACTCCCTCCATTTCCCCACAAGTGACAGCACACAGCTTGCTTTATTCATTTAAACATATACTCATATGCCGGAGATTGTTCCTTACTAGTACATAGATACACCCCATTTGTCGTAGGACTGCGGGATGTTGCATCCAATGAGCCAGTGGGGTGCTGCTAAATTAGCTCTCCAGAAAAAATAAGAGGTTCTGACTTGTAGCACTTGCCATTTTCTGTGGTGTAAATACTCCCACCACAGCCATGTCAAGCTACTAACAATTTAACAGCTGGCTGGGAAATATTCCTCAATGTGTAATAATCATCTCTCAAGAGCCAGAAGAGAGGCCAGACTAAGATTCTGCCAAATAGATGGGTGCTGTGCCAGCTGCCTCCCAGGATGGCACCAGAATAAAAAATAATTTATACAACATTCAACCTTGGAAGTCATCTGAACACTAGATGAACAGAACCTCTAAACACCGAGGAGGGGCGGAGACATGAGGCAGGCTGACTCCAGGCCCACAGAAAGAGGGTGAACCCCACGAGGGACACCTCAGTGGCAGAGGGGCTTCCCCTGTTGCGGGAGGGACCCTCTGGCCCAACACCGGGCTCCCCAGCCCAGAGTTCCTTTACCAGGAAGGGGAGTTCCATGATAGCTGGCAGTAAAAATTAGTGAGGACTCTCTTTGCTTAACTCAGTGGGGTGAGGGCAGCTAGAGATGCAGTTGCCCTCCTGTGGAGCCAGCATGCAGACTTGCTCGCTGGTGAGCACTCACCTGGTCCCTGGTGGAGGGAGTAGCTCCATGAGTGGGGATCCAGGAGCGTGTGGGGAGAAACTGAACTGAGTGCCTTTAATGTGGGAGCTGGAGGTTTAGGGACCATTGTTCCCCCTGTGTGGAGCTTGCACACGAGTAGTGTACAGGAAGACGTCATTTTTCAGGGTTGGGCCCTCCCACAGAGGGTCATGCTCAGACCGCATTGGCCTGGTGGAATCGGTGCAGGAGTGCATGTGTGCCCACGCATGCTGCCTCGGGTCCCCACTCTCCCGAATGCTTGTGCTGCATAGCCAGTTAGCGCCTGACTATCGGGCATGGGCCAGATCCAACAGGCTGCTCATTGAGACACAGGTGCTCGTGAGCTGCCTTAGGTCCCCTCTCTCCGCACTGCGTGTGCAGAGTTGCCAGGGTGGCACCTGGCTGTTGGACTACACTGCCTGTACCGTGGAGCTGCAGATTGAGACAGGTTGAGACTGGGAATTTTATTGGGAGTATTGGGCCAGGTGCTGCACAACGGTGTGATCTGACCAGGGCATTCCTGGCACATTTGTGCAGGCTGGTTACTGGTACAGGAGTTCACACTGCTCTGACTTGGGAGGGCCACTCACTACACCCAGTGGTCCCTTGGGGGCCTGCCCCACCCACCTAGAACTGCATTGCCAGGGGCACCCTGGGCTCCTGGTGCCTGGCACCCACCTCCACAGGCCACCAGAGGGTTTTTGTAGCAGCAGACAGCTTCAGCAACCTGTGAGGATTTTTGATGGTGAGCACAGCCCCAGAACCCATGACAGCCAATTGCAGGCAGCTCATTGAGAGATTGTGAGGGAGGCTGGCACAATATGCACTGGGCCCTTCCCCCAACACAACGGGTGCTGAGTCACCCAGAGGCTCTCTATTGCTGAGCAAGTGGTCTGCAGATTAAAGCTTGCGGAGAGCCTTTTTTCCCCTCTTTTTTCTCATTTTTATCTTTTTTTCTTGTTTCTTTTCTTTATCTTTCATCTTTTTGTTCCTTTTTCTTCTCTTTCGTCTGTTTTCTTTTTATTGTTGTTGTTTCTTGGGTTTGTTTGTCTGGTTATTGCTTTGGTTACTGTTTCTCTGTCTTGTTCTGCTGTTTTTGTGTTTGTGTTTTTGTCTCTTTTATATATTTTTGTTTCTCCTGTCTGATCATGGTTTATCATGTTTTTGTGGGGGTGTATTTGTTTTTTGATGCTGTTGGTTTGCCTTGATTTGTTCTTGTTTTATGAAGTGGATGTGGGCTTAGCACTGGCCCAGGAGCTGAGACTACACTGAATTTGAAGAAACCACTGACCACAGCCTTTACAGACCTGTAACACCACCTCACCCACCTACGGCTGCATTGCCAGGGGCACTCTGGGTGCCTGGGTGGTTGGCCCCACCCCCACACACTGTGGAAAAGGTTTTTTACAAGAGTAGTTGTTCCACAGAGCCCTGGGGTCATCTTGGTGGTGTTCAGTGACCACAGACCTGCACCACAGCCACTCAGGAGCAGCTTTCAGGAATTTGTAAGCATGAGGTGGAGACTGACTGTAGTGCCCTTGGGATGCTGTACAAGGGGGTCACAGGCCAGGTATTGGCACAAAACCTGAATCTGTATTCATGTCTTAAAAATCACCAATCACGTCTCGTAACTCACTTGAACTCAATCCTGCCCAGCTAGTGCCACAATGCCGTGGGCACCCTCAACCCTGGGTCAAATAGACAGACACATGCTCCTAAAGAGCCTCATTCAATAGTTGGACCTTACGGGCAACTGACAGGTGGCAACAGGCCTAGGGGGCCCTGGGTCTTTTGATAAACTACCTCAGGACCAACACAGGTGGCAGCCAGCCTCAGTTCACACAGAGACCATCTCCACAACCTCAGGTCCAGCATGGGCAGCAGCCAACCACATACAGCCATGAGGCACCTACCAGGTAGCCACAGGCCAGTAACAGAGGACTGAAACGGACCTGAGGGGAGCCCCACCCAAGAGACACCAGAAGCAATACACCCAGAGGCCAGTGTCAGACCAAGCCAGCATACTACCTGGTTCAACCTACAACTGGCACTCTCAAAGTAAATTTTCCACAGACACAAGAGCCCACAGCAGCCAAGTTTCCTCTGGGGGGGGGTGTCAACCTCCACACAGCAGCTCATACACTGTGAACAGAGATAATTTTCCCAACTAATCAGCCTGAGGGTCAATCCCACCCTCTGACAATCCTAAAATAATTAAAGATCAACTTCAACAGCAACACCTCTGGAACACACGGGACAGGAGAATCGGGAGACTGTGCAATCCAAATATAAAGGACATATACTACGTAAGACCACCCAACAACGACTGAGACACATCGGTGATCTACCTAATACATTAAAGCAATCACAGAGTGACAGCCAGAATGAGGAAACAAAGAAACATGTCCCAAATAAAAGATCAGAAGAAACCTCTAGAAACAGAGCTAAATGAAACAGAGCTATCCAACCTATCAGAGACAGAGTTTAGAACACTGATGATAAGAATGTTTAAGGAACTTAGTGAGAACATAAAGTAAGATAGAGAAATCATAAGAGAAAAAAACAGTTAGAACTAAAGAATACAAGAACTGAAATGAAGAACACACTGAAAGTAATCACCAGTAGATTAGATGAAGCAGAGGATTGGATCAGTGATTTAGAAGACAAAATAGCAGAAATCACCCAATTGGAACAACACAAAGAAAAAAGAATATAAAAAAACAACAAAATAGTTTAAGAAACCTGTGGGACAACATCAAGCACAACAACATTCGCATCATAGGAATACCAGAAGGAGAAGAGAAGAAGCAAGGGATTGAGAGCATATTTGAAGAAATGAAGACCGAAAACATCCCTACCCTGGTGAAAGAAATCAACATACAAGCCCAGGAAGTGCAGAGAGCTCCAAATAAGCAGAACCCAAACAGGCCCACACCAAGATGCATCATAGTTAAAATGGCAAAGGTTAAAGACAAAGCCAAATCCTAAAAGCAACAAGAGAAAGACAGCGGGTTATGTACAAAAGAGCACCTTTAAGACTAACAGCTGACTTTTCTACAGAAACTGTGCAGGCCAGAAGGAAGTAGCAGGAAATATTCAAAGAGATGGAAAACAAAGGCCTACAACCAAGAATGTTCTACCTAACAAAGCTATCACTTAAAATTGAAGGAGAGATAAGGAGCGTCTCAGAAAAGGATAAGCTAAAGGAATTCATTACCACCAAACCAGCACTGCAAGAAATGTTAAAAGGGCTTTTTTAACAGAAGAAAGGGAAAAACAAACTCACAATGGAAGACCAGCTATATGAATAACAAAATGGCAATAAGTATGTACCTATCAATAATCACTTTAAATGTAAATGGGCTAAATGCTCCAATCAAAAGACATAGAGTGGCTGAGTGGATAAGAGAAAAGGACCCATGCATATGCTGTTTATAAGAGACTCATCTCAGATCAAAAGACACACACAGACTGAAAGTAAAGGGATGGAATAAGATAGTTTGCGCAAATGGAATTGAGAAAAAAGCTGGAGGAGCAAAACTTATTTCAGACTAAATAGACTTTAAAATGAAGACTATGATAAAAGACACAGAAGGGCACTACACAATAATAAAGGGATAGATCCAACAAAAAGACATAATCCTAGTAAACATCTATGCACCCGACATAGGAGCACCTAAATATATAAAACAGTTTATGACTGACATCAAGTCGGAGAGCAAACATTAGCACTATCGAAGTAGGGGAATTCAAAGCCCAGTTGTCACCAATGGACAGGTCCTCCAAACAGAAAATTAACATGGAAACAGTGGCCTTAAATGACACTTTAAACCAGTTGGATTTAATCGATATTTGTAGAGCATTTCACCCCAAAGCAGCAGAACATACATTCTTCTCAAGTGCACATGGAGCATTTTCCAAGATAGACCACGTTGGGCCACAAAACAAGTTTCAATAAATTTAAGAAGATTAAAATGTGTTGTATTTATATACACCAATAATAAAGTATCAGAAGAGGAAATCAAGAAATCAATCCCACTTACAATTGCCTCAAAAACAATAAAATACCTAGGAATAAATTTAACCAAAGAAGTAAAAGGCTGTACTCAGAAAATTATAAGACACTGAAGAGAGAAATCAAAGAGGATACAAATAAATGGAAATACATACCATGCTCATGGATAAGAAGAATTAATATAGTTAAAATATCAATACTACTAAGGCAATATACAGGTTCAACACAATTGCTATCAAACTATCAATGACATTTTTCTCAGAAATATAACATATAACCTTAAAATTTATATGGAACCATAAAAGACCCCATATAGCCATGACAATCTTGAGAAACAAGAACAAAGTGGGAAGTATCATGCTACCCGACATCAAATCATACTCTAAGGCTATAGTAATCAAAACAGTATGGTATTGCCATAAAAACAGATACATAGACCAATGGAACAAAATAGAGAGCCCAGAAATAAACCCATTCATATATGGTCATTTAATCTATGACAATGAACACAAGAATTTACATTGGGATAAAGATAATCTATTTAATAAAATGGTGCTGGGAAAATTGGACTGACACATGCAAAAAAAAAAAGGCAACTGGGCCACCTCCTTATGCTATCTAGGAGAACAAATTCAAAATGGATTAAAGACTTAAATGTAAGACCTAAAACCATAAAACTCCTAGAAGAAAATATAGGAAGTAAATTTGCAGACATTACCCTCAGTAATATTTTTACTCATATATGTCCTCAGGCAAGGGAAGTAAAAGAAAAAATAGACATATGGGATTACATCAAACTTAAAAGTTTTTTCACAGCAAAAGAAACCATCAATAAAACACAAAGGAAGCCTACTGAATGGGAGAAGATATTTGCCAGTGATATATCTGATAAGGGGTTAAAATTTATAAAACACTCATGCAACTCAACACCAAACAAACAAACAACCCAATTAAAAAATGGGCAGAGGATATGAAGAGACACTTCTTTAAAGAGGACATACAGATGGCCAACAGGCATATGAAAAAAGGCTCAATTTCACTCATCAGTAGAGGAATACCAACAAAAACCACAATGTGATACCAGCTTATTCTGGTTAGAATGGCTATCATCAACAAACAACAAGTGCTGGCGAGGTTGCAGAAAAAAGGGAACCCTGGTGCACTGTTGGTGGGATTGCAGATCGGTGCAGGCACTATGGAAATCAGTATGGAGGTATCTCAAAAAACTGAAAATGGAACTACCTTATGACCCAGCAATTCCACTGTAAAGTATCTATCCAGAGAAACCCAAGATGCTAATTTGAAAAAATATATGCACCCCTATGTTTATTGCAGTGCTATTTACAATAGCCAAGACTTGGAAACAACTGAAATGCCCATTAGTAGACGACTGGATTAAGAAACGGTGGTACATTTATACAATGGAGTATTACTCAGCTATAAAGAAGAATGAAATGTTGCCATTTGCAACGACATGGATGGACATAGAGACTATTATGCTAAGTGAAATAAGTCAGTCGGGGAAAGGTAAATACCATACGATCTCACGTATATGTGGAATCTAAAGAACTGAATAAATAAGCAAAATAAACAGAAATAGTCTCAGAGATATAGAGGAAAAACTGATGGTTGCTAGATGGGAGGGGGTGGGGATGAGGGTGAAGGAGAAGGGATTAGACAGCATAAGTTGGTAACTACAATATTGCCACAGGGATATGAAAGACAGTGTCGGGGAATACAATCAGTAATGTTGTAAATATTTTGTAGGGTGTCAGATGGACACATGTCTTGTTAGGGAGACCACTTCATGGACAGTGTAGAGACTTGGCCACTGCACTGTACACCTGAAGCTGATGTTGAATAATATTGTATGTCAACTATAATTTTTATATATATATATAGACAATATATATATATATTTTGTCACGGGATGTGGAGTATAGTGTGAGGAGTGGAGGCAATGGAATTGTAATAGATATATCTGATGTCCGGGAGGGGGGGGTCGGTGGATTGGCGGAGGGGGGTTATCACTTTGTGAGGGGTAAAAAGTGTAACTATTGCATTGTTTTGTACACCTGAAACTAAAAAAATAAACAAAACAAAACAGTAGAATGAGCCAGTGTTAAAATAATGGACATACAGCCTGCTTTTGGTATTGGAAAAATATTGCCTTATGATTGATCCCCAGATGTGGAAAACCTGGGTCAAAAGATGTGAACATATTAAAGGTGTTGATCCATGTACCAAATTAACACCGAGAAAGGTGAGCCAGTCTAGATGCCTACCAGCCATGGTGGTGAGTGTCCTTTGTGTATTCATACACCTGCATTTATTGTGTAGTCTCAGGCTTTAATCTTGACTAATTGAATGTGAAGTATCAGCGTTTCTTGTGGCTTTAATTTGGCAGTGGTAGCCAAGAAAACCTGGCTGCAGGGGTGAATGGGGTCTTTAGTTCTACATCCCACCACTGGAAGGGGCAGCAGGGCAATCTCTGTGGAGACTGAGGGACCAGGGTCCAAACAACTTTGAAAGTCAGGCCTGCCCTTGAGCCACAAACAGGAAAGTCAGGGCCGTCGTAGGACCTCTAATGAACATCCCAACTGCCTGGCTTGCTGGCCTTGCACACTGCCAGGCTGTGTCCTCGACCACACCTGGAAGGGAAGCACATGCATGTAAGTGTGTACACACGTGTTTGGGGTGAGGGCTGGAAAGCAGCAGGAATCGTCCTTTACTAGGGACCCCAGATTACAGGCTTCCTTCCACCTGCTGCACAGCATCACGGGGTGTGTGAGGGTTGAGCTCCAACGCAGGACCCAGATCTGCCAGAGCTGCTTGGACAAGATGCAGTCCAGAGTCAGAGTGGTCCCAGCAGCCCTGGAGCCGCTTCACCTACTCAGCCAACACTTGGAAGTGTGTTCCATGTGCCAGGCACTGTTGAGAATCCTGTAAGGTGCTGTTCTCATTTGTGTTACAGATGAGGAACCTGAGGCACAGAGAGGCTAAATAACACAGTGAGGCAGGACAGAGCCAGGATTCAAATTCCGAACTCCACGGCCTTTACCCCTAAATGCCATTCCTCATGAGTCTGCTCTCCCAGGCTCGGGACATGAGAGTGTTCAAGCCCCAGCTGCTCCGTCTCTCCAGATGTGGTCTTGAGTGTGTGCCATGGAAGGGCACCAGGCACAGGGATTCATTTCATGCAGGGACTTCTGGGAGGACCAGCATAGGTCGGCAGTCAGTTGGGTGTCCTGTGGGGTGAGTTGCCCCTGCTTTCACCCCAGAGTGATACAAAGAAGTCAAGAAGCAGACACAGACTCAGGAACGTCTCTTACCTGTGACTCAGTTGGACTCCTTGGTTGCCAGTGACAGGATCCCAGCTCAAGCCTGCTTAGGACAATGAGAGAACAGATTGGCTCATCTGACCCATAGTTCAAGCATGGCTGACCCAGGGAGCCAGAATAACACCAATAATGTGCTTGCTCTGTCTTCTCACACAGTTTGTCCTCACTTTGGGGAGGGCAAGGAGCCTCTTCCCTCAAGGGTCAAGGTGCTGTCAGAGCTCCAGGATACATACTAAGACCAAATGAGCCAGTGAAAGGGAATTCCGCAGAAATCCAAGAGAGTGTCTCAGATAAGAGAGACTGGCTTGGGTCATGTTATCACCTATGAACTAGCTACTGTAGCCAGAGGGATAGCTGTGCTGATGCCAACCCTGAACTATGCATCTGTGCCTACAGTCGCCTGCCTGAGCTCATGCACTGACAGGGAAGGGACAGGGGGCCTACCTGAGCCCATGCACTGACATGAGAAGGTGGCTCTCCAAAGCAAAGCCAGGGGCTATTCCAGAAGACAGTGGAAGCTGAGCAGGACAGATCAGCAGATGTTCCCTCTGCCAGATGGTTTAAACCAATGGGAGAAAGACTGCAATACTTGGCATGGAGACACCAGGAACCCCCCACACCAGCCTCTCATGCTCCTGGGGAAGTGACGCCACCAGATGATGCCAGGACAGTGCAGGCTTGAGGCCAAAACCAGCTACTACCCTGATGCAGGAGCCCATAAAGAGGCCAGTCTCCAGCTGCTGGCCACAACCTGCGTCCCGCTGTAGTGGGAGTCCTGGAACTCTGTTAGTCTGAACAGGGTCTCTCTGCTGGGTGGAACTGCCTTCCAAGCTCCCAGTCAGGCCTGTGCCACTCAGGGCACAGAGCTGCCTATAAGTGGTTCATAGGGGCTGGAGACTGGTGGTGTGGAGCAAAGCCTACAAGGTCACATAGCCTGGGTTCAAATCTCCACTCTGAGCACAGCAGCCAGCCAGGTGACCTTGGACAAGGTATTTCACCACCCTGTCCTCAGTTTCCTGGTTGTTGTGCAAGAAGGAAACACTTAATGTTAGCGAGAGAGAGAGAGAGAGGGGGGGGGGGAGAGAGAGAGAGAGAGAGAGAGAGAGAGAGAGAGAGAGAGAGAGAGGCTGTAGCAATTTCTGCCTTCTGAGGGTGGGAATAGATGGGAGGAAGGGGAAGGGATCACTCACACAAGCCCAGGAAGCCGGTCCAAGGTCTGCAAGCATCAGGCAGTGCCTGAGAAGCTGGAGGTGGAGGCCTGTGAGGATGGCCCTCTGCCTAGCTGAGCAGGTCAGGGGGTTTGGAGTTCTGAAAGGCTAAGTCCAACCGAGTCAGGGCTGCAAGCAACAGACACCTGACTCAAATAGGCTTGAGTCATAAGGGAGAGCATTTCCCCCATCTTCAAGGCTTCAGTCTAGAGGAACACCAGACCTCAATGGGAGAACCTCAGGTATGACCCCTGTTTGCTTTTAAGAGCTGCAGCAGCCGCCTCTCCAACCCAGGCAGGAGGAGAAACTACATCTACGGGGGGTTCTGTCTTCCCTGAGACCTTTCCCAAAGCCCCCAGCAAATTTCCCTAGGCATCAGAGCTGAGCCCATGCCTGTCCTGACACCTCACCAGCAAGGAGATGGCAACCAGAGTCACCAACCAGGAGGGAATTCCCCACCACTGAGGTGGAAGGCCAGAGAGATGTGGGAGCCGGGCTCTCTGAGGAGCCCCACTTGGGATGACATACATTCTATGGGGGCCCCTGTCCTGGAGCTCCAGTGGGGCCACCGCCCACCCACAGGATGTACCCCAGGTCTCTAGGCATATGTGAGGAGAATGATGAAGTGAAGCAGTGCTGAAGTCACCCCCAGTGGGAATCTGCAGGTTGAGAAGTCAGGAAAAGCAGGAGATAATGGGAAAGTTGGTTCTGATTCCCAGGAGTTATCAGAGATGTGGCCAGTGGGTGCCCCAACAGAGCATGCAGCAGGCTCCTCAGGAGGGCCCTGGCCCACGCCTGCAGGAGGGAGGAAGCAGGAGTGGGCAGAGGGGGACGTCAAACTGCTCATGGTGTGAAGCCAGAGTGGTCCCCAGAGCTGTGCTGAGTTGGGGAGGGGACTGTTGATGCCAGCCTCTCCAGGGACCCTCTGGGGCCCACTCATCTTGTTTTGGGGCAGACCTGGGTTTTAGGATCACATAAAGCAGGGTTCTCATCACAGCCCATCAATACTCCCTGTGTGCCTATCCACCAGCCTTCCTGAGTCTGTTTTCTCCTCTACATCAGAGATAGAATTGCCTTTTCTGATGGCCCAGGGCCCCGGTCAATGGTGGTTACATATTGAAGCATCTCGATGCCCTGAACCATGACAGATGGTCAAGTCCAGTCAGCATCTTCCTACACACCCACGGCCTTTGCACTCAGATTCCCTCTGCAGATCAACACACAGTCCTGGACTCCATGGGAAGTTGAATCAGCATCACCCACTTGACCGAAGGATGGCTAAGGACCCCACAACCCTCAGCTTGGTGCAGGAGGTGCTGGCAGGGCCTTTGAGGAGCTGAGTTTTGGATCAGAAAGCAGGCTGACCCTGGGCAGCTGCCTGTGGGCCAGTTGCTAAGGAACCAATTGGAGGAGAATTTCCAGACCTATTTATCAGCAGAGAGGAAAGGACCTGGGAGAAAGCTTTCCCCAGTGAACAGAGCAGGGAGAGGGCCACAAGGAAAGACTGCTCCATCGGTAGTGGTGAGTGAGCCCAGCTCCAGGGCAGAGAAGCTCAGGGGTGGCCTCCATGCCCAGACTCTTCCCAGGTGAGGTTGTGCTAGTGGCTGCACCTCTGTGAGCTGGGTATCCTTGCCGGGCACATTGGTCACACTGGCCCTCAGGGCTTCATGGAGGATGGCATGAACCATCAGAAAAAAACATGCTTAAGGCGTAGGGGTATCCACACATGGGCACTGGTCAAGGTTGTAGTTAAGGCACACTCATTGCTGAGTATGTGCTAAGACTGCACCATGGACTCCCTTGTGAGGGAGATGTCGAATCAAATTGGACAACACACACACACACACACACACACACACACACACACACACCATAATAACCATGTGTTGGAGGGTTTGCATCTTTGCTTCCCAGGAGAGAGCAGGAGGGATGTGGGAGAGAGACTTGGGGACAGACTCTGTGGAAAGCTGTCTGCAGAAACAAGGGGCTGGGCATTGGCAATTCTGAGCATATAACAGGAGTGGTCATGCGCACACAGTGGCCCAACAAGCTGGGTATTGGTCCAGGCTAAGCCAGGTGAACTGGGCATCAGATCATACCCAGACTCTTCTGCTATGGTTCACATGTCTAGGGGAGAGCATACAAGGGGGCCCGACTTTCTGGCATAACCACCAGCATCCTCAGCACCCCACCCCTCTGCCCATCTTGACCTCCCTCTCAGGCCTGTCTCATGCTTAAGGCTCCTCCCCATGGCCTACAAGATAGCCACCGACAGTCTCAGGCTGCGGTCTCCAACAACACCCATGTAGATAGTCTTTCCCATCAATGGCTACCCACCTCTGAGCCAGTCACTGCAGCTAGTAGTCACGTGTTCTCACCGACTCAAATAGGAGCAGGCGAGGTGGGTGCCTGGCAGAAAAGGCTGACCCAGGGCACCCTCTGCCTACTCCCAGGGGCCGCCCTAACTGCAGGTTGCAGGAGGATTTCACTGTTTGCAGAGTGCTTCATGCCCATGATCCATGGGGGTCTCAAGCACCTTCCTCCCACCCCCAGGACACCCTGCCTTTGCTTCTGCTGTTCCCTCTTCCCAAAATGCTCCTCACCTCTTCTTCCGCCTCCTGGGGGCACCTCTCCTTCCTGCTCATGTTTCCAGTGGGTATCTGTGGTCTTGGCCTGCTTGGCATGCATAGTAACCACCACAAATATTCATGGGGACCCCAAACTCTCAGTAGTATATGCCACGTGGACAAGAGCACTTTGCCTGCTTGGCATGCATAGTAACCACCACAAATATTCATGGGGACCCAAAACTCTTGTTTCCTTGGAGCTATCTTCATCCCTAGCTCCAATGTCGCCATGGGATCAAAATTACATTTTCTTGACTAGAGTCACTCGCTCAGTGATGGACATGTGACCCCATCTGAGCCAAATGAAGCACAATTCAGGGACTTCAGGGGCAGCTGTTGGAAAGGAAAAAATCTCTCTCTTTCTCTTTTTTTGTTGGAGTGACTGAAAAGAAGCCACAGCCTGGAGTTGTCATGCATGGGAAGAGCCTCCCAAGGGCAGAACCAGTGTGGAGGAGGGCTGGAGAGAGGCCTGCTGACATCACTGATTCACTTGGCGCAGCCATAACTGGAGCCATGGGAGCTCATAAATGCGTCTTCTTCTTGGACCAATTTGAGTAAGTTTGCTGTCTCTACTATCCCTGGAACCAAAGGAGTTCTGCCCAATGCAACAGTGCAGGATAATGTAATATCTCCTGGTATTTGAATGGACTCCATGTCTCAACATTTGGTCCACACTCACTGCAGCATTTTCTTCATCTTTCTCATGCCCATCTCCCCTGATTGGTTATAAGTTCCCCAAGGGCAGGGGCCATGCCCTCTTCATCTGTGAAGGCACGTGGCCTGGAGGAGACAGAGCTGGCTTCCGTGTCAGACATGCCAGCCTCAGCCTACTCTGGTGCTTTCTGTATGACCTTGGGGAGGTAGCCGTGCCTCCTCCTCTGTGAGAGTCAAAAAGCTGTGCTGAGGGTAAATTGAGAACATGTAATCTAGGGCCTGGATTTCATTTTCACTTATTTATTTAACGAGTTATTTTCTGGTGCTTGTGTGGGCCAGGCACAGTTTTCTTGGTGGGAATAAGACCCCTAGGCCATACAGATCAGAGGAAGCAGAAGATAAGCAAATGCACAAGCAGGGGCAGATCGATGCAGACAGTAGTATACGCCACGTGGACAAGAGCACAGGCTAAGTTCTAGAACGGGTTAAGTTCTAGAGGATTCTAGAACAGTAGAATCCTCTGCCAGGATGGAAATGTCCTATATCTGCTCAGCAGGACTATTGAGCACTTGTGATATGTATGGCCAATGAGACTAAGAATCTGGGGTTTTCATTTTATTGAATTTTAAGTAATTTAAAATTTAAAACTGATGCTCAGATCAGTTAAGATATTTTGGAACAACTTGTGTATGTAAATATACTCTTTCAACAGTACATTTTATCAAGCCTATGTGCAGATCAAGTACTGACAATGAAAATTTAACTTCTGAATTGACATGTGCATAAACAATAAGATATACACCAGATATCTAAGACTTAGTACAATAAAACAAATGTAAGAATATCTCATTAATATTTCTTGGGCTGGCCGAGTGGCGCATTGGTTAAGAGTTGGCATGGAACGCCAGCTCTGAGCAGCAGTGCCCCGGTTTGGATCCCACATGAGGGCCAATGATGCTGCACCTTCTACAGCTAAGATGGTGAACAAACAGCTCAACCTGGAGCTGGGCTGCCATGAGTCACTGGCACCGGCATAGGCTGCAGTGGGGCTGGCCAACAGCTGGCATGCGCTTTTGTGAGCTGCCGTGAGCCGCCGTGAGCAGCTATTCAATGGACAGCAAGCGACTGCCTTACCCAGGAAGAGCGCAATGATAATACCAATATGGGCCAGTGAAGCAACATCCTCCACAACTAGACTAAAGAACAAAAAAAGGACAGCAACTTGTCTGTTCCCCTCCTCCAGTTCCCCAATAAAATGTTTTAAAAAAATATTTCTTTATTGAGCACATTGAATGACAGACAATATTTTCAACATATTAAGTTAAATAAAATGTATTAACAATAAATATAAATAAATAATATATATGTAAGTATATAAGTAAATTTAAATTAACTTCTTTTGCAATGTGGTCACTATAAACTGTTATATTACATATGTGGCTTGCATGATCTTTCTGTTTTTAAAAACATTTTTAATTGGAGAACAGTGTGTTTTTCCAGGACCCATCAGCTCCAAGTCAAGTAGTTGTCTCAATCTAGTTGTGGAGGGCATTTTCCAGGGCCCATCAGCTCCAAGTAAAGTAGTTGTCTTCAATCTAGTTTTGGAGGGCACAGCTTCTTGGCCCATGTGGGAATCGAACCAGCAACCTTGGTGTTATGAGCCTGTGCTCTAACCACCTGAGCTAACCGGCCGCCCCTGATCTTTCTTTTTTTAATAATTTTTTATTTTTCAATTACAGTTGATATACAATACTATATTAGTTTCAGATGTACAACATAGTGTTTAGACATTTATATAACTTACGAAGTGATCACCCTGATAAGTCCAGTACCTGCCTGACACCATACATAGTATTGCAATACTATTGACTATATTCCTTATGCTATACTTTACATCCTATGACTGTTTCTATAAATTTGCACGTCTTAATTCCTTCCCCTTTTTCACACCCCCCTCCAACTTCCCTGTTATCTGGCAACCACCAAAATGTTCTCTGTATCTGTAAGTTTGTTTCTGTTTTGTTTGTTTGTTTATTTTGTTGCTTAGATTCCACATATAAGTAAAATTGTATATTTGTCTTTCTCTGACTTATTTTCTTAGCATAATACCCTCTAGGTTCACCCATGTTGTTGCAGATGGCAAGATTTCATTGCTTTTGTGGCAGAGAAATATTTTATTGTTATATGTACCACCTCTTTTTATCCATTTTTTTTTATTGATGGACACTTAGGCTGCTTCCATAACTTAGCTACTGTCAATAATGCTGCAAGGAATATAGGGGTACATGTGTCTTTTTGAACTAGCATTTTAGGTTTCTTCAGATATGCACCCAGAAGTGAAATTGCTGGGTCCATCTTTGTTTCTTGTTATAGCCTTTGTTTTAAAGTCTATTTTGCCATATATAAGTATTGATACCCCAGTTTTTTGTTTGTCTGTTTCCATTTGCATGAAATATCTTTAAGCATCTCTTTACTTTCAGTATGTGTTTGTCTTTGGATCTGAAGTGGGTCTCTTGTAGGCAGCATATGTATGGGTCTTGTTTTTTTTATCCATTCTTTTGATTAGAGCATTTAAAGTATTGGGTTGTTGGAAAAGTCATGACGCATTTTTGTATGTTTTTCGTTGCAGAAATGCGTCATGACTTTTCTGACAACCCAATAATTATTGATATGTATATAGTTATTTCCATTCTATTATTTATACTTTTATCTCTTCTTCTCCCTTTTCTTCAAGAAGTCCCTTTAACATTTCTTGTAATACTAGCTTGATGTTGGTGAACTCCTTTAGTTTTTTTCTTGCCTGGGAAGCTCATTATCTCTCCTTCATTCTAAATCATAGCCTTTCTGGGTAGAATAATCTTAGTTGTAGGTCCTTACTTTTCATCACTTTGAATATTTCATGTAAACCCCTTCTGTCCTGCAAAATTTTCTGTTGAGAAATTAGCTGAAAGTCTAATGTGAGCCTCTTTGTAGGTAACGAACTGTTTTTCTCTTGCTGCTTTTAAGGTTCTTTGTCTTTAACCTTTGCCATTTTAATTATGATGTATCTTGGTGAGGGCCTCTTTGGGTTCATCTTGTTTGGGAATCTCTGTGCTTCCTGGACTTATATGTCTATTTCCTTCACCAGGTTAAGGAAGTTTTCTGTCAGTATTTCTGCAAATATGTTTTCAATTTCTTGCTCTCTCTGTTCCCCTTCTGGTACCCCTATTATGCAGATGTTGGTAAGCTTGGTGTTGTCCCAAAGTCCCCTTAAACTATCCTCACTTTTTTTCTGGATTCTTTTCTTTTTTTGCTGTTCTGATTGGGTGTATTCTTATAACTTATCTTCTAAATAACTGATTCGATCCTCTGCTTCATCTAATCTGATAATTCCTACTAATGTATTCTTCATTTCATTTATTGTATTCTTTATTTCTGACTGGTTCCTTTTTGTGTTTTCTATCTCAATTTTTATGTTTCCTGTATCTTTTTTGAAGTTATCACTTAGTTCATCTACTCTTCCCCTAAGTTCATTGAGCATCCTTTAACCAGTGTTTTGAACTCTGCATCTGGTAGCTTGTTTGTCTCCATTTTGTTTAGGACTTTTTCTGCAGTTTTGTCCTGTTCTTTAATTTGGGACATGTTTCTTTCTTTCCTCATTTTGTTGCCTCCCTGTGTTAGCTTCTATGTATTAGGTAGAGTTGCTACATCTCCCAGTCTTGGCAGAGTGGCCTTACATAGTAGGTGTTCTGTGGAGCCCATTGACACAGTCTTCCTGGTCACCTGAGCCAGGTGTCCAGGTGTGTCCCTTGTTTGGATTGTGTATGCCCTCCTGTTGTAGTTGAGCCTTGATTGCTGTTGGTACATCAGTGAGAGGGATTGACCCTCAGGCTGATTGGCTGTGAGGACTGGCTGTGACTACAGTGGAGGAGCTGTTGTGCAGGGGTTGACCACACAGAGCAGCATTCATTTTAACAAGGCTCTGGTGCCTGTCGAGTCTGCCCTTTGGGTGTGTCATTTGTGGAGGTAACTGGATGGTATTCTAGTGTGGCCTGAAGCTGGCCATTTGTTGTGTTGGTTCTCGGCCACTTGACAGGGACTCCAGTGTGGGCCAAGGTTAGCCACTCCCTGTGCCCAACCTGGGGCCACCTGATAGGAGCTATAAAGATTTCTTCAGATGGCTTCCACTTGTTTGGGGCTTGGATGCACCTGGAGGAAGTTAAGCTGCAAACCAAGTAAGGCTGCCATTAATGCTGGACTTAGGGCTGCTTAGCAAAATGTATAGGGCATGCCAAGGCCAGATATTGCTTGTTTGGGGTTAGTGAATCTTTGAGAGATTTTAGAAAAGTCACAGGGCAAGCAGAGACTGGGCCCACAAGAGTGGATCCCTGTCTCAGGGAATCACCAGGGTGGGATGAATGATATTAGTTGGGTTGATGGAAACTCAGTATGGCACCTGCCTGCACCTGCAGGCTTCATTGGGGGAGGGCTTAACAAAAGAACAATGGCTTCTGCCAGCACTTCTGTCTGGGAGAAAGCTGCCTCTCCAGCCCTTGCCATGGAACCAGACAATCAGTTCCTCCCTGTATGTCCCTGACACCTTTGGAGCTGCTACCTCAGTGCTGAGTTCAGAGCAAGTGAGCCCTTCAGTGAGTAAGTCTGTGTGTGGGCCTTTTAAGAGAAATCCCAAGGTCTCCAGCAGCCCTCATGTCACTCAGCCACAGTTCTTTCTGGTTTTCACAGCCATAAGTTATGGAGATTCCTCTTCCCATTACTGGAAACCTGGGCTGGGACACCTAGTGTGGGGCTGGGATCCTTCACTTCTCAGACAGGACCTCCATGGCTGAGATATTCCTCCAGATTTTTAACCACCACAAATGTGTGTGGCACCAGCCCGTTCCTCATTCTGCCCCTCCTACTAGTCTCAACAGGGCTTTGTCTGTATATCCTTAGTTATAGGACTTCTGTTCAACTAGACTTCAGGCAATTCTGTAGAGATGGTTGCTCTATAATTTGATTGTAATTTTGATGTGTTTGTAGGAAGAGGAGAACACAGCGGTTATCTACTCCATCGTTTTGACTGGGAGTCTCAGGTCACATGATCTTTCTATTGAATGGTACTTTTCCAGAGCATTCTTGGAGGGGAACAGTGATTAGACTGATGGTCAGAGAAGGACACCCTGAGGGGGTAACATTTGAACTGAGTTCTTCAGGAGTGGAAAGAGCAAGCCACATGGAGACAGCAAAACAAAAAAAGTGCAAAGGCCCTGAGGCAGAGTGTATCCGGAATGTTTGAAGGATAAAAAGAAGGTAGTTACCTGGAAATAAGTGAGGGAGAACATGAAGTAGCTCTCTCAGATGTGTGGGCAGGGCCAGGCTGTTTGTACTAGACAACAATATTTTCCAGAGATGATCACACCAATGTCTCCCATTTCATATGCTCTTCTGCAGTGTGACACTACCACTTCTCCATCTATGTTTCCTTCTCTTGTCACTGAATGTGTCTGTGCCTTTTTTAACCAATGGGATATAGTAAAAGTACTTTATTATGTGACTTCCAGGGCCAGGTTAGAAAAGGCCTTGAGCTACCACCTTGTTCCACATCTTGCTTTCCAGAAGTTCCCTCTCAGCACCCAATGCCATGCTGTCAGGGAGCCCAAGCCACACAGAGAAGCCACATGTAGGCACTCCAGTCAACAGTCCCAGCTGAGTCCAGACCTGGCAGAGCAGGAATGAGCTGTCCCCCAGGACTTTCCCAAAGTCCTGATGCACAGAACACATGATAGTAACAAAATGGTTGTTATGTTACTCCAGTAAGCTGGGATAACACATTACAAATTACCCATTGCGTTTGCCAGAATATAGGACATAGCAAGGCATTTGAGTTGCATCCTAAGCTTCTTTGGAAGCTTTAAAGCATGAAAATGACATGATTTGACTTATATAATAACATGTGAAATGCCACTGCTTTGCTGAGAGCTGACTGGGTAAGAGCAGAAGCAGAAAGATAGTTAGGAGGTACAGACAGGGGTGGGTGCAGCCAAAAGTGGTGGCAGCACTCATGAAACTCTGTGCTTTACCTGCATTATCTGGTGTAATCCTGCCATTAACCCCATCATACAGATAAGGGAAGTTAAATGACTAGCCCAAGGTCACACAGCTAGTGACTACCTGGGGAGGGATTTGAACCCAAGTAGTCTGGCTCAGAGTCCACTCTATTAACCACTGTGCTGTGCTATTCCCCGGGATGAAGAAAGAGCACTATAAATGACACCTGGATCAGGGCTCAATACCCAGCACCAGGCTTGGAGATGTCAGCCATAGTCCTGTGCTGGGTGAGTGCTATTAGGAACCAATGGGCCAGTGTAGGTGGCATCCTGGGGCATTCTGCCTGGTTTTTCTCCCCCATGAAGTCTTATCTTACCGTGTCTCTGGCCACTCTTTGCTTCTAGTGAAGATATTTGTTAACTCCCACCCCCCACATTGGTCTAGCGAGACACCACAGGAAGGTGTGGGGAGAGTTCTTTCCCAGGGAGGCTGACGTTAGGCAGGCAGAGAGTACCATTAACATTCTCACCAACCTTAGGTCAGTCACTTCAGTTTCCCCATATATAAAATGGGAGGGAATAGAATAAAAAAAGCCTCTTACCTCCCCAGATCTCATGCTCTGGAGGGTAGAAGACCTGAGATCTAGGCTGATTCATCAGGACCCTTTTGGTTGCAAGTGGGAGAGACCCAGTTCCAATTGATTAAAGCAGAAAAGGAGGAATGGACTGACTCATGTAACTGAAAAGTCCAAGAAGAAGCTTCAGGTGTGGCTAGAGCCAGATGCTCACACAGTGTTGTTAAAAACTCACCTTTCTCTGTGTCTCTGTCCTCCTCAGGATGGCCTGCACTTCATGCAGGGACTGTAGATCCTGGCGATTCCAGGTTCTCTGTGTTCACCCTGAGCTATATCAGGCCCCTTGTGGTTTTGACTGGCTCTTCATGACTCACATGTCCACTCAGAGACTGATCAACACCCCCCAAGAGATAAGCATGCTCTTGGAGGCCAGCTTGGTCACATGGCCTGTTGACAAGGAGATGGAGACTTGCACCCACCAGTGGGATTGGAGGCATTTTTGAAAGGCAAAAGAGTCAGCAACTGTCCTCTCCATAGGCCCTTCCACCTAAGTTATTATGAAATGGAGCAGAAGAGGTTGGGGATAGTATTCAGGCACATGTGACTCCAAGTGCCTTTCTAGCCACCCCCAGAATCACCCGTGCCCTGGAGCCTGCCTAACCTCCACCCTTGGGCTCCCAGGCCTACATAATGCTGGATCAAAGACATGGTGCTTCCTGCTTTGCAGAAGCTGCTCAGATCTCTGTCGTGGGGCCCACTAAAAAGACTGTGGGCCTGTCTTTTAGCAGAAACCCTGGGCCCCTGGGCTGGCTCTGCTAATCCTGACAAAGAATAACAGGCCCCTAATTAATTCTCTGAATCTGATGGCAGCACAAATGCCAGCCAGTCTATCCTCTGTAATGAGTTTAATCGACTGGACTTGATGATTTTATTCAAAACCTATGGCTGCAAATTAAGCTCTTAAAAATGAACTTGAACTTGATTGACAGTAGTAATCCCAACAAAGTCTTTAATCCTTGAGCTGCCTAGACGGGACAGCCTGTTCAGGACCATAGGTTACAGAGTGCCTACAGCGTGATGACCGGCTTCCTTCCTCAGCTCTGGGCTAGGTTTTCTCTGCCTTCTGCCTCCAGGCTCAAGAGGGAGATCTAGGAGTCAGGTGTCCCCTTCTCAACTCTTACTGCCCACCGGAAACCCTTCAAACCCTAGCCCAATCCTCTCCACAGGAATTGTTCTGTCTCATTTTCCCACTGCTGGGTCTTTATTAGTGTCCTCCCCCTAGTCCCCAAGACTGTACACTCCAGAGGCAATAGCCACATCCTACTTATCATTGTGTCCCAACCCCCAGCTTAAGGGCTGTGTGCTGAGTATTGGTGGTCAGCTTTGCACAGACAGCCTGCGCACTCTTGTCCTGCTGTGGAAGATGAATTGCAAAGCTGACCACAGGACTCCACTCTCCCTGTGTCATACTCTGGGCTATGTGACTACAGCACTTCTGTCAAGAGTTGAAGTTCATTTCCCCACCCCATGAATATGACCTGATTTGTGACTTGTTTTGGCCAGTAGGATTCTGAGGGCATGACATTGTGCCATTGCCAAGCCTACATGTCTCTCTCTTAGAGGCTGCCTCTGCCTGAGAACAAGCTTGGTCCAGCCCACTGGAGAATGGGAAGCCCCATAGAACATAGCCCAGTCATATCAACAGAGGCTGTCCTAGACCGGGAAGCCCAGCTGGACCAGTAGTTGACCAATGGTGCTTAAACCAGCTCAGCCCAGACTAGACCAGAACAGCACAACCCAGACCAGCCAACATCAGCCCACACCAGCCCAGCCAGCCCAGCTCACAACTCGGTGCACCGACACCAGCCCAAACCAGACCCACCAAGCTCAGCCCAGACCAAGTAGCTCAGACCAGCCAGCTCAGCCCAGACCAGACCAGCACAAGCCATCCCAGCCCAGCTCAGACTACACCAGCCAGCTCAGCTTGCCAATGTTTACAGAAACTAAATACTATTGTCGAAGTCGCTATGTTTAGAGTAGCACACTGGCACTCCTCCACAGCAGCAGAGCACTGGCACATCTCCTCGGCTAGCCCAGCTCTCTGCACTGCTATGGTGGGCTGCCTTTGGCCTCCAAAGGCATGGCATGTTTCGGAATACCCCACCTCAGCATGCTCTCTGCAAAGCTTCATTGTTCCCAGACATCTTCCACCCAGCTCTCAACTTGCAGTCATGGTTTTCCTCACCGCCTGCTCTGAGCTGGCCCTTTCTCATGCAGACTCACCAGACAGGTCTCCCTAACTTAGATCTCTGGAGTAGGGCTGAGAGCATTTTTCCCTCCCCCTGGAAGGCACTGGTCTGTGTATTCAGATTAAGCTACCTTCTCCTCAATGACCAGCCCTGCAGATCCAGAGGCAAGGATGCTTACATGCAAACACACACACACACACACACACACACACGCACGCACACATGCACACACACACACATGCACACACACATACACACACACACACACACACCTCCATATACCTGCATGCACAGTTCAAACAAGCTTGTTATACTACTAGGACAACTCACCCTGCAGTTGTGTGCTAAGAAATCCACTTGGAAACGATAAGGAAAAGCAGCTTCTTTATATTTTTCCAAATGTGTTTTCCCCTATCTGATTGGCAAAACTCCAAGTGTTTGCAACTTGCTCTGTTGGTGAGAATATAGGAAACAAACACTACTTACACTGTTGCTGGGAAGACTCACAGAGCAACCTCTGTGGAGGGGAATGTGGCAATCCAAGCAAAATTATCCATGCTTCTGCTCTTCAATTTGCCAGCAATCCCACTTCTGGAATTTTGCCCTACCAATGAGCCTGCCCACATACAAAATGACATCTAGCCCAGGTTTCCACACTGCATTGCTTATGGAAACAAAGAAGAAGGAAACACCCAACATACCCATACTTATTTTTAAACCATCTAAATGCATTGTCTGTTTTTTAAAATAACAATATGATAAAACCTGCAGCAAATGAATGAGTGAATGTGTGCTGGTTCAGCGACAAGAAAATCACTGTCACTGGGACATTAGGAACACTGCCCTGCCCTCCATTCTACCCCTATTCCTGTCAGGGCCTAACCTGCCCTTCCCTTGGAGGGTCAGTGCCTCCCCACCCCCTCGGTGCATGCATGCCAGGAGCACCCCTACTTCCTCCACCTGGGTAGTTCCTCACCCTGAGTCCTGCTCTTGGTCAGAGCAGCATCCAGTGCTGACCAAGCAGCACAACAGCCTGAGGCCCCCGGGGCCCCCAGCACTGCACTCTTCTTGCCTGTGAGCCCAGGAAGCCAGCAGCTTTGATGAAATTTTCAAACTGTATGCATCTTTCAGTAGGAGGCAGGGAGAAGGAGTCTGGCGTGAAGAGAGAAGAGCCCTGGAGGCCTCCATGTAATGTCTGGACATGGGTATAGGAATAAGATAAGAACCAAGTCAGCCAAGGTAGACCAGCGAACCCCCACACACGTACTTGGTCCACTGGCCTTCACCTGGAAGTGGTCAAGACCAAGGCCTGTCCCCACTGCCCTACACTAGCCCATAACGGACAATGGGCAAGCAGAGGGCCAGTTCCTGGTTGCTTATGTCCTGCAAGATCTACAGAGTCAGGTCCTGACCATTTCTGGCAGTGTAGGCCTGGCTGAGCCCCCATCTCTCCATCTGGGAGAGGGTGATATACCACCTATTGAGGTTAACCATGAGGCAGCCTGACCCCTGAGATGCACAGGACAAGTTGGGAGCTGAGTGGCCATCCTTATTCCTTCTATCTCCATCTCTTTTTTTCTCTCTTTACTGCAGCCTTTTCTCTATCTTCCTCTTAGCTTAATGAGAGGCCCTGTGCTGGACACTCCTTCTCTCTTCTCTTCTCTCTCTTCTCTTCTCTTTTCTCTTCTCTTCTCTTCTCTTCTCTTCTCTTCTCTTCTCTTCTCTTCTTTCTCTTCTCTTCTCTCTCTTCTCTTCTCTTCTCTGGAACACCTGGGGGCCTGGGCACAGGCTTCTTATCACCTGGGCAGCCCTGGCTGCATGTGCACCACTCTGCACCTGTGAGCCTGTAAGGCCACACAAGCAGAGTAGGGGCAGGATGGCAGGGTCCCACCCCCTCACACTCACCCAGACCCTCTGTCTCTGGTTGGGTTCTTTCAGATTTAGAAAAAGATTCAGTGTGAGTCATTTGTATGGGAGCCAAGCTAGAAGGACAGTGGAAAGATGAGACAGGGAAGGGAAGGCTGCCCAAATGGTGCATTACCAAGGAGGTGACCAGTGGTGACCAGCAGCTGGGCCTAGGGCCAAACAGGACCCTGAAGATGCCTGGAGCACACACTGAGTCTGTCCCTCCACACTTCCCACCTGTGTGCACAAGAGCTGGACAGGCTCTGGTCACCTGAGAAAGCCAAGGGCCAAGGTGATGGGATCGGCTTGGACGTCATCTGCATCATACTCTTCCTAAAATGCTAGGTCATTGTGCCCCTCATCAACTGAAAAACTTGGGCAGCTCCTGTTGTCCATGGTAAGGCACTATTCAGTGGATGAAGGGCAGAACTCCAGCGCCTAGCTGAGAACACTCCGCTGCTTGTCATCTGCCCTGCCTGCCTCTCTGGGCCCACCCTTCTCCACCCTCTTGCTGAGGGCTATTAAGCCAAAGCTAGCCAGCAAATGAGAACATTCAGCCCCACTGAAAAAAGCACCTTTCTGAGCACTGGCTGAGTGACAGCACTGCCTAATCTTCACCACCTGTAAGGTTCACACCTTATTGCCTTTTACAGGTGAGAAAATCGAGGTCCAAGGAGCCAAAGTGACTTGCCCAAGATCTCTCACCTCATGAAGAATGGAGCCAGATTGAAACCTGGCCCATCTATACCCATCACAATGCTTAGAGACCACTCAGAGGACAGGCATAGACTCTGACTCCATGGAGATGCTCAGGAACCCCTAGGGATTCTGGCTGTCTAGGGTACCAGTGTTTGCTAGAATAGCAAGGAGTATAAGCCACCACCCCCACCCCATGCCCTGCCCACAAGTGGTGGCAATCTCTCAGCTCTGACTGCACCCTGCCTACCCAGTCACATCTGGGCATCACGGAACCACACCCCTCCTGCACCCCACACCAATTTCACAGCCTGACTCCTGTTGGTTCGGCTCATTTCTCTTGAATCTGCTTACTCCACTCTGCACAACTACCACACTGTGGTTCCCTGCCACCATCCTCTGCTCTGGTCAACTTCAAGGGCCTCAAAACTGTCTCCCTGTGGCCATTTTTTTTAAATTAATATTTTTTTGCTTCAGATCATGTCACTTCTCTGCCTGAAGCCTCTGAGACTTCCTCTTGCCCTACACAGAATGGCCTGGCCCTTGCTGACCTTTTCACCATCCTCACTCCTCAGCTTTCTGCACCCCTTCCTGAAGCCTTAGCCTCTAGCTTCTTGCTCAGAAAACTCCTTTGCCCCCTCCAAGCCCCAAATGAAATGTCCTTTTAGAGGAAGCCTGTCGCTCCCATGATGGTCCAGAGCTCCCTAAGCTGTTCACTGCGAGCCTGTGCAGATTGATTGAATTCTCCAGAGATAACAGGCTATAACAATGTTTTCCATCCAGCATTCTTCTGCTGTGTGACCTGCCAATCCTGCCATCCTGCTGCTTGGATGCCAGTGGGATGGTGCCTCACTTATACCCAGCAGAACCTGTGTGACTGCTGAGGTAGGTCAGACAGCCATGCTGCCTGCACCACCTTCCCTGGAGCACTCACCTTGAGGCTCCACAGAAATCCCACCAGCTGAGGCTGCCATGCTGTGAGGAAGCCCAAGTCGCCCAGAGGTGACACACACTCCAATCAATAGTCCTCCTAAAGTTGGCACCAGACATGTGAGTGAATGAACCCTCACCCCAGTCCAGCCACCCCAGTCTGTCAGTCTCCCAAGCTGGGGCCTGGAACACAAACCAGCCATTTCCTGCTGTGCCCTTTCCAATTCCTAACTCGTGGAATCTGTGAGTATAATAAAATGATTGAAGTTGTACAGCCAATGAAACCCAGACAGGCCAATTCCTCCCAGCTGAGTAAGGCCCCATCTGTTTCTTCTCTGAGCTGTATTGTTTGCTCCTGGAGGGCAAGCCCTTCCTTTATAGGAGGGGAAGCAGAAGGGATCCTTGGGAAACAATGTTCTTTTATTTGAGGAAGCAATTTGTTGGGTCTGTTGAGTCAACAAAGGTCAATCTGTGGTCCCTTCTGGAAGATCAGCATCTGGCTTCAATGTGGCACCATTACCGTCCACCATAACTAGCTCCTTTTTGATACTGAGGCAGAGGAGGACAAGTGGCAGTTCTTGCTTAGCTAAAGGGACTCTATGGAAGGGATGAGGGACCCACAGTGTGACACAGTTACGGAGAGAATTGGGAGCTGTCTCAGCTGGAAGCCACGTTTAAGTCTTCTTTTCCTGAGTAGCAACCCTCTAATACACTTGAAGTGTGGTCCCAGTTAGCAGTGCCTGTCACCTTGGAGTGTTAGAGCTGCACCATCCAGCCTAGCTGAGACATGGGCTCAACACACCTCCAGGTGACTCTGCTGCAGGTTCAAATATGAGAGCCTCTGCTTTCTGCACTGTCTCCTACCCACCTGTCCATCCATCTATCTGTCTGATAACTAGGACAGCTGGGTGGCTGTGGTTTGGGGAGTTCCGAAGGGTCCACATTTGAAGAGAGGCAGATGCAAAGTTGCAGAGATGATAAGATGGCTAAAGAGGCCTGCATAGCAGCACGCAGCAGAGCTGGGGCCAAGCTCCCGGGGTCAAGGTGAAGATCAGCCTCCGGCTGGCGACTACAAAAGACTTGTTCCAAGGCCCATCTGGCAGGTGGGTAAGGAATAAAGAGTTTTGATTGCTTCTGAAAATTTCCCCCTGAGGGGATCTGGGCTTTTGAAAGAAGAAATTGGCATTTACTCTAAACTTCTTAGCTCATTATCTTTGTCACTTTTTTGACAGATACTATTTAAATTGATCCTTTTTGCATTCTTACTTAATTTACCATCTTTTATCACTCCTTGTTGGTTTTATTTACTCTGAAGATGGTTGGGTTGCCTTGTGTTATTTGGAGGGGACAAATTCTTTCATAGTATTTTCTCTAAAGTTTTTATATTCATTTTTACTCATAACCTCTTAGCCCTTAATTCTTAATTTCAATCTACAATTTTATCTACTTAAAAAATTATTTTGTGGATAATATTTTTATCCTTGTTTTTAATCTTTGTTCCTTTGTGTTCCAGCCTTGTCCTTGGCATGTCATTGGTTTCTTGCCTTTTATTTCTTTATCTCACTTTCATGTTTCTTATTTTATTATTTTTTTACATTCTAGAGTTCTCATCTTTGTTAGATTTTTTAAAATCTCTTGTTTTAAAATCTTATGTCATGCATTGTAACAATATCCATTCTTTTATTGTTATGCTTAATTCTTTATTTTAATTTCCCCTAGCTTCCCTTTAATTTGTATGTACCCTTTTTCTTATATGCTTATGCCTCTTACTGTCTTTTCACAATGGCAGACAAGAAGTGCAGACTGTGGGGTTGGTGGTTGTGGGAGCTGCCAACACAGGTTGGGAAGGGGCCTCTTTCACCTCAGTAAGCTTCACCTGTAGGATCTTCTCTGAGACCTTAGGTCTCCCACCCCAGGCCCACGATCTCTCTCTCTAGGACGAGATCCCTATGGTTTTCTGGGATAAGAGGCTGCCAAGTGCACATGGGAGCAGCTGTCATCAAGCTTAATCTTGCCAGCTTATTGTATAGACACAGCCGTTGGGCAGGGAGACAGTCATGTGAGTTCCTAACACCCTTGTGGAAAAAGACCCAAGCCTATAGGAGACCCTGGCCAAGCCTCTCCCTGTGCTCTGACCTCTGGGTAGATCTTCCTTCAAAGGATCAGAGCAAGATTTTCTTAAAGCAAATCAGCCCCAGGTTTTATTTCCAAGGTATTTGGGACAATAGAATAGAAAGAGGAAGGACTTCCAGTAAGATGGCGGAATAGACAGATGCTGTGCCGACTGCCTCCCAGGATCACACCAAAATCACAAATAATTTATAAGATATTCAACCTCAGAAGTTCCCTGGACACTAGATGAGCAGAACCTCTAAATGAAGGACTTAAAGAGGAGGCCACGTCGAGTCTGGTAGGAGGGGCGGAGACGAGAGAGGGCAAACCCCGTGAGGGACACTTCAGTGGTGGGGAGGCTTCTCCAGCTGGGGGAGAGACCCTCTGACCCCACACCAAGCTCACCAGCCCAGAGTTACTTTGCCAGGAAGAGGAGTTCTACGATAGATGGCAGTAGAAATTAGTGAGGACTCTCTTTGCTCAACTCGGTGAGGCTGAGGGCAGCTGGAGAACCAGCGGAGCCAGCAAACCAACTTGCTCTCTGGGGAGCACTCACTCAGTTCCTGGTGGAGGGAGTAGCTTTGTGAGCAGGGCCCAGGAACCTGCAGGAAGGACTGAACTGAGTGCCTTTGGGGTGGGAGCTGGAGGTTTTTGGGACCATTGTTCCCCTGGTGTGGAGCTTGCACATGAGTAGTGCACAGGAGGCCGCCATTTTTTCAGGGCTGGGCCCTCCCACAGAGGCTCAGGTCTGGGACTGCATTGGTTTGCTGGAATTGGCGCAGGAGTGCATGTGTGCATGTGCGCGTGTGTGCGTGCGCGTGCATGCACCTTGGATCCCCACCCTCCACACTGCTTGTGCTGCATAGCCAGGGAAACACCTGGCAGGCGCGCTCTGACTCCAACAGACTGCTTATTGAGACCTGGGAGTGCGCGACTCGCCTTAGATCCCTGATTTCCGCACTGCATGCAGAGTTACCTGGGTGGCGATTGGCTGTCAGACTGATCGGCCTGATCTTGAGCGGCTGATTGGGACAGGCTGAGACTGGGAGCTTTCCTGGGAGTGTAGGGCCGCGAGCTGTGCACCTGCGTGATTCACCCAGGGTTTTCCAAGAGAGTTTGTGTGGGCTGGCTGCCAATGCAGGAGTGCATGCTGCTCTGATTTGGTGGCGACCACTGACCATATCCTGTGGTGCCTTGGGGGCCTGCTCCACACACCTAGAGCTGTGTTTCCAAGGGCACCCTGAGCCCCTGATCTCTGGCCCCTACCTCTGCAAGCCACAGTGGGTTTTTTGCCGCAGCAGACAGCCCGCAACAACCTGTGAGGAATTTTGGTGGTAAGCACGGTTCCAGAGCACACAGCAACTAATTGTGGAAAGTTTACTTCAAGTCTAGAGGGAGGTCAGTGCATGATGCACTGAGCCTTTCCCCCCAACAGCTGGTGCTGAGTTGCACAGAGTCTCTCTATTGCTGAGCAAGTGGTCTGCAAATTAAAGCGGACAGAGAGCCCCTCCCCCCATTTTTTTTTCATTTTTCTTTTTTTCCCTCTTTTTCTCTTTTTTCTTTTTCTTTTCTTTTTTTCTATTTTTCTTTTCATTTTATTTCTGGGTGATCTAATACATTGAAGCAATAACAGCGACAGCCAGAATGAAGAAACAAAGAAACATGTCCTAAGTAAAAGATCAGAAGAGGGCCAGTCAAGTGGCTCATTGGTTAAAAACTGGCTTGGGACGCCAGAGGGCCCCAGTTCGGATCCCACGTATGAGGGCCAGTGACACTGCCCTCTACAGCTAAGATGCTGAACAACAGCTCAACCTGGAGCTGGGCTGCCATGAGTCGCCGGTGACGGTGT
>NW_017731636.1:433931-435887 GCF_001890085.2 Hipposideros armiger | reverse complement strand
ACATACAAGCCCAGGAAGTGCAGAGAGTTCCAAACAAGCTGAACCCAAACAGGTCCACACCAAGACACATCATACTAAAAATGGCAAAGATTAAAGACAAACACAGAATCCTAAAAGCAGCAAGAGAAAGACAGCAGGTTACATACAAAGGAACTCCTATAAGACTAACAGCTGACTGTTCTACAGAAACTCTGCAGCCAGAAGGGAGTGGCAGGAAATATTCAAAGCGATGCAAAATAAAGGCCTACAACCAGGATTGCTCTACCCAGCATGGCTATCACTTAAAATTGAAGGAGAGATAAAGAGCTTCTCAGAAAAGAATAAACTTAAGGAATTCATTACCACCAAGCCAGCATTGCAGGAAATGCTAAAAGGGCTTTTTAAACAAAAGACAGGGCAAAACAAGCTAACCCAGGAAGATCACAAATACAAGTAACAAAATGGCAATAAATATGCACCTATCATAATCACTTTAAATGTGAATTGATTAAATGCTCCAATCAAAAGATGTAGAGTGGCTGAGTAGATAAGAAAACAGGACCCATGCATATGCTATTTACAAGAGACTCATCTCAGATCAAAAGACACACACAGACTGAAAGTAAAGGGATGAAATAAGATATTTCACGCAACTGGAAATGAGAAAAAAGCGGGAGTAGCAATACTTATGTCAGACAAAGTAGACTTTAAAATGAAGACTACAATAAAAGACAAAGAAGGAAACTACATAATAAAAGGATTGATTCAACAGGAGGACATAACCCTAGTAAACATCTATGCACCCAACATAGGAGCTCCTAAACATATAAAACAGATTTTGACAGACATAAAGATAGAGATCAACAGCAACCCTATCGTAGTAGGGGACTTCAACACCCCGTTGTCACCAATGGACAGATCCTCCAGACAGAAAGTCAACACGAAACCAGTGGCCTTAAATGACACTTTAGACCAACTGGATTTAATTGATATTTTTAGAGTATTTCACCCCAAAGCAACAGAATATACATTCTTCTCAAGTGCACATGGAACATTTCCAATATGTGCACATGGAACAGTCTCAATAAATTTAAGAAGATTGAAATCATATCAAGCATCTTCTCTGACCACAATGCTATAAAACTAGAAATCAATTATAAAAAGAAACCTGGAAAGCACACAAATACATGGAGACTGAATAATGTGCTACTAAATAGCGACTGGTCAAAACTGAGATTAAGGAAGAAATCAAAAGCTATCTCAAGACAAATGACAATGAAAACACAACAACTCAAAAATCTATGGGATGCAGCAAAAGCAGTCTTAAGAGGAAAATTCATAGCAATGCAGGCCTATCTAAAGAAACAAGAAAAATCTCATAACAACAGACTATCTTTACACCTAAGGGAACTGGAGAAAGAACAACAAAACAGCCCCAAAGGGAGTACAAGGAGGAAGTAATAAAGACTAGAGCAGAAATAAATGAAATAGAGACCAAAAAAACCAATACAAAAGATCAATGAAACCAAGAGTTGGTTTTTTGAAAAGATAAACAAAATCAACAAATCCTTAGCCACACTCACCAAGAAAAAGAGATGACCCAAATTAATCAAATCAGAAATGAAAGAGGAGAAGTGACAACAGATGCCACAGAGATACAGGAAATTGTAAGAAAATACTATGAGCAACTATATGCCAAAAAATTTGACAATCTGGAAAAAATGGATAAATTCCTAGAAGTTTACAATCTACCAAGTCTGAACCAAGAAGAAACAGAAACTCTGAACAGACTGATTACTACCAAAGAAGTTGAGTAAGTAATCAACAAGCTTTCAACAAACAAAAGTCCTGGACCCGATGTCTTCACAGGTGAATTTTACAAAACATTCAAAAAAGAATTAATACCTATTCTCCTCAAACTATTCCAAAAAATACAGAAGGAGGGAAGGCTCCCAAGCACATTTTATGAGGCCACTA
>NW_017731636.1:307635-431871 GCF_001890085.2 Hipposideros armiger | reverse complement strand
ATGATTTCACTTATATGTGGAATCTAAAAACAGAATGAACGAGCAAAGTAAACAGAAGTGGTCTCAGAGATATAGAGGAACAACTGATGGCTGCTAGTTGGGAGGGGGTGGGGATGAGGGAGAACGGGAAAGGATTAGACAGCATAAATAGGTAACTACAATATTGCCACAGGGACATGAAAGATAGTTCGAGGAATAAAATTAATAATGTTGTAAATATTTTGTAGGGTGTCAGGTGGTCACATGTCTTGCTAGGGAGACCGCATCATGGATGGGGTAGAGGCTTTATCACTGCACTGTACACCTGAAGCTGATGTTGTATAATATTGTATGTCAACTGTAAGTGAATATAGATATACAGATAGATAGATAGATAGATAGATAGATAGATAGATAGATAGATAGATAGATATGGTCATGGCACATGGAGTTTAGTGTGGGAGTGGAGTCAAGGGAATTGTAATAGATATGTATGATATTGGGGGTAAATGGGGCAGCGGATTTGGGGAGGGGGGTTGTCATCTCGAGGGGCAAAAAGTATAACTATTGCACTGTGTTGTACAGCTGAAACTGATTCTAAAAAATGTGTATTTCACAATAAAAAATAATTAAAAAAAAAGAAAGAGGGGAGTACCTAAATTCCACATGTTTCCAAAGGAGAATGATGCAGCCACTTAAAAGAATAAGGCCAGCACATCTGTTCTAATGCAGGGAGATGTCCAAGATATGTTGTTAGAATAAGTTGCAGAATATTTGCTTGGTATGGCTGATTATGAAAAAAGAATTGTGTGTGTCCGTGTGTGTGTGTGTGCGCGCACACACGTGCGCACACATAGAAAAAAGACAGGAGAGGGTCACACCAAACCATGAACACTGGTTATCTATAGGAAGGGAGAGCAGGTTGCAGTTCCATGTTTGATTCTATATATTTCTTTATTGTTTTACTAGTCTGTATGTATACATTTATTATTTTGTAATTAAAGTTTGTTTTAAAGTAGCATATCAAAGAAAATGACTACAATTGAGTTCATCCAAACATTTTTCAAGGAGCTCTTGTCTGGAAGCTCAGAAATTGTCAAGGCTCTTTTATGGGCAACCTGAGCCTTAGCTGGAGCAGGAGGCCCAAGGGGAAGCGGAGGGTCCACCATATTTGAATTGATCAGAATTTTTAGTGGCAGTAACTAAAACTCCAACCCAGTTTGGATTAAACAACATAAAAGATCCTACAAACATATGTGAGTAAAACCCCTTCAGAAAAACCAGGAGGAAATTTGGTCAATGTGGGCCTTCCCATATCATCTTAGGAGCTCCGGTTGCAGCACCAGGTCTGGTCCTCCTCCAAGCTCACTGGTTGTTGTCAGGATTCCATTCCTTGCCATTGTAGGATTGAAGTCCCCATTTGTTTTCTGGCTGTCCATGGAGACCCCTCTCAGATTCTAGAGATCAACCTTTCTAACAACTTGTCAGTCACTTCTTCACAGCCAGCAGGTGAAACTCTCCAGGGTCCTATGAAGGACCGAGAGTATCTAATAAAATACAAAATGATCACAGAAGTGACTACCCCATATATTTCTTTGCTATATAATGTAAACTCATCAAGGGAAGAGCTATCCCATCATATTCGCAGTCCCTGCCCATTCTCCAGGGAAGGAGATTATCCAGGCAGTGTGCCCCTGGAAACAGGAATCTTGGGGCCATTTCAAAATTCTGCCCACTGCAGTCTGCAGACGTCTCAGCATTCCTGAGGGCTTCCAATCTAGAGTCCTGAACTCTTCATTAATTATGAATTTTGCCTAACAACCATTGCCAAGCAACAACTCTTCCGCAAGAGACATTCAAAAACTTTGTGGTTGCTTCATAGTAGGGACGATGGAATGTGTGTCTGTGGGTGCTGGGCCCAGGACTACATATGGGCAATCTCTGTCCAGGTGGCTGGGTGTTGGAGAGTCTGGTTGGCCCACCAATCAGCTGTGTGACCTTTACAAAGTCACATTACCCCTCTGGATGTCAGGTTCTTGTCTGTCAAACTGGAATCACACCTGTGCTGCCTTCTTTGAAAAGATGCAGGGAACACAAAATGCTTGGGTCAAGGACATGCACACTTCTGGAGCTCTCAAATGCTATTGCAGCATAAATGAGGAGCTCTGAGAGGGTTTTCCTCCATTGTATCAAGAGAACAGTTTGGTCCTACCATGAATGTTTTTCATTCAACACTCAATCAGCACCACTTTGTGCCTGTCCTTCTGCTGGGCCCTGAGATCACAGGGATCCTTCACTCTCTCACTTATCCATTCACTCATTCAATGAATTGCTATTGAGCACCTACCATGTGTCAGACACTGGGAACAGTTATATTGGAGGGAGGAAGAAACAATGAACAAAATAAGCATGTAATTATATAGTATGTCACATTGTGAAAGTTCAATGAAAATAATTAAAGATGGAAATGGGGAGAGGAAATCATCGGGGAACAGGGGGTCATAATTTTAAACAGAGTGGTGAGGGAAGTTCTCACTGGAAGAGAGAACTTTGAGTTAAGACCAGAAAGGGATGAAGGAGCAAAACACACAGTGCAGGCACCTGGGGAAATAGTGTTGCAGGCAGAGGGACCAGCAAGTGCCAGGGCCCTGAGACACAACATGTGCCTTGCCTGACGGAGCCAGCCAAGAAAGCAGATATGTCCATAGCACAGTGTAATAAGGGCTTCTGTAGAAAGAGCCACAGGAAACCCCTTAGGAAGAGATAAACTCCATGAGGAGGAGTCAGCACACTGACCCTGTGTGCATATGTCTCCACTTGTGAGGCAGCACCCTGATTGGTCCCTGCTGTCACTCCAGCCTTCTCTAAACTATATACCACAAAACAGCTGGAGTGAGATCCGTGAGACTCATGCTCCATCTGCCCAGCTACATCCCCTGAGTAAAAAGCACCCATTACTTCCCTGTACCCCTGGTTAAAGTGCAGGACCCTCATTCACATGGCCTTTACATACACTGAGGCCAGAGAAGCTTGGACACTGCTATTTGCCTTTGGCTGCAAGAGAAGAGACACCCCTTCCACCAAGACTCCCCATGGAGGATTCGTCCCAACAGACCCCAGGTGTAGGAGGAAAGTTGTTCACTGAGAATAAAGAGACTTGGAAAGAGATCCACATGTCTATGGAAGCTTCATTTATAACCAAGGTGACCTTGCAGGTCAAACAGAAATGAAGGGCCTAGTCAAACAATATCTGATCATTGGTGATCCATATGAAAGTTATATATAAAGCTAGATCTCTGCTTCACATCTTACACACACCCCAACTCCAGTCAATCAAAGGCTTAAATGTAAAACTTCCAGGAGACTCTATGGGAGAATATCTTTATGGCTTTAGGGTTAAGAAGGATCCCTTCAGCAAAAAGAAAAAAAAGAAAAGACGAGGGGTGGAGCTAAGATGGCAGAATAGGCGGGCGCTGTGCCAGCTGCCTCCCAGGATCACACCAAAATTAAAAATAGTTTATAAAGCATTCAACCTTGGAAGTCATCTGAACACTAGATGACAGAACCTCTAAATGAAGGATTTAAAGAAGAGGCCACGTCAAGGCTGGTAGGAGGGGCAGAGATGTGAGGCAGGCTGACTCCAGGCCCACGGGAAGAGGGCGAACCCCACGAGAGGCATCACAGTGGTGAAGAGGCTTCTCCTTTTCGGGGAGGGACCGACCCTCCAGCCCCACACCGGGCTCCCCAGCACAGAGTTCCTTTGCCGGGAATGGGAGCTCCACGATAACTGGCAGTAGAAATCAGTGAGGACACTCTTTGCTCAACTCAGTGAGGCGGAAGATGGCTAGAGACCCAGTCGCCCTTCTGTGGAGCCAGCACACCAACTCGTTTGCTGGCAAGCACTCACCAGGTCCCTGGCAGAGGGAGTGGCTACGGTGAGCGGGAGCCCAGGAGATTGTAGGAAAGAAATGAACTGAGCGACTTTGGCACTGGAGCTGGAGGTTTTGGGATCATTGTTCCCGGTGTGTGGAGCTTGCACATGAGTAGTGCACAGGAGGGCGCGATTTTTTCAGGGTTGGGCCCTCCCACAGAGGGTCAGGTTCGGGACCGCGTTGGTCTGGTGCAAAGGTTGGCAAACTGCGGCTTGCATGCTGATCTTTGGGTACATTCCGTCTCAAAAGTTTGCTGACCCCTGGAAGAGAAAATCCTGTCTCTCACAACAATTTAAAAATTATTTGAGAGCCATAAATATATTTGTACATAATCACCATTATGTGAATAATATCCCTTAAAAATTTTATAAATGAAACTATGATAGTTTTATTTTCATTTTCAATTTTACTTCAGAGCCACATGTACTTACCCAAAGAGCTGCATGTAGCTCGGGAGCCGCAGTTTGCTGATCCTTGGAGGCTCTTCAGTCTCAAAAGTTTGGGACCCCTCGTCTGGTGAAATCGGCGCAGGTGTGCGTGTGTGCACTAGCATGCTGCCTTGGGTCCCCCTCAGCACTGCATGTGCAGAGTTGCCAGGGTGGTGCCTGGCTGTTGGGCTGCACTGCCTGATCCACAGAGCTGCTGATTGAGACAGGTTGAGACTGGGAGTTTTACTGGGAGTATTGGACCAGGTGCTGTGCACTGGTGTGATTTGACCAGGGCATTCCTGGCACATTTGTGCAGGCTGGTTACTGGTACAGGAGTTCACACTGCTCTGACTTGGGAGGGCCGCTCACTACTCAGGCCACTCAGGTCCCTTGGGGGCCTGCCCCACCCACCTAGAGCTGCATTGCCAGGGGCACCCTGGGCTCCTGGTGCCTGGCACCCACCTCCACAGGCCACCAGAGGGTTTTTGCAGCAGCAGACAGCTTCAGCAACCTGTGAGGATTTTTGATGGTGAGCACAGCCCCAGAACCCATGACAGCCAATTGCAGGCAGCTCATTGAGAGATTGTGAGGGAGGCTGGCACAATATGCACTGGGCCCTTCCCCCAACACAACGGGTGCTGAGTCACCCAGAGGCTCTCTATTGCTGAGCAAGTGGTCTGCAGATTAAAGCTTGCGGAGAGCCTTTTTTCCCCCTCTTTTTTCTCCTTTTTTTCCCTTTTTCCTTTTCTTTATCTTTCATCTTTTTGTTCCTTTTCCTTCTTTCTCTTTCGTCTGTTTTCTTTTTATTGTTGTTGTTTCTTGGGTTTGTTTGTCTGGTTATTGCTTTGGTTACTGTTTCTCTGTCTTGTTCTGCTGTTTTTGTGTTTGTGTTTTTGTCTCTTTTATATATTTTTGTTTCTCCTGTCTGATCATGGTTTATCATGTTTTTGTGGGGGTGTATTTGTTTTTTGATGCTGTTGGTTTGCCTTGATTTGTTTTTGTTTTATGAAGTGGACGTGGGCCTAGCACTGGCCCAGGAGCTGAGACTACACTGAATTTGAAGAAACCACTGACCACAGCCTTTACAGACCTGTAACACCACCTCACCCACCTACGGCTGCATTGCCAGGGGCACTCTGGGTGCCTGGGTGGTTGGCCCCACCCCCACACACTGTGGAAAAGGTTTTTTACAAGAGTAGGTGTTCCACAGAGCCCTGGGGTCATCTTGGTGGTGTTCAGTGACCACAGACCTGCACCACAGCCACTCAGGAGCAGCTTTCAGGAATTTGTAAGCATGAGGTAGAGACCTAATTGTGTCACCTCCCTTCTCTATCCCCTTGCTTCTTGCTGTGTGATTTTAATTTATTTAACAAGCCATGTGCTTTGGGCATCTGATATGACCCACAAGCCTCGATGGTAACCTGTGGACATGTATGAAGTGTGATCAAAAACAATGGTGAATGTTTAAATTAAAAAAAATTATTACAGTAAAAGACACATTGCCATTAATTCCCCTCAAAACACTCCCCCTAGCTTCACACACATTTATCCCATTGTTCTGAATGAGAGTGTGTCAGTTGGATCCTGCAGGTAGCAGACACTGCAACAGTCAGGACAGTGCAGAAGGTCTCTCGGAAGGACCACCTGGGAAAGGAAGAGCAAGGAAGCAATACTGGGCGGGGATTCCATGGAGACCCCACAGTCTTGCCACCCGACAGGAGTTCCGGAGTAAAGGTGGTCATTAGGGGAGCCATGTTGGGCAGAAATGAGCAGGTTGCCATCTTCCTGACTACTGGCTGGAGCTTGCCTTAGAACCTGAGCCCCAACAGAACTCACAGCCAAAGCTTGTCAGCCACCCACACTCCTTACAGTGGGGCAGTGAGCCCTTTTTAGAAGGGGAATCTAAAGGGCACGTCTCCATGTCTGCCCAAGTAATATGATCACATTTTTCTGTGGGGGAATGTGTTCACAAAGGTATGTATTCTCAGTTTATAAGTATCCATGCACATAGAAAAACATCTCAAAGGATACATTTATAACAGTTAACAGTGGTAACATCAGGGAAACGCAAAAGTGCCACAAGATGGTAAGAAAATGTCACTTATTTCTTTAACTTTACGTGCTTCTGTAATGTTTAAAATATTTATCTATCTACTAATTTTATATTTATAAAATAATTCAGGGAGCTTGATTAAAGGTGATGGATTGATTTCTGCTTTCAAAACTCAAGGTTGTACTAAAGGAATTAAACATGTTTTAAAAACAAATCCAAAAGTGCATAGGAAACATAAAAGGGAATGTCAGTAGATAGAGATTTTCTCTTTGGAAGATGAAAAAAGACACCTGACTTGTCAGATTGAAAAAGTCTCAATCTCAAGGGCATGCCAAGAGAGATGCTGATAAGAATGATCTCACTTATACGTGGATTCTAAGGAATGGAATGGATGGGAGAAGTGGATGGAGATAGTCTCAGAGACACAGAGGAAGAACCGAGGGTTGTTAGTTGGGAGGGGGTGGGGATGAAGGAGAAGGGGAAGAGATGAGACAATACAAATTAGTAATTGTAATATGGCCTCAGGGATAGAAAAAGACAGTCCGAGGAATATAATCTATAATGTTGTAAGTATTTATTAGGGGGCCAGATGGACCCATGTCCTTTTGGGGAGTCCACTTCATAGTCAATGTAGAGGCCTGACCACCGCATTGTATTTCTGAAACTGATGTTGAATAATACTGTATGTCAACTATAATTATGTATATACATATAGTCTCGGGACATGGAGTAGAGAGCGGGAACGGATTCAATGGAATTGTAATAGATAAGCATGATATCGGGGGTGGGAGGGCAATAGATGGGGGGAGGGGGGTTGTTACCTGGTGAGGGTGAAAAAGGGTAACTATTGTATTGTTCTGTACACCTGAAACTAACAATAAAAAAAAATAAAATAAAATAAATAAAAAATAAAAAAATAAAAAAAAAGAAGTGAGCCCATTTTCCCTACAGAAAACCCAAGAGGCTTGAGACTTGAAAGCACCAATGACAAAAGGGATGAGGAGCGGACAAGAGAAAAGATAAAAGTCTTTATGCATTACAGCCAATCCCTTACCTTACCCATGCCCCTAACACCCTGGCAAATGCCAACCCACCTCCAAGCACAGTATTGCAGACTTATTCTGCTGACATATTGAGTGGGAGAAATGAGAGAGACATGAGGACATAGGATGAGAACTGGGGTTAAATGCAGAGTGAATTCTTGAAAGTCTGGATACTTAATGGTCAACTCTCCTCCCAACCCTCTTTCTCTACCCTACATACAATGTCAGCAAAAACAAGGCTGCCCACCTCCTCCTCCTCCTCCCAATAGAAAAACCAGAGTTCTTCTCCAGACATTTATTTGGCAGTCCTCCAATAAAACAGATGCTCTTCCTTGCAATTAATTAAAAAATAAGCCCACCAATCAAAAAGCCCAGCCCATGAGCACATACATAGCATCCAATTAGCTCTTGATTATGAATAGAAAACTAAGGTTGACCAGTCATATGCAGAAAGTCCAAACATGAAAGACAGAGAATAAAATAAGCATAGAAAAGGAAATGGAAAAAAAGCAAAGATAAGGTAGGAAACTTTCAAAAGAGTGCCAATTAATATTCTTATAGTGATAAGAGGAATGCTGCATCCATAAAACAAGAACAGTGTGCTCATTTTAAAAACAATAATACTAAATACTGGTGAGGATGCAAAGCAACAGGCACTCTCATTCATTGCTGGTGGAATATAAAATGATACAGTTTTTTTTTTGAAGACTGGCAGTTATCTAGCAATCATGCTGCCAAGTATATACCCAACTGAGTTGAAAACTTATGTCTAAACTACTACAATTTTTATATCAGTTTTATTCATAACTGCCAAAAATTGGAATCATTCAAGATATCTGTCAATAGGTACATGGATGAACAAGTGTGGAACACCCATACAATAAATGATTACTCAGTGATAAGAAAGCAATTGATTTCCCCGAGAACTTCATAAGTTATATAAATGTCTAACCACTATGTTGCACACCTAAAACTAATATAATATTGAATGTCAACTATAATTGAAACATTTTTAATGAAAAAAAAAAGAAAACACTGACCTAGAATATACTGATTTTTTAAAAGTTTAAAAAAGAAAAGAAAAAAGAAATGTGGTATCAAGCCACACACACACGCGCGCACACACACACGCACACACACACAAAAACCTTAAATGCATATTGCTAATCAAAAGATGCCAATATAAAATTGCTATATAGAATTTGATCCCAACTCTGTGACATTCTGGAAAAGGCAAAACTAAGAGACTAAAGAGATCAGTGGTTGCTATAGCACAGGAAATTTTTAAGGCATACCATTCAGTATGATACCATAATGGTGGATAGATGACTGTATGCATTGTCAAAACTCACAGAACTGCACAACAGTAAGTATGAACGATAGACTTTAGTTACTAATAATGTAGTAATATTAGCTTATTAATTGTAACAAGTATACCACACTAATGCAAGATGTTTATAATAGGAGAAATTATGTGTGGGAGAGGAGTATTATATGGGAACTTTCTATACAATGGACTCAATTTTTTTGTAAATCTAAAACTGTTCTGAAAAATAAAGTCAAATAATTAATTATTTTAATGACAGCTGCAAAAAAATGAACCTCATCCTCATATGTTATATAAAAATTAACTCAAAATGGATCATGGACTTAAATATAAAACTATAAAACTTTTAGGAAAAAAAACAACAGGAGAAAATCTGAGGATCTAGGGCTAGGCAAAGAGTTTTTAGACTTGGCACCAAAAGCATGACCCATAAAATGAAAAATTGATAAACTGAAATTAATCTGAATTTAAAACTTTTGCTTGCAAAATACCTTATTAATAGGATGAAAAAACAAGCTACAGACTGGGAAAAAACACATACTCAGCCAATAAAGGACTAGAATCTAGAATATATAAAGAACTCTCAAAACTTAGTGGTAAAAAACCCCAAACAATTCAATTAGAAAATGGGCAAAAGACATGAACTAACACTTCACTAAGGAAGATATGCAGATAGCAAATGAAAGCATAAATCAACATCATTAGCCATTAAGAAAATGCAAGTTCAAACCACAAGATATACTATACACCTATTAGAATGACTAAACTTTAAAATAATGATAACACCAAATGCTGGTGAGGATGCAGAGAAATCGAATTGCTCTTACATTGCTGGTAGGAATGTAAAATGGAAGAACTACTCTGGAAAACAGTTAGGCAGTTTCTTATAAAAACTAAACATGTATGGTAATACAACCCAACAATTGTAGTCTTGTGCAATTATCATAAAGAAATGAAAACTTACGTTCCAACAACAATCTGTATATGAATATTATAGTATAATAGCTTTAGTCATAATAGTCCCAAACTGAAATGACCCAGATGTCCTTCAGCAGATGAATGGTTAAACATATGTGGTCCATCCATATCACGAATCCTCCTCAGCCATAAATGAACAGACTGTTGATACACACAACTCAGGTGACTCTTCAGGGAATTATGCTGAATGGAAAAAAGCCAATCACAAAGGTTACATATTGTATGATTCCATTCATATATACTTTTTAAATGACAAAATTATGGAAATGGAAAACATATTTGAGATTGCAAGGGATAAGGGATAGAGTGGGGAAGAAGCAGAGGTGGGTGTGGCTATAAAAGGGTAGTACAAGGGATCCCCGTGATGACAGGAATGTTATGCAGCTGGACTGTATTGATATTGATGTATTTGTTGTGAGATTATGCTATAGTTTTGCAAGATGTTACCATTGGGGGAAACTTGGTAAATTGTGCATGGATTTCTGTATTATTTCCTATAACTGCATATCAATATAATTATCTCAAAATAAAAAGTTTAATTAAAAATGTAAACAATGATAGTTTTCAAAAAATCTACATGAGGATTGGAACACAACGTTGAAAAATCTCCTAGAAAGTAGAACAAAAGGAAAGAGAGAGAGAAAATATGAGAGGAAAAAAAGTCTTAGACAATTAGTCCAGATTGTCTCTCACTTAGGAAGACAAAACAGAAATTGCAAGGACATGAAACTTGTTTGGATGCCAGAATTGGGAAGCAAAGTAGAATCAAGCCAACTCATGCAGTTGCAGAAAGGCTGCAGAATTGGAGACACCAGATGCCTTGGAAGGAGATATGGCCACTTGGATCCTGTTGCCACTCTACCCGGCCTGAGCAGCCAGGGAAGTCTCTCTCCCAATCCCAAAGATGGGAGATTTACTCTGCTGAAAGTGAACCAGAGGCTCTCTAGGCTAAGGGAGATCAGCTCTCCTGGGGGCAGAAGTAAGGGTCCTTATTGAAAAAGTGGGGAACATGATATGAGAAACTCCGCACAGTCATGAGATGCCAGTGCACTTATAGATGGCTCCTCAGGAGGAGTGGAAGGCTCCTCCCCAGGAGAGCAACTTGGCCCTGTGTAGTCACCACCAGGAACACTACCTGTCCACAAGCCCCGTACCCAATACACACGGTTTCATTTTTATGTTTTTTTCAATTACAGTTGACATACAATATTATATTAGTTTTGGGTGTGGAACATAGTGATTAGACATTTATATAACTTATGAAGTGATCACTCCATAAGTCTTTTGAACACTATACATAATTATTTTGATATTATTGACTATAGTCCCAATGTTGCACTTCACATCCCCGTGACTGTTTTTGTAGCTGGAAAGTTGTATCTCTTAATCCCTTTCCCTTTTTCACCCATCCCCCAACCCTCATCTCATCTGGCAGTCACCAAAATAGTCTCTGTATCTATGAGTTTCTTTTTCTTTTATTTGTCTATTTATTTTATTGTTTAGATTCCACATACAAGTGAAATCAAATGGTATTTGTCTGTCTTAGTCTGACTTATTTTCTTAGCATGGTACCCTCTAGGTCCATCTGTGTTGTTGCAAATGGCAAGATTTAATTCTTTTTTTTATAGCTGAGTAATATTCCATTGTATATATGTACCACTTCTTCTGTAGCTATTCATCTATTGAGGGACACACAGGTTGCATCCATATCTTGGCTATTATCAGTAATGCTGCAATGAACATGAGGGTGCATGTATCTTTTGAATTAGTGTTTTGGGTTTCTTCAGAGAAACATCCAGAAGTGAAATTGATAGGTTCTTCTTTGTCTCTTGTTACAGGCTTTGCTTTAAAGTCTATTTTTCCGATATAAATATTGATAGCCCAGCATTTTTTTTTCCATTTGCAGGAAATATCTTTAAGCATCCCTTTACTTTCAGTATGTGTTTTCTTTGGATCTGAAGTGGGTTTTTTGTAGGCAGAATATGTACGGGTCTTGTTTTCTTATCCATTCTATTGATTGGAGCATTTGTTCCATTTACATTTAATTATTGATAGGTATGTAATTATTGCCATTTTATTATTCATATGTTTATCTTTTTTGGTTTTCTTCCTCTTAAAGAAGTCCCTTTAGCATTTCTTATAATATTGGTTTGGTGTTGATGAACTCCTTTAGATTTTTCTTGTCTGGGAAGCTCTTTATCTCTCCTTCATTCTAAATGATAGCTTCGCTGGGCAGAGTAAACTTGGTTATAGGTCTTTGCTTTTCATCACTTTGAATATTTTGTGCCAATTCCTTCTGGCCTGCAAAATTTTCTGTTGAGAAATCAGCTGACAATCTAATGCGAGCTCCCTTGTAGGTAACTAACTGCTTTTCTCTTGCTGCTCTTAAGATTCTTTCTATGATTTTAACCATTGGCATTTTAATTATGGTGTGTCTTGGGCCTCTTTGGGTTCATCTAATTTGGGACTCTCTGTGCTTCCTGGACTTTTATGTCTATTTCTTTTGCCAGGTTAGGGAAGTTTTCTGTCATTATTTCTGCAAATAGGTTTTCAATTCCTTGCTCTCTCTCTTCTCCTTCTGGTACCCCTATGATGCAGATGTTGATAAGCTTGATGTCCCAAAGTCCCCTTAAACTATCCTCATTTTTTTTCTGGATTCTTTTGTCTTTTTGCTGTCCTGATTGGGTGTTTTCTGCTACACAGTTTTCTAAATTGCTGATTAGATCCTCTGCTTTATTTAATCTACTGTTGATTTCCTCTAACATATGCTTCATTTCAGTTATTGCATTCTTCATTTCTGACTGGTTCCTTTTTGTATTTTCTATCTAAGTTTTTATGTTTCCTATTTCTTTGTTGAAGTTCTCACTGAGTTCATCTACTCTTTCCTTAAATTCACTGAGCATCCTTTAACCAGCATTTTGAACTCTGCATCTTGTTTGTCTCCATTTTGTTTAGGACTTTTCCTGCATTTTTGACCTGTTCTTTTATTTGGGACATGTTTCTTTGTTTTTCTCATTTTGGTTGCCTCTCTATGTTAGCTTCTGTGTATTAGGTAGAATTGCTACATCTCCCAGTCTTGGCAAAGTGGCCTTACATGGTAGGTGTCCTGTGGGGCCCAGTGGCACAGTCTTCCTGATCACCTGAGCCAGGTGTCCAGATGTGTCCCTTGTGTGGGTTGTGTGTGCCCTCCTGTTGTAGTTGTCTTGATTGCTGTTGGCACATTTATTGGGAGCTATAAATTGATGTGCAGATGGTTGCCACTGTCTATGAGCTTGGAAGCACCTGGGGGAGACTGAACTGTGAACGAAGTCTGGGTGCCATTAGTGCTGGGCTTGGTGCCACTTAAGAGATACAGGGCATTCAGAGATCAAATGTTGTTTGTTTGGGGTTTGTGAACCTTTGAGAGTTTAGAAAAGTCTGCAACATGAGCCAAGACAGGTAATTTGTGTGCAAAAGTTGTTAGAAGAGATTCAGGCCTCGTGCTCTTCTAGCTGCTGCCCTGGCACTGGAGCTCAGAGGGAGAGACCACGAGAGAGTTATTCTGTGTGTGGTCCCTTTAAGACTTGCATTGCTTATGTCTCCAGCATCCCTCAGTCACAATCCCCACTGTTTTTCACAGCCAGAAGTTGTAGGGATTTCTCTTCCTAGCTCTTAAGCCCTGGGCTGGGGAGCTTATTTTGGGGCTGAGACCCCTTGCTCCTCAGGGGAGACCTCTGCAGCCGAATTTTTTCTCTCATTTCTTAACCACCACACCATGGATATGGAGCCTATTTCATGTCTCCACCCCTCCAACCAGTCTCAATGTGGCTTCTTGCTTATATCCTTAGTTATAGGCATTCTGTTCAGCTAGTCTTCAGGTGGTTCTCAGTGATGGATGTTCTGTAATTTAGTTTTAATTTGATGTGGTCTTAGGAGGAGGTGAGTAAAACATTTATCTACCTTACCATCTTGACCAGAAGTCAAGTCATTTTTATGTTTTTAACTGTATTAATGTATAATCAATGTATGGTGATATGCACTACCATAAGTGTCCACCTGGGTGAATTTTCCCTAACTGAACACACCTGTTCCACCAATATCCAGATCAAGAAATAGAATATACCAGCATCCCTGAAGACCCATTTGCCCTTATCAGCCCTCACCCATTTTTAAAGATAACCATTATCTTGACTTCTGGTAGCATAGATTAGTTTTGTCTGTTTTTATGCATTTTGTAAATGGAATCATGCATGTGCACCGCTTCATGTCTGGCTGCTTTTGTTGAACATCATGTTTGTGAGAGTCGCCTGTATGAGCATGTGTATAAATTGCTCATTCTCACCTGCATAGTATCCCATCATGGGAATATACTGTTTTATCCATTCTACCATTAATGGGCATCTGGGTTATTTCCAGTTTCAGCTCTTACAAATACTCATCAAATGTTTAATCAGCTTTTAGTGCCTCTCTTTAAATATGAATAGACAGGCAAGGACCACCTGGAAAAAGCTTCTAATGTGGAAAATAAGGAGTAAAACAAAGGATCTCATTGGGCTTCTGATGTAAGCAACAGAGCAAAACCTCAAAGAAAAACTAAAAGGAATATCTTCAGAGAGACAAGAGAAGATCTGTGAAAGAAATACAAGATGCTCTAACAAAGGAAATGCAGAGAACAATTTTAATGGAGCTCTTAAAAATTAAATATGTGGAAGCACAAATTTAAAAATGCAATAGGATGACTGAAAGACAAAGTTGAGGAAATCTTTCAGAAAGTAAAATAAAATGACAAAAGGGAAGAAACCATAATAAAATCACAGAGTCAATCCAGGATGTCCAATGTCTGAATAACAGGAATTCAGGAAGAATATAGAAAACTAAGGAGAAAAAGTTATCCAAAAACAATAAAAGAGAACATTACTGAACTGAATAACATTCGCTTTCACAGTACAAGCCTCACTAAGGCCCAATGAATGAAAAAAGACACACACTGAGGCACATTACCATAAAGCTTCAGAACACTAAAAGTAGAGACACCATAAACACCTCTGATGGGCCAAAATAGCTTACATACAAAGAAATCAGTTTTCCAGAGGTATCTACCTTCTCCACAGCAACCCTGGAAGCTGGAAGACAATGACGCAGTGGCTCTGAATACTGAAAAAAACACATACACCTACATAGAATTCAATACACAGGCACATTGTTATCAAGTATAAGTGTAAAATACATATTTTAAAGTTTAAATATAAAATGTAATATTTTTGCACACATAGGATTTCAAAAATGTTTCCTCTTGCATACACAGTTATGAAGGAACCTATTAGGGAATGCACCCAGTCTACATGTGGGCACAAGCTAAGGAAGAAGGAGGCCTTAGGACCCTCCACTCTGAGGATGGAACCCAAGACTGACACAATAGGGGCTCCTGGGTGGTGAGGAACTTGAGACCCAAGACCATAGCAACAGCCAGGTTAAACATCCAGGCTCTACTGGTGTATCATCAAGAAAAATTAAAATTGGTGGATTACTAACGTAGTTGAATCATCATCATCATCATCATCTAAAAAATGGGGCAATTCCCAGGGGAAAGCTGCATTTAAAAAAAATGTGATCATGATATACTATGTGACTCAGCTATGAACAATATTAGACCACCAGAGCAATAAAAACATTGGACATTGATTTAACAAAAACCTGTGATAGAACTACAAAGGTAGACTATGGAGATGAGAAGTGTATGAGAAGAATATACAAAGGCTACATCCTGATCATATAACAATGTAATTCAGCAGGTAATGTCTAATATTTAAATGCCTGGAATTAGTAATACAGTTTTGTTACTGAGACAGATGATGACACACAACAGAAAATGTATCTAAAAAGGTTCAAAATAATTGCCTTAAGGGAGTAGACTTGGGTAGGACAGGGGACAAGATTTTTGTTTTAAGCTTGAGAATGCTACATATGAATTTTTAAGCTATACACATTTTATTATGTTAAAAATGTACAGAAAAAAGCCTTTATTCACAATTCAATAAAAGTAGATATAACTAATATAAAGGTCCTTTGTCTGGAAATTTTAAAGTTCTCTCTTAAGTAGTATTTGGATCAAAGAAGAAATCAAAACCCAAATTTGGAATATCCAGGAATAATGACAACACTACATTAGAGCTAATGTTCTCCAGAGGAAAATTCATAGCATGAAATATTTATAATAATAAATAAGATGCAATGAAAACATTGAGTTAAATACCCCCTATGATTCTGATAACCAATTTCAATGTATTTGTTTTTTGAACAGCAGCTCTCAGATACCAGTTTGGTGTTCTACAATTCAACTCAATTCTGACACTGTCTATCTGGGGATAGTGTCAGATCCCACAGATTAAGGGCTCAGTCCCACAATACTGCCTCCCTCCCCTACTTCAGATGCCTGTGCTTTTGACCCACCAGCTGTAGATCAGAGGTTCCCACGTCTTCCTTCCAGATTTGATGAATTTGCTAGAACAGAACTCAGAGAAACATTTTACTTACTAATTAGTGGTTTATTATGAAAGGATATTACTCAGGAACAGCCAAATGGAAGAGATACATAGGGCAAGGTATGGGGAAAGGGCTCAGACTCTCTGAGCGCACCATTTTCTCCCTAATCACCAACCTGGAAGCCTCTGAACTTAGTCCTTTTGGATTTTTGTGGAGGCTTCTGTAATGATTAGGCATGGTTGATTAAATCATTGGCTATTGGTGATTGATTCAACCTCCAGCCTCTCCTGCATGCCTGAGGTTGGGGGTTAAGGGGGTGGAATCCTCTAATCACCTCTAATCATCCCCCATCCTTAGGTTACTAAGGGGCTTTCCAAAAGTTACACATTAACATAACAAAGACATCCTTATCACTCTCATTACTTAGGATATTCCAAGGGTTTTAGGAGCTCTGTGCCAGGTACTGAGATGAAGAACATATATTTCTTATTATAAATCACAGTCTCACCCAAGAAGTTAGAAAATGAACACAAGAATCCTGGTCGTTCTTTGTAGCTGTTCTGCATGCGTGCACTCTCTGCGAGCAGAGATCCCCAAAAGGCTTTCCTTCCCAGCCCCATGTATTAGGGTTGAGCTCATGGCGAAGCCAGGGTTTCCCCAGCTGTGATCAGGAGCCTGCAAGATGGCCCAGCATCCCCAAACCCTGGTAGTCCCTCCCAAATCTGAAATCACATGCAGAACTTTTAAGACTAGACCAGGGATCAGAAAACTGCGGCTCGCGAACCACATGCGGCTCTTTGGATACGTTCCGTCTCAAAAGTTTGCTGACCCCTGGAAGAGCCAATCCTGTCCCTCACAACAATTTAAAAATTATTTGAGAGCCATAAATATATTTGTACATAATCACCATTATGTGAATAATATCCTTTACAAATTTTATAAATGAAGCTATGATAGTTTTATTTTCATTTTCAATTTTACTTCAGAGCCACATGTACGTACCCAAAGAGCCGCATGTGGCTCGTGAACCGCAGTTTGCTGACCCCTGGTGGCTCTTCCGTCTCAAAAGTTTGCAGGCACTAGGGCTTCTTCCTGGTTTTCTCATGGACCACTTGTTCTGGGGTTGTTGTAAGGACACTCAAGCAGTCCCATGGAGTGGAGAGGTCCCATAGGAGGAATTCCTACCTCCTGCCACATCAGCGTTAACTTGCCAGACAGTGAGTGGCCGCCTTGAAGGTGGACCGTCCAGCCCCAGTCAAGCCATCAGATGACCACAGCCTTGGCCAACATCTAGCTAAGCCACTTTGTCATGTAGTAATAGATAATTAATATGAACTATCTGAGAATCTTGTCATATGCATATTCTCTTCCAGTCCTCTGGGGAGGCCTAAGATTTGGCACTTTAACAAGATCGTAGTGATGCCAATGGCTGACCTGTAGTTGGCACTTTAAAAGCGAGGATTTTGCTCCACAACTAGAAGACCCCAACCCCAACTTGAATGGGACACAAATAAGCAGAGACCATGATAAGGGCAAAAGAGGACCTAGAGTGCTGCGACAATGGTGAGGATGGTACGAGTCCCAGACCAGTGCAGTGACAGTGATGGCAGCAATGTGCCCGGCCTTGCAGAATAACTTTGTCCTGTAGGTTCCTGGAGGTCCTGTGAAGTGCCCCATAGCCTCTCAGTAAATTCTGGTTCTGTTGAAATCAGAGTTCGTTTCTGTTTGCCTGCAACTGGGAATACTGGCTGATGGAGCTGATCAGTGCTAAGGAAAAGCTTCTGGCCAAAGTTGCAATGCAATGTAATGACATAGGCAAGGAGAACACACAGAATCACATAGGCCTGGCCTCATGGGGCATGCCTGCCTAAGATGGTACCAGAAACTGTGTAGATGACTTTGCCACCATGAGACCCAGCATCTAAGTGGCAGAAGAGGAAGTTACAGGCCAAACCCTGCCTGGGATATGGGCCCTGTGACAGGGAAGTGGGCCAAGTGGAGTTATAGGGCTGGAGCCTCTTAGAGAGGCCTTAGGACAAACACTCCCTCATCAATCTGTAACTGAATGTACCAAAGTCAGAAACACTTAAGAAATGACAAACCTCCAAGATGAAAAGCTCTGAGGGAACATGAGAAATCTGGGAGAATCACACTGTGCATGAGGGACAAGACCCAGGCCTCCTGCATTGATGGGGCCACCTGGTTGCCAGTGGGAATGGGGCTGCTCAGTGCTAGACTCAAAGACAGCACATCACAGGTATACCAGGTGGAGGAAGGTAAGGAGACTGGTTTCTTGCTCGGTCAGACATGTTTTTTTTCCTGCTGGAAGATTTCAGCACGTCTCTGGAACATCAGACAATTATGGAAAGAGTGGTTGGGGGCGAATAGGACTGCAGTAGCAGTATGTTTGGATAATGAACTTGCTGTCAGGGGCCTTGGAAGGGCAGGAAAAGGTAGTCCTGAGTGCTGGGTCACCTTGAGTGGGAAGCAGAGGAAGTCAGCACACAGGGCTAGTATGTTGCCAATGTGGGGGAGGGAGGCATAGTTTTTCCATCTGGGAGTATACACAGATCCTCTCTCTCTCAACCCTAGCTCGTTCAATTCCAGGGAACGGCTGTCCTAAGTGACCAAGGGCCAAGCTGGCCAAGTATCTTGTCAGTTTGACTTAGTGTCTGGCAGACACAAGGACCTTGAAACCATCAGAGTTCTTGCTTGCAAGCAACAGAAATGTCATGTATTGATGGTCAGGGCTAGCTGGCAGATCTCTAGGAGGCCTGGAGAACAGGGGAAAGGAGAACCAGGCAGGAAAAACTACATCAGGACCACAGCCAAAATCACACCACAAAGCCAGGGTGGCGAGGAGAACACAGGATGGCACAGAGCAGCACGTGTCACCCTTGTACAGCCCCTGACTCCAGTGAGCAAGGGGCCTTGGACCACAGGGTCAGATTACAGCAAAGTGTGGACACAGGCTACCTGCTGCAAAGAGGTCTGGGAACAGGATCTTAGCTTTTGAGTTCTGAAATGGAAAATCTGCAAGACTCAGAAGTTGGAGCCAGCTGGACAGGTGGGACAGTAGCAGGAAGATCACACCCAGGTATCCAAGAAAGGAGAGTAATGTGCACCCCAGGCCTCTGCCAGCCACAGCACAGGCCTGAGGAGAACCAGGCCCTTGGACTTAGGACATCCTTGTGGACAAAAAGGGGGTCATATACTAAACCTGACAAGCTCAGCAGAGGCCTGCATGGTGGGCCTTACAAACTCAGAGACTGAATGTAACCACATAGGATGGTCTGAACATAAAAATTCCTAACTAAAAGCAGGTCATGGTGGGTAGTCATGTCCTAGGCCTGTAGTTTCCTTGATAAAAAACAATCTTTACCTTAAGTGAGCCTGTCTATTGTCTTTTTGTAGCTAAGATAACATACCTTTGAAATGCCAGAGTAATCTCCTTTTCCAGACCCCTCATGGCACTCCCATCCACCAGAGCACTTAACCACAGAACCCTCATTGTTATCTTATTCCCAGAATACCATCTCTATGTGCTATAAATGTTTACTATCCTGTACCCACCAATGTAAAAGAAGTATGTGTCTCTCCATTTTACTTTTTATCCAAATCCAGAAATTTCCCCACTTTGCTTTCTCCCTCCCCCTTAATCTACCACCAGTAGATTTCATGTAACCCTCCGTTGATTCTAATGTATAAAATAAGCACAAAGCTGCCATACGCTGAAGCATTTTCTCAATCTATTGAGATTTTCCAGCAATTATTGTCAGTTTAGCTCAAGTAAACTCATAAAAATTCTCTTCGGGTTTGGATGTTTATGTCAACTTCCTCCAGGGCACACAGGCAACTTGGAACGTTCAAGGACACTTCAGACTCCAGCTATCTTCCACAGACATAGCGACCTGGCTTGGAATGTTGGGGCCATGCCCTGGGGAGTCACTTATCTGCTCCCACTTGACAGAAGGGGCTCATGCTCCTCTTGGAAAGCAAGTTTATTGCTTAAATGTAGATATGTTGTTTGATAATCTGCCAAACACAAACAAAAAAGAGCTTCCTCTTTTTACCAGCATTGAATTAGCCGCATAGCTCTGTTGGTAAAGACTGAGAACTAAGTGCAGACATCTTGGCTCTGCACTCCTGCCCAGTTCATAGGCCAGGGGCTGGTGTCCTTGGGGGTACAGCAGGTGCTGCTCACCTCAAATGGAAAGGAATGCTAAGCAGCCTCTACACCCAAAGATGGCAGCCCATCACAACTGTGTCATCAGCGTGGGCTGCTGTAACAAAGATCACAGACTGGGTGGCTTAAACAACAGACACTTATGTTCTCAGAGTTCTGGAGACTAAAAGTCTGAGATCAGAGTGTCGGCAGGGCTGGTTCCTTCCAGGCCTCTCTCTTTGTTGTGTAGGTGACCACCTTCTCCCTGTGTCTTCACGTGGTCCTCCGTGTGTGTGTGTGTGTGTGTGTGTGTGTGTGTGTGTGTCCTGATCTCCTCTTCTTATGAGGACACCAGTCCTATTGGATGATTAAGGACCCGTCCATATGACCTCATTTTACTTGAATTTCCTTTAAAGGCTTATTCCCAAATACAGCCACATTCTGAGGTCCTGGGGTTAGGATTTCAACACGTGACTTTGAGGGGACACAATTCAATGCATAACACTGCTGCAAACACAGGACATCCAGTGAAATCTGAATTTCAGATAAGCAATAAATAGTTCCCTATTGTTTATCTGAAATTCAAATTTAACTGAGTGTCTTGCATTTTACCTGGCAACCCCCTGCTTAACAAACCACTCCAAACTCTGTGGCTTAAAAATAACAAGCATTCATTATCGTCCAAAGGGTGTTTGGGGGTCAGCTGGTCTTGGATGGCCAGGGCAGCTGGCCCCTCCTTCACGTGGCCTCTTATCCTCCAGCCAGTTGGTTCAAGTTTGTTCCTATGATCCAAGAGAAAGGGAATGCTGCAATTCCTCTTGAGGCCCAGCCTCAGAACTGGCACACCAACACTTGGGCCACATTTTGTGGGTCAAATTGAGTTACAGGGCAGACCAGATTCCAGGGATGGGGAAATGGACCCTGAATCCTCCTAGAAAGGGCAGCACAGGGTGTAACGGAGAAATAAGAAACAGAGACTCCATCTATCCTGGCAGCCTTGGAACCCCTCAATCCTGAGCCCATGGTGACTTCTACATGGTGCAGGAAGTGGGCAGCACGGGAAGAATTTGGACTCAGAGCTCTGTGGGCAAGTCAGAGTTGGGGGCCAATGTCATGGGGGAGCAACGGTCCTCAGGGTGGGGAGGCACAGAAGCTCTGCTTTGTGAGGGGAGAAGTTATCTATCATAACAAATAATAGGCTCCTGCAGAGTCCTAGGAACAGGCTGTGGAAATAGCTAATCCTGTCTTGGAATGGGCTTCAGCTTTGCACACCTGCAGGAGAAACGGTGCCTATGCTCCGGGCTGAAGACGGGCAAGGATGGCCACATTAAAATGTGGGCCATGCATGTGCAAAGACCAGGCAGCCATTCACCACTCATTCATCCATTCAACAGATATTTTCTAAAGGCCTGCTGTGTGCCTGGCACTGTTCTAAGATACAGCAGGAACCAACACAGGCAAAATCCCTGCTCTCACAAGGCAATAAACAAGACAAGTAAAATGATGGTGATACGTGCATGGGAGAAAAATACAGCATAACAGAGAGCTGGAGACAGCTCAGCGGAAATGACCATTTTGAATAGGGTGATTGGAAGTCTCACTGAAAACGTGGCACCTGAGAAAATGGATGGAGAATTTAGACTAGCAAACCTCAGAATTATTAGACTTTGATGTGTATTGAGTTTCTAGAATCCAGTGGTCATAACCTGGGGACCCCATGCCAGGGCGACAGACCATCGGTTCCTCATGCTGGCCCTTCCCAAAGCATCTGCCAAACCCACCTACCTAGAGCTGCTGAGAAGTTTCTTCTCCTGACTCCAATCCAGCCTCATGCTGAGAGACATTTTGAGAATCACTTGCTATGGGGAGTTATTTCAATTGGCAGGAATTCAAAAGTCAAGAGTGACTGCCTATCAGCCTTTGAGGGCCCCCACCTGAGAGATTTAATGGGCCTTTATCTAACATGCGGGGAACTCACCCTGGGTGGAGTGGCTCTGTAGCTGTGTGGCTGTGTCCTAATCCAGGATTACTTGCCATGAGGGAGGGGCCAGGGCTTCATGTCCTTCCCACTGATGTCCAGGCAGAATCCCCAGCTGTCTGTTGACCGCTGTGCACGGAGGCAGAAGGGGACCATCTCAACTAGTGGGTAGTTAAGCTGAGAAACACTCTGACCTCTCACCTGCTGGTGGCCACAGCAGCTCTGGACAGACACCCCTGATATCAGCTATGGGGTCCTGGGCTACAGAGAGAGGAGTGGACTTCTACAGGTAAACCAAGGCCAGATTTTGAGAAAGGCTGGTGAGGAGTTCCTTTGCAAGGAGCTGTCAGAGGCTGGAGCTGGAGCTGGGGCTGTAATACTTCTTGACAACATTCTATGCCCTGCTTCAGATCACCCACAGAAATAACCATGAATCATTGGATGGCCGGGCTCCAAGGGGGGCCAACAGGGAGCCCGCTTGCCTCCCCAACAATGCTCCACGAGGGGGTGGGAAGTTAGTAGGAACAAGAGAAAGCAAGAACTAGAAACACATCATGAGATACAGGATCCCCCCGCCCCCGGCCCCCGCCACCTCGGGAAGCATGAACCCCACCCACCAAGACCTTCATCAGAAGCACTGGAGTTAGAGCTTACGGGACTCAGACAAAGGGCAAAAGTGCAGCTCACAGTAGTGTGGGTGGGGGTTGAGGGCCCCTGTGCCCATGAAGGCTTTTTGCACAACCAGAAACCATTCCAGTGATTTCAAGAGAAAGGTGTTGAATAGTGGGGATGAAGTCCTTGCACAGTCACTGGAAAGGCCAAGGAATGGCCTCTGCGCAGAGCCTCTAGGTGGCTCCCCCTGGGAGTGTGATATCCAGAACATCCTGTTACAACTGTGATGCAAGATCAGGAAGACACTGGATCATAACACCAAAGATTAAAAGCAGATCCTAAAAATAGCCAATAAAAAAGAAAATCACCTTCAAGGAAAGACAATTAAACTGATGGCTAACTTCTTAAGAGTAATAATGGAGGGCATAAAACAATGGATTAATATCTTCAAAGTGCTGAGAGAAAATTACTCAACAGATTTCTGTACCCAGTAAAATTATTTTTCAAAAGAGGATGAAATGAAATAAAGGTAATTTCAGAAGGAAAAAACAGATGTTCTCTATGTTGTACAGGCAACAAAAGAAAAAATAGACATTAGACCTCATGAAAATTAACAACTTTTATGCATCAAAGGTCACTATCAACAGAGAAAACAGGTAACTCATAGAATGGGAGGAAATATTTGCAAATCACAATAGACAGAGTAGAAACAACCCAAGTGTCCATCGACAGGTGAATGGATAAATAAAATGTGGTTTATACATACAATGGATATCATTCTGCCTTAAAGAGGAAGAGAATTCTGACACATGCTATGATAGGGATGAACCTGAGGACATCGTGCTTCAGTGAAATAAGCCAGGCACAAAATGACAAATACTGTATGATTCCATTTATATGAGATCCCTTGAATAGTTAAATTCATAGAGACAGAACGTAGAATGGTGGTTGCCAGGGACTGGGGGAGTGGGAGTGGGGTGGTAGTGTTTAATCGGTGCAGACTTTCAGTTTGAGAAGATGAAACAGTTGTGGAGCTGGAGGGTGGTGATAATTACACAACAATGTGAATGATGTGAATACATGAAGTGCCACCGAACTTAAAATGATTATGAAGGTAAATTTTATGTTATATGTATTTTACTATAATTAAAAAATTTTTTAAATGAAACAGCAAGTTTATCACCAAGTAACCGATTTGAAGGAGTTGTACACAGAACTTCTGTTTTTCAGAGTTCCTTTTTCTCTGTCTTTCCCAGGCACCACCCTGCCTTCCAGCTCCAAAGTTTCTTTCCTGGATTCCATCCCACACCCTTGAACCTAACATCAGATTTCTCATTCTCTTATCAAAAGCTGAGAATTTAAAAGAAAATATCAAGATAATAAAAAAAAACAACCCACGAATGGGAGAAAAAATTTTGCAAATCATATATGTGATAATTGATTTGTATCTACAATATATAGAGAAGTCTTACAGTTTAATAATGAAAAAACATATAACCCAATTTAAAAGTGGGCAAAGGATCTGAATAGATGTTTCTCCAAAGAAGATATAGAGCCAATAAGTAGCCAATAAGCACATGACAAGATCAGCATCATTAGCCATCAGGGAAATGCAAATCAAAACCACAATGAGATACTACTTCACACTCACTAGGATGGTTATAATCTAAAAGACAGATAACTAGTATTGGGAAGGATGTGGAAAAAATGTCTGGTGGGAATGTCAAATGGTGCAGCTGCTATGGAAAACAGTCTGGTTGGTCCTCCAACTACCAAACAAAGAGTTACCATATGACCCAACAACTCTATCCTTAAGTATCTGCTCAAGAGAAATGAAAACATATGTATATATATCCACACAAAAACTTGTAGATGAATGTTCACAGCAGCATTATTCCTAATAGCCAGAGTAGAAACAACTCAAACGTCCTTCAGCTGGTGAATGTACTGTGGGCCAAGCAGTAGCCCCCACCCCCGCTGAAAAACTTTTAAGTCTTCTTTCCTATAGAAATGTTAAGTATAGAAATTTTAAGTCTCCTTCTCTCTAGTTTCTTAGTTCCTTAGCCCCTGGCTTTGATTACTCTTCTAATCAGTTTCTGAATCCTAGACTAAAGATTGCTCCTAGCCTGAACCATAGAAATCTCCTATCCCCCTGCTTCTTGGTTGTTTTGTAAATCAGTTTCTTAATCCTAAACAATAGAAGTCTCCTTCCCCTGCTTCAGATAACTACTTAAAAGCCTGTGACTTCCCAACATCCCCCAAACTATTCTGTACCTAACTCTTGGATAATTCCATCTCAGAGAACATTTCCCCCAGGCCAGTAAGCCTCTTTTCAAACCCATTCTCGGGCCAGCTCCTGGATAATTGAGGCCATATGAGTGACTGGTTGAATGGCCACATGCTTCATAAGAGCTAACGGATTTATTAATTAAAATCCGTTTTTTTCCTCATTCAGGGACCTTCGGAATATAGATGACACCCCAACAAGATCACAGCCTAAGAAGCCAACATGGTCTTCCAGGCCATCTCAAAAGTTTGCCGACCCCTGGAAGAGCCAATCCTGTCTCTCACAACAATTTAAAAATTATTCGAGAGCCATAAATATATTTTTACATAATCACCATTTTGTGAATAATATCCTTTACAAATTTTATAAATGAAACTATGATAGTTTTATTTTCATTTTCAATTTTACTTCAGAGCCTGTGGCTCGTGAGCTGTATTTTGCTGACTCCTGGCAGCTCTTCTGTCTCAAAAGTTTGCTGACCCCTGTCCTGTTCCAGGCGGATCTCGAGACCCCTTCTTCTAATCTGAGATCAGCTAGGGTGAGAGTTCTGTGAATCCCCAGTAGGCAGGGACACCTCTATGCCCCTGCCCAGCAGGAAGCAGATACAGAAGAAAAGACCTCCTGTCCCTCAGCTTCTATAGAGATTTTATGGGAATCACGTCTCTCAAGGAGGGGAAACAAGGCAGGCAGATAAGGGCAGGCATTGGGTCTCTGCGTTTCTGCACATCCCACAGAATGTGACCGCCCAGGAGAACTCCCCTTTCCACCCAAAACTTCCCCCTTTTCATTGAAATTATCTACCCCTGTGGGGAAACAAATGGATACAAAATACCCAACTAGATCTGACCAGTCACTCGTACCTGTGCAATCTAAAAAGATGAGATAATAACCTCTTGTCAATCACAGGTGTAGAGGGACAGCCCATCTAGAGAAAAAGGGATAAGAACTCCAAGTCCTGGGCAGCCAGCCCCCACCCCCCCTTTTTTTAAAAGATTTTATTGGGAAATTGGGGGAGGGAACAGCATTGGGGAATCAGGGAAGAGGAACAGACAAGTTGCTGTCCTTTTATTCTTCATCCTAGTTATGGAGAACATCCTTCGCTGGCCCATGCTGGTATTGTGATCATTGCGCTCTTCACGGCTGAGGCATATCGTTCGCTGGCCATTGTGATACAGGATGATTTGTGTGTGACCGGGATTTGTGGTCTCACAGCACCGAAGAATGGAGACACAGACCAGAGAGGCAAAGTTTGCAGTAAAGGACAGTTTATTAGAGTAAAGAGATACAGCTCTCTAAAAAAGAGGGAGCATCCGAAACTGGAGTGCCCACTGACTAGGGAGGCTTCTGTTTATATGCTTTTCCTAGCCTATCTGGGGAGAAAACTGGCGCCTGCTTGAACAGGTTGGATTTATTTCTTTGGCCATTTCAGCCTGAAGGAGGCTTTTTAGGATAGTTTTATTTGCCTCAGGGTATAATTGATGTCCCTGGTCTGGTAGGAGTAAATTGTCTCAAGGCTGTGGCTTTTGGGGTCAGGGCTGAGGGAAGAGGCCTTGGAGACATGTTTATCTTTTGTTCATCCTACCTGGGAATTTCTAACTGCCTAATTGTTACACTAACTAACCTGTCTTAATTGGACGGCCACTCACAGAGACTCACAGCAGCTCATGCGGGCTGCCGGCCACTCACAGTAGCTTACGGCAGCCCACTGCAGCCCTGCTGCAGCCTATGCTGTCACCGGTGACTCACGGCAGCCCAGCTCCAGGTCGAGCTGTTGTTCACCATCTTAGCTGTAGAGGGCGCAGCATCACTGGCCCATGTGGGATCTGAACCGGCGGCCCTGCTGCTCAGAGCTCGCGCTCCCAAGCCAACTCTTAACCAACGAGCCACTAGACCAGACCAGCCCCCCTTTCTTTAAAGCATTTTGAGCCTCACTTTTGGGAACGGCCCGCTCCAAACTCTTCGGAGTGTACTTTCTCTTCTAATAATGGGGCCTTGAGCCATTCTCTATTTCTCGGGCCCGCTTCTACTTCTTTGAAATATACTATCTCTTCTAATAAAGTGCTCTTTTACTATTTTACCTCGGTATCTTGTTCAATTCTTTGCTCAAGATGCCAAGAACCTGGATACTGCACCAAGAGGAGCCCACTCTCCGGTAACAAATGGATAAATAGTATGTATGTGATCTATCCATACTGTAATAAAATAATATAAATGAAGCCACTTTGGAACTTTAAAATAGGGCAAAATAACCAAAATAACAACAGATAATATGACTATTGGATTGATGACTACTGGACTGAAAATTTTTTTTAATTCTTTAGAATTAACATCACTATGTTATGTTATCTGCACCAATAGAAAAGCCTTCCTTCTATTGATGTAATTTTTCCTCTTCCTTTTCTCATAAATATCCATTGTCTTTGTCTCCTAATTAGAACACTATTTGGGCTTTTGCCTGAATCAATGTTTTCCGAACAGCTATGCTTTTGATCTCAAATAAATGCCTGTTGCCTCTTACTTCAGCCTTTTATATTTAGGTTAACAATACAATGGAATGTTATTCAGCCATAAAAAGGAATGAAATACTTATTCATGCTACAACATGGAAGAACCTTGAAAACGTTTTGCTAAAGGTAAGTAACCCTGCACAAAAGACCACATATTGTATGATTCCATTTATATGAAATGTCCAGAATAGGCAAATCTATGGAGACAGAGAGTAGATTAGTGGTGCCAGGGGTGGGGGGCGGGTACAAGGAAGGAAAGTGGGAGGGGAAGCTAAAGGGTGAAGGGTGATGAAAATGTTTTAAAATTTATTGTAGTAAAGGTTGTACAACTGTGCGATTATACTACAAAGCACTGAATTGTACACTCGCAATGTGTGAATTGTATGGTATGTGAATTACAGCTCAATAAAGCTGTATAGAAAACAAAAAGCAGAGCATTTCTTCTCTTCCCCAGTTCTCAACTCAAACTTGCATGCCCAGATCCATCACACATTCAGAAAACAAAGAACCGTCCTTGTTAGTAGAAATCATGCTCCCCAGAAGCAGTCGATATTAAAGCAGACACCTACACACACACACACACACACACACACACACACACACACACACACTAAAAAAGCATATTCTTTTATCTTAGAAAATTGGTCTAGTCCTGCTTTGTCAAATAAAAACATAATGTGAGCCAGAAATGCAATTTTAAATTTTCTAGTAGCCATATTTTTAAGAGTTAAAAGTAAAATTAAATTTAATAACACACTTAACCCTATTTATCCAATATATTATCATTTCAACATGTAATCAATGTAAATAATTTTAATGAGACATTTTACGCTGGACATGTATTTTACATTCACAGCACATCAAGTTCAGCTTAGTCACGCTTAAAGTTCTCAATAGCCACATATGACAGTGGCTACAGCACTGAAACAGTGCAGGTCTGCCTTCTCGAAGTAGCACATGACAGATTGATTTGAGCAAAACCAGGAAAAAAAGGAACTGGTTGTCTAGTGTAATTAAAGGCCAGAATAGATCTTCTCTTTGGGCACAGCTGGATCCAGGAGTTTCATCTCCCTCTCCCCTCTCCCCACTGACTTCTTCCTCTCTCCCTATCTCCTCTCACCCTCCTACTCTTTATTTCTCTCTCTACCTCTTTCTCTTCTCTTGATCACCTCTTGGCTCCACATTCCTCTGAGCTGGCTACACTCTTAAAGCAGCCTCCTGAAGTAGCGCTGGTAGCTCTTGGTTTACAAACTCACCAAATGTCAAGGAGTGTTCTCTCTTTTCAACATTTTCAGGTGACATGCTGAGCCTGACAGGAGGAAGGCGTGCTCTGATTGGGGTCATATGTCAATCAGGGGGCGTGGCTAGCTGCCCTGAACGGGAAGACAGAGCAGTTCCCCAAGACCAAGGACTTGAAGGTTGGCAGGCTGCCTTCACTCTGCACTGGAGCTCAGCGTAGTCGCTAGGATTGAAAATGAACACAGCTCTGCTCAGGTATTTTTGTTAATATAGCTTCTTAATTGTCTGTAACTTATCTAATCTTGCTCCCAAGCTTCTGCCCTACTGGGAAATAGGAACAAAACCTTAAACTTTACAAACATCTCAATTAGTGCTATTTAAACTATCTCTTGTGTTTTATCACCATCTCTGTTGGAAAAGTGTTGTTTGTGTCTAGGTCACAATTCAACTTCCTAAGAGGGTGCTTTCTCTCTTTTCTTTCTTCTTCCTAAGATGATGCTAGGGTTTAAGGCAGTGTCCTGACACTAGGGAAGGGGAGATCTGTTCCTCTGTCAGCCTCCAGTGGAAGTGTCTCACCCACTCAGGGCCACCCTGTACAGCTATGCCAGTTATGCAATGCACAATTCTATAGGTGGCCATTAGCATACACTACAGTGTGCATGGTTCTCCTTGGAGTTGTGTGGACAACAGCCCTGATCCCATACACCTCTGCTCCTCAGCCTCAGTCCTTACTGAATGCCTTGGCTTTATGACATGTGTTTCTCCTCTGTTGCAAATCTGCATACCACTCTGCTCCCCCACCCTCAACCCAGTAGCTTCCTCTTCCTGACTCCTGAATTTCTGGATCCCAACCCTGCCCACTGTGGAAAAAGTAACTGAGTCTTCTCTGCATCTTGAAACTGCTTCTAGCATGTGAGGCAACTTAAGGGGTTTAGAAATCCCCCTTCACTCCTATCCATTGCCTCACATAAGAAGTGGGCACTTCAGCCAGAAGTGATAGGAGAATTCCTTTGCTCTGGGTAGTATCCATCCTTCAGGATTATACAATTTACAGGGTAAAAACATACCTGCAAGTATCTCAAACATAAGCCTTGTTACTCTTTCACATAAACATTATCATACAATTCTGCCGTCAACCCTGGTAGGAGCTGTTAAAATTGTTCTTCCATTTTACAGATGAAGAAACTGAGGCTGAGGAAGAGACTTGCTCCATCACACAGTACTAAGTATGAAGCCCAGGGTTCCAAGCCAGGAATGCCCTGTCCCCTCTTGCAGACTGCTCACTTAAAGATAAATCTGTGTCTTGAAAACTATTTTTAAGTAATTTGTTCCAGCAAGAGAAAAGAGGCCTTTCTGGCCCCTTTCTTGGACTAAACACTATTTCTGACTGCTCCCCTCTGTCTTTTCAGGCCCTGCAAATATGCAAAGAATGGCAGGAATGTCACACACCTGTGCGTGCTGTTGTCAGAGAGACCAGGCCTACAGAGAGACAGAGCAGTTGCTCAGGCACACATAGGTGGGGTGGGCATGGGGCGAGGGCCCTGGTGGCTTCCCTGTGAGGTGGCGGGAAGCCAGCAGAAAATGGGAGGAAAAGTACTACAAAAAGCGCTAACTGGGGTAACTGAGCCAGGCAGGGCAGGAGCAGGGACAAACATGGGGACAGGACCATCCCTGCAGCAGGCATCTGAAATACGTGGGCGGACACCCTGGGCAGTGCGCGAGTGATTTAGACCTGACATTAGCTGAAGCTGAGGACTCTCCCAGACAGCGTTCAGTCATGAAAGGAGCAGTGTCCCAGAGAGAAGTTCCCACCAGAGGCAAAGCAGAGGGGGCAGAAGCCGTGATCACCCAAGTAAAGGAACAGCAGGCAGAGGTGACATCACCAGCTCAGGACTGGCCTGCCAGGTGATACCAGCACCGGGGGATACCCACCCTGAGGGATAGCAGGGGCCCTCCGCTCCTCTGATCTCAGCCTCTCGCCAGGGCTGCTGGCAAGGGAACCAAGAAGCTCAGCGTGCAGTCTCAGCCAGGAGCACAGAGGAAGGTTTGAAAGCCACATCTGGGTTCTGGGTATCTCTCCACGCCTGACTGGCACTTGGTAACTTTATCAGACAGAAGGACTTTATGTAGGCAACCATTTGTTGCTAAAACATATTATTTTTACTTTTATTGTATTATTTTTGCAGTAGCCTTCTATTTATGACAAGCGATACTGGTCATCCACTTATGATAGTGCCATCAAGTTTCCCTGTTAAATAATTGCTTCAACTTAAAAAGGGGAGAATGTATTTAGAGGAAAATTTGATATAGATGGGAGGACCCACAGCGGCCCAGGGAGTGAAAGAGGTGAGACAAAGGGCCAACAGAAGCAGCAGGACACCTGCGCTTATGACAGGAGAGGGCAGGGTGGAGGCTGGCCTGGCCAGGCGCTCCGGGAAGCACAGGGCCTGCTCCCTGGAAAATGGACCCTGAATCCAGCCAAGTTTCTAGATCCAGTATTCCAGCCACTTGGGGCAAAGGATCGAGTCAATGCCACCCCACGCCCACACTGCATCAGTCTTAAGGACAAAGGACCTACTTCTCTGAGCTGAAAAGGCTTTAAAACAGAAGGGCGTGTAGACAGAAAAGGGGCCACATATTAAACCTGACAAGCTCAGGAGACTGAAAATAACCACATAGAATGGCATGAGCATAACAATTCCTAACAAAGGTGGGCCATGGCAGGAAGTCACATCCTTGGTCTGTAGCTTCCTTGACAAAGATCATCTTTACCTTAAGTGAGCCTGTCTGTCATCTTTTTGCATCTAAGATAACTTGCTTTTACAATATGAGAGTAATCTGTTTTTCCAGACCCCCCAGGGAGCACAACTCACCCCACCAGAGCAGGAAACTACAAAATCCCTGTTACCTTGTTCCCCAAATACTATCTCTATGTGCTGCAAAATGCTATTAACTATCCTGTACCCACCGATGTAAAAGAAGTGTGTGTCTCTCCAGTTTACTTTTTATCCAATCCCAGAGATCCCTCCCACACCACTTTGCTTTCTCTCACCCCCTTAATCTACAACCAATGGATTTCATGTAACCCTCCTCCTTTGATTCTAATGTATAAAATAAGTTGCAAAACGCCATTTTCTGGAGCAGTTTCTCAATCCGTTGAGATTTTGCTTCCCAGCAATTGTCATCAGTTTGGCTCAAATAAACTCTTATAAGCGTTCTCTTAGGCTGGATGTTTTTTCATTGACAGAAGCTTGTAGATGCAGACAGAGATGGAAAACAAAGTGTGACAGGCAGCTCCTTGGTTTTCATCAAACAAACCATCTGCAAAAATACAGTTCGGGGGCAATTGAGAAATTTTGATATACAAATATATTAATTTTTATTAGTGCAATGACATGGTGGTTATTATTATTTTTTTAATGTCTTTATCCATTAAAAAAATAACAAGTCTCATGAAAAAGAGAGGTGCTTTTTCACCTCAAGCTGGGCTTGAGGAAGTTTCACCAGGGAGCCACCAGGTGAGAGATGGAGGCTGGAGCCCATGGATCATAACTTTCAACCTCCTACTTTGTGCCTGGGCCTGGTGGGGGGAGGGCGGGTGGGGCACCCGAGGGATCTTTCTGCAGGAGCTCAGGTGTTCAGCCTGCAGAAGGTAGAACCAAAGCCAGGACCACAGCCAGAGGCGTAGGGCCACCAAATCCTTGCAGCTGAACTGTGGATGAGAACACCAAGGCCAAAGGGAAGAGCTGACTGATCCTGCTCCAGAATATCCTGTGGCCCTTGTCTGCACAATAAAGCTCTGACTTGAAAATTTATTATTATTATTATTAAATGTGGTAAAATGCACATAACATAAAATTGACCATCTTAACCATTTTTTTGTTTGGTTTTTGTTTTTTGGGTTTTTTTAGGGTTTTTATTGGGGAATTGGGGGATGGGAACAGCGCTGGGGAATTGGGGGAAGGGGAACAGACAAGTTGCTGTCCTTTTGTTCTTCATTCTAGTTGTGGAGGACATTGCTTCACTGGCCCAAGTTGGCACCATCACTGCGCTCTTCCCGGGTGAGACAGATCAGTCGTTGGCTTCTGGACGGCTGCTCACTGCGGCTGCTGGCTACTCACACTGGCTGCTGGCTACACATGGTAGCCCATGGCAACCCACGGCAGCCTACGCCGTGGCCGGCGACTCACGACAGCCCAGCTCCAGGTTGAGCTGTTGTTCAGCATCTTAGCTGTAGAGGGCAGTGTCACTAGCCCTCATATGTGGGATCCGAACCCGGGCCCTCTGGCATCCCAAGCCAGCTCTTAACCAACGCGCCACTCGGCCAGCCCCCATCTTAACCATTTTTAAGTGCACAGTTAGTTCCGTGGTATTAAACGCATTCACATTGTGCAACCATCATCCCCATTCATTTCTAGAATGCTTTCATCTTCACCAAATCTCTGTTCCCCTTAAACACTAACTCCCGTTCTCTCTTCCCAGTCCTGGTGACCTCTATTCTGCTTTCTGTCTCTATGACTTTGACTACTCTAGGGACCTCATATACATGAAATCATATGGTATTTATGCTTTTGTGACTGGTTTATTTCACTTAAACATAATGTTCTCAGGGTTCATCCATGTTGTAACGTGTCAGAATTTTCTTCCTTTTTAGGGCTGAATTATATTCCACTGTATGTATAGACTACATTTTGTTTATCCATTCATCCATCAATGGATGGTTGAAGTACTTCTGCCTTTTGCTTGTTGTGAATAATGCTGCTATGAACATGGGTGTGCAATGTTATCTTCGAGACCCTGCTTTCTATTGTTTTGGGTTTATACTCAGAAGTGGAATTGCGGATTATGTGGTAATTCTATGTTAACTTTTCTAGGAATCACCATGCTGTTTCCCACAGTGGCTGCACCCTTTTACACTCCCACCAACAGTGCACAAGTGTCCCAATTTCTCCACATCCTCACCAGCACTTGTAAGCTCAAACTCTTTATGTGGCATTCAGGATCCGGCCTCAACCCAACCCAGATGGATCTGTGGATGAATGATTAGGAAGCTGGAGAGAAAGGAGGAACGGTGAATAGCCAGTGGAAGTGGGTGGATGGCAATTAATAGTGACAGTGAGGTAGACTGGCAGGTGGGTAGGATGGGGGAATAGCAGTGGGTCAGTGGTTGGGTGGATGGGGGAGTGAGTTGGGTGGAGGGTTGGTGGATGAAGGTTGATGAGGTGGAGGAGGAGAGATGATATCACTTGGGCTAGAGTCAGCCACCTCACACCCATTCCCAGCCCTGGAGGTCCCCACTCCAGTCCTCTTGTGAAAAATACTTCCAGGTTAGGGATCAGAACGCACTGAAGTCCAATCTGCGGGTGAGGTCAATTGCCTCTTGTGGCCAGAGACGTGGCACTGCCCTCAGCTGCACTGTCATTCCTTTGGCTACCACTCTGTCACCTGGCAGGGCTCACGGGTGTTGTGGATAGCCTCAGGATAGATCTCTCTCTCTGTGAAAGCTGGGTGGTAAGTAGAACTCAGGCATTATCAGTGCTTAACGTGGGCAGTCAGCAATTAACTATGGCTCCCAGGAAGAGGCTGGATAATCACAGGGATGCCCCAGGCACTTCTGACAATCGATCCATCTGCAGACGCAGGCAGAATGTACAAACCGCATGAGACTTCTTAGTTCAATACAATTTTAAAACCCTGAGGTACAAATGGGCTGACCTCTCCTCTCACTGGGTATGTGAGCTGGGTCTAGCCAATCAGAGCAACTCATCCAATGGGCCAGAATAATTGGTTCAAATACAGTAAGTCCCTGACTTATGAGTATTCAAGTTGCGAACTTTCACAGCTACGAACGGACCTTGCATTACGAACATTCATAGATGCGAACAAATCGTGGAAGTAGCTCATGTGTCTGCTGGACATTGTCACAGTGGTGCTGTGTGCTTACTGTATAGTGCGACAGTGTGCAGTAGTACAGTGCTCAATCAGAGCCCAGGATGTCTGGAAGCAAGAGGAATAGCAGTGGTGATGTGGAGGGGACTGCTAGGAAGCGCAAAGCAATAACCATGGAAACAAAAGTGAAAATAATTGAGAGATTGGACCGAGGCGAAAAGATGCTAGACGTCGCTCATTCTTATAACGTGAATCGTTCAACCACTGGCTTTACATTGTAGATTTGTGTCAAAGGTGTATAAGACTCACTTTGTCAGACTTACGAACGAATCCAACTTACAAACGTTCTCCTGGGATGGAACTCGTTCGTAAGTCGGGGACTTACTGTAGAGACATGTGACATAAAGTTAGCCCATGAAATCCCTATCTAGACATGTGCTGACCAAAGGCACTCTCTTTCCACCATGGTTGCCCATCTGGTAAGCCTAGAGCTACTGGCAGCCATCACTAGCCCGCATGTGGGAAGAGCCTGCGTGAGAATGAAACCCATGCAGAGGACAGAGAAGAAGAAAGGGAGGTTCCTCATGACCATACGGAGCCCCTGGATCCAGCCATGCTTGAAGCTAGCTGCACCCTTGGACTTTTCTATTATTACGAGCCAACCAGTTCTTTTCATTGCTCAAGCCAGTTTAGGTTAAGTTTCTGTCATTTATAATGGAGAGGGGCACGCAGCAAGGAATGTAGGCTCGGGCACTTCTCAGGTAGTTTTCAGCTGGATGCAGCAACGCTGCTGGAAAGCCAATTTCTCAAACTAAACAATAAGACCCCAAGTGAGCTGGTAGACAATCCTGGCTACAGCACTGACAGCTGTGTCCATGGGCGAGTGACGGAGCTCACCTCTCTTTGTCCCCAGGTCCTCCTCTGTACTGACAGTGCTACCAACTTGTATCACCTGGGTTGTGCTGCGGAAGCAGTTCTCCAAATGCCCATGTCTGGCACAACTGAGCTGTGTTTTGTGCTCATGGCCAGGTGCCCAACGCAGACAGGCTGGAGGCTCTGCTCTACACATCATCTCTCTAGGACTAGATACCCAGCCCAAGTGTGACCTAAGCCACTTTCACTGACAGCCCAATGATAGATCAGAACAAGTCACATACCCCCACCCAGCCCATTTTCAGAAAGGCCATACATGCCCACAGAGAGCAACACCATCTGACATGCTGTTGGGTCTCCAGGAAGGCCCCAAAAGGGTGCAGTGGAGCCAAGGTCCCTGGGTCTACAGGACCCTTCCAAGTGGTCTCTGGCCTCCTCTGGTCTCTGGGCCACGGCCCCCCGATGCAAATCAGATATTGCCCTCACTTCCCAAGGAGCTCAGAACATCCTGCTGGCTCCTCTTCAGTCCTGAGGCCCCACTATTCAGACCACGATGGGTCTCGCCTCACACACTGCCCACTTGGCTTCCTCGCCCCCATTACTTAAGCATGCCATGCCGTTTATTCTTGCTTCAGGGGATGCTCTTCCCAGTACCACCACGCCTGCTCCATCTTGTCCCTCAGATCTCCACACCACTGCCCCTCCCCGGACGGCCCTCGCTGTCCACCTGGCTGCCATTGTGGCAAGTGCCATTGTTTTCTTCACACACGTGCCCCCGACGCAGTTAGTTTAGTGTTTATTTAGCGTGGCCTACTATTTTATCCACACTTACGAAGTCCATGTACTGTCGTCTGCAGCTCCATGACCAGGGTTTAACAGTGCTGGGCACAAAGAAGGGGCTCAGCCAAATGTGCTAGATCACAGGCCGGCTTCACTCCTCTTCCACCCGGACACTCCCATCCATATGCCCTGCTTGGAGCAGTTGGCTAACCCTGATATTAATAGCTGATGGTTTTAATACCCTCGATGAGCCGCTGAGCCGGCAATCAGAGGCTCCTGCCTCCTTCCCACACTGTACTGGCTATATAATTATGCTTGATCACTGCACAGTGAGTGCTGATTGCGGCTCAGAGACGATTGCCTGATTTCAGGCTGGTGGGGATGGAGCCCTGGGCAGCCTAACAAGGGGACTCAAGACAGGGCTGATTGTGCTGGAAAGCTAGAGGGGGCTGAGCTGTGAGAACAGTCCATGTTACACCCCAAGTGGGACTGCATTGCAAAATTTGTTTCTGATGCAATTTCATAGTGATTACACTTTCTTTTTAGTAATTGAGCCTGGCGCTGAGCATGACGCCTGCAGCCCCGGCTGTCAGGACAGGCCCGGTTTCAAGCACGAGGTATTATGATTTATGGCCTGCTGTCAGAGCCCTCAGAATGGAGAGAGATCGCGGGAAGCCAGAGCGCTGCCAGCATTCTCTGGGAACCTCCCTTCTGATACGCTGAGGCCTGCTTTCAGTCCGGCTCTGTCCCTTACCACTCTTGCGGCCTTTGGCCACACCTGTGTCCCTCAGCATCCTGTCTGTATGTTGTGGGTAATAACCCCTATCTCACAGGGTCACTGTGAGGTCCAAACCAGTTCATTCACTGGCTGAGCTCTGACAGTGGCTGAACTCAAGTGGACAATCAGCCTCTGTCATTGCAACTGCCTGGGGGTAGCCTGGAGATCAGGTACAGAAAAGATGGATACACCATTTGGCGTCATACCTGTCTGTCACGTCCTGCGTGGCAAGGGCAAATGGGACACGAGAGGGGCGGCGTACAGTCGACACCTGTCCTGTCAAGACACAAGCCTTCTTCAGAACTATCACATCTGACCCCCATGCCCATCCTCTGGGGCAGGAATGACCATCCCTGTTGGGCTGAGGAGGACACTGGCCCAGAGCCAGCAAAGGCTGCACCAACACCTTCTCCGTCAGAAAAACGTTAGAATTTTCATGGGCTGGAACAGCAGTCTGTGCCAAAAAGGCCAATGTTTCCTAAATTGGGTTCTTCTGCTACAAGGCCCCCAACATAAAGTGCTCCTGGCCAAGACAGACTGGGTGTGCAACGCCAGGTCCTTGCTGTTCAAGGCGGGGTGCTTGGATTGTGGCCACGGTCCCTGGAGCTTACTGACTATAGGTACCAGGCCACCCCAGGGATAACTGGACCCCGAGGGGCTCAGGTCCTGGTGTTTTCAACCTCAGCAGATGGTTGCAAGGCTGAGGGTTCAGGACACCTGCAGGTTCCCAGCACACAGGAGCAGTATGATCCTGGCCCAGACATCACACCACTGGGGCTGCTAAAACTGGAGGCCAAGAACTGGCACCTGCGGTCAGTCTGGGCTGCTTCTGCTGAGCGATATCAGCACCCAAGGCCTAACCGCATGCCGTGGGCAGGGGTCCCAGCATGGCCCAGGAGATGCTGCTCTGAGCTTGGCGCGGGCTTGCAGTCTGCTGGCCACGCGGCCCTTCCTCCCACCTTAGACCACACCCCAGCAAAGCAAGCCCAGAGCCGTGAGCTTTAGCAAAAATGTTTAATCTCTCCTTAATGTGTGTGTGTATTTACAAGTACTAAATCTGAAGAACAGTAAAATAGGAAATAGCCGTGTATTTACACAATCTGCTGGCTGAACGCCCCATCAGCCACACCGCTCCTGTGAGAGGCAATGGTGAAGGGTGGCTCAGGCCGGCCGAGCGATTGCTCTTCTTTTGGGTGGGGGCTCTGCGGCATTAAAGGACAGCTAATTGTGGGCTTCATCTTAAAAATATCTCTCTAAATATATCTATTCTAGCTTGTGTAGCACCAACGACATGAGCCATCACATCCAGAACTGGGAGAAAAACCAGGGCAGAGGCTCTCAGCAAGGTCAGACCAGGAAGGGCGGGAAAGATGTTTGGGACCCTTGGTATCAAGGTGCTCCCAGCCCCTCTGCCTTGGTTCCGGGAATGCAGGGCAAGCTCGAGGTATATCAAGAGGCCCGGCTCCCAGACCAAGGCATGAGCCACCTGGGCACTCCTGAGACGCAAGGGGGAAAGGGTGGCAGGGGCGGCCCAAGGCAGGGCAGGCCATAGCAGCAGTGTCCGGGGCAGGATGGGTGTCCCTGCACAGCAACCAGTGCCGTGGCCCAGACTCCCCAGGCCTGGGACTGCAGAGGGGCCTTTGGGACAGTTCTACCCACCTTCATTGCACAGAGCAGGGCTCCAGCCCCGGGCTCCAGCCAGGCCCCCGCAACCCTAGGCCAGTGCCGGAATTTGAGGTCAGAGCTCCTGGCAGGATGATGCCTGGGGGTGACAGTGGGGTGCGTGGGCCCAGTGCCTGGGGAGCCACAGAGGTGGGAGGGCTGTGGGAACTAGTGACAAGAAAAACTTGGAGCCCAACTGCACAGCCTGGCAGGAAGGAAGGTGCGGGACCTGCTGCAATGGGAGACGGCAGGCTTAGACTCAGCTCAGTCAGCTCACATGTAAACAGATATTGCTAAAGTGCTTGCGCCTGACAGGCGTGCGCTGTGGGGTGGGTCACACACCCTGCAGGGCCGGCAGCATCCCTCCTCCTCCCTCACCACATTCAGCCTCTCGAGGTGAGCACAGGGGCCGGCTCTCTGTGGGATGAGAGGCGTTAGGAATGGGGGTTGGAACTGGATTCTGAAAGAGGGCAGTGTAGGAGCAGAGGAGCCCCACACTGACCAGTGTGGAACTGGAAGAACAGGGCTTCAATTAGAAGCCAACATCCATGGAAGACTTTAGGGGAAACTGAGGTCTGCACACACGCGTGGCCAGGAGGCATCAGAGGAGGCAGGGGTGCACCCGCAAATGAGAATCCAGGCCAAAGCAGCGGCAACCAAAACTATGATCTGACCTGCTCTCTAGAATGACCAGCCTCAGCTCTGGCCCCCCACATCGGCCCAGGGATGAACCCATGCAGCTGTGCTGGGGTCAGGGGGTTGCCCGAGCTCCAGCTGGTCATCCACAGCAGCGGGAGGCCCAAGTCCTGCTCAGTTCCAGGAGCTTCCTGAGTCAAAAGTTCTCGGATTTCATGCCGCTCCCCAAGGCAAGGGATCAGACCTTAACCTGATCTCCAAGGTGTGCAGTCTGGCTCACACTGCTTAGGAGGGGGACCCCAAGATAGGCAGCCCGTGGGCGCAGGGCTGGCCACAGTTAGCTGTCCCTTAAAGTCCATGGGAATCTTTAGTACCGTCAAAAACATGAACTTGAAGAGAGGGTCCACTTGTCTGCTTTCACAAGTGACTGATTAAAAAACATAAAAAAGGGTCTAACAACCTCTAGTATCCAACACTTGCAGTTTTAAAAAGATCAAGTCAGACTAAAAGCTAGCACAGTCATGCAGGAATCCACAGCCTCTTGCCCCGGAAGCTCTGGGGGGGGAGGTGCCTAAGTTCTCTCCTTTTTACATCAAAACAGAAACAGGACAAACTGCAGGATGAGGGGCGGAGGCCTGGGGTGCTCTGGTAGGGGAAACTGGCCACTTGCTTCATGACCATTTGGTATTGCTTTCCCACTGCCCTAATTTTCTTCTTTTAAATTGTTTGTAAAATTTCTCCTCCTCCAGTCAACTATACAGGACCCCACTGGGGCTGGAGACTGAGGCTAGAGCCACATATATATATATATATATACACATATACATAACATATACATATATATATATATATCTGTGTGCGCACACGCACAGACACACACATATGTGCATATATATATGTATGTGTATATATATATGTGTGTGTGTATATATATATATATATATATATATATATATATATATATGGTACAGGTTTTAATTAAAAATTTGTTTTCTTTGCTCACTGAGGGCAGGGTGGACAGAGCCAACCACCAGGCCCTCTGGTCACTGTGTCCTGCCCAGCCAGGCCAGCGAGTATGGCCCAAGGGGCCCTGCCACGGTACTGGCTGCCCAAGCGAATACAGCAGGGTTTCTTTTTTCCCCCTAACCCTCCCCCCGCAAAAAACCAAAACACAAACAAAAACAAGAAACGGTCCCCTGATGGCCGACTGCGCTTGAAGAGCCAGTACGCTGCTGAGATGCCAGACTGGAAGCTGCTGGAAGGCAGATGTAGAGAGCAGAGGAAAGCCGAGAGAGGGAGGGAGGGAGAGGATCTTCAGGGCTGCTCCCACGAGCTTCACGCTGGAGAGCTTGCCCCGAGCGGACGCAGGGGAGGAATAAATAACGGGGATGTGCGCTCAGGACCGGAGCCCCAGGCCCCAGTGGCTCCCAGAGGCACAACCCTGAGGACACAAAGGGAGTTGCTGAGTCCTTCTGGAAGTCACTTGGGAGCTGTGAGCACTGCCTTCCTGCAGCCCTTCCATAGGAGGGAGCTGGGGGCCTCTCTCTGGGCAAGGTGAATGTGGCACTCCTGCCTCCGCCGCAGAGAGCACGCGGTGAATCGGAGGATGGTGGTGGCGGTGCAGCAAGGAGCGTAAGGGTGCCAGACATGGCAGGCAGGCAGGCGACAGCCCATACTGACTTGGGCTCAACTTGGCCGGACCTAGCATTCAGCCTTCCCTGGGCTGCCAGCCAGGCCCCGGCCCTGGGTCTCTGCCTGGGAAGCCGGGAAGGCTCACCCCTCCCAGACCCTTGTCCTGGCCCTTTTGGCCGTGAGGAGACCACCAGACTGGCTCCCCCATCCTGGAGAGCTTGGCCTTACCACCTCAGGTTTTCTTTAGCAGTCACCCAAGTCCCTCGAGAAGGCCTCAGCTGCACCTGGGCTCCGCTAGCCCTGGAGCCAGCAGCTCTGGGCACAGAGGGTGCTGCAGGCACTGTCTCATCCACACCAGTTAGAACCAGGACCCCCTGCCAGGCGGAAGGGGGTGGGGAGGGCTGGGAGGACGCTGGCCTGCACTGCCCGAGCACACAGGCAGTCTGCACAGATGGGGTGAGGCTGCCTCCCAGGACCTCCTAGCTTTGGCTGCTGATCGGAGGCCTCCCTTGCAGGCCGTCTCACTCGTCTCCTGCTGGGCAGTGGTGACCGTGTGGCTCAGCTGCTCAGGGCCATCGTGTCCACCACCTGCTCCAGCTTGCTCCGGAGCCGCTGTCGCCGAGCCTGCTCGTCCTTCTCCAGGGCCATCAGGATCTGTGGGGGCGGGGACGGGCATTAGTGGGCCTGGCCAGGGCTGCCGCTCATGTGAGACCAGTACTTGGAAGCTTGGAGGGTCATACACAGTGGGCATACAATGCGGTTGGCAAGGACTCTGAAGCAGATGCCCAATTCCATTCCTTCCCTTCTCAGCTGAGGGACCTGGGTTTTCAGCCTGGACCGCCAGGACCCCGGTGTGAAGCATGAGTTTCCCTGGTCGCTATTCCCAAACTCAACCCCCAAAATACCAGCCCCAAACAGGGCTCTTGTCATAGCCAGCCCTTTGTGTCTCCTTGGTGCAGTTCCCCAACTGTCAGTGCGAGCAGAGCCTGGCCAGGACGTGCTGCCACCCCCTGGAAGCCCCTTCTGCACTGTAACTCAGCCTGCTGTTTCCAGCCCCCCAGGAAGCGGGAGCATGCAGAGCTAGTACTGGCTCCTGCTGGCGAATCACCTCCCTGGCACATGACCATGCTGCCATCTCCTTCCACCCCACTGCCCTGGCTCCTCTGTGCCCCTTACAGTGGAGCCCCTCAGAGAACCTCTAGCAGGCTTTGCTCCCCGGCCTCCAAGCAGTATCACTGGGTTACCCAAGACCAGCTGCTTGTCCTCAGCCAAGGGACATGTGCCCAGCCTTGCCTCCCGACACCCAGTCCCTGCTACACCTGCCTCTCGGTCCCGGGGCTCGGCCCGTCCCCGTCCTGCTCTGTACTCACCTTCAGGGCCATCTCCTCCAGTCTCAGCTGAAGGTCCTTCTGCTCACTGCTGACCCCCACACCCTGACACTGGAGCCCATCTCTACTGAGTTCTGGCTCCACTCCCCTTATAATTAAATAAAAGTCCAAGGTGGATTTCTCAGACTTCCCCACCACCTGCCACTCACTTGGCCTCAAGTCTGGAGTCACACCCCATAGCTGGTTGGACACCAAGTCCTGGCCCCTCCCACCCATGGCCCATCACCACGGTCACAGCCCCTCGGTGATCCCTGCCTCCCCCTCGCCCTGGGCACCCAGCAGTCAGATCACTGCTCCGTCTCTAAACCTGGATGGCCTGTCTCACTTGGTGGAAAGCCCAAGTTCCCCGAGGCCTAAACACCCAGTGGCAGGCCCCTTGCCTCAGCCTTGCCTTACTCCACCTGGCGCGGCTGAGTTAGCCTCATGGCCTCCACGGTCCTGCAGCTGGGCCCACTCTGGGCTCAGGGCCTTGGAAACTGCTGTGCCCATGCCCACACTGCCTCTCCGGCCCTGCGTGCCCTGTCCACTTCAGCCCCTAGTCAGTCCTTCCTCACACATCTAAAGGAGCTCCAGCTCTGTGCAAGCAGATGGCAAGGAGGCCTCCTGAGGTATCACTCCAGGTCAGCAGAAAAGATACTGAAGGAGGAAGGGTCTGGTCCCCACCCGGAGATGTCCTCCCAGGAGCATCAATCACATAACGGTCCCTTAGGGAACAGTCGCTCAGCAACCCACACTCTCCACCCTGGAAAGCCACTACCATATGCTCCCTCACACCACCGCCCCCCCCACCCCCACACACACTAAATGGAAGCATGTCCCCTGACCTGCTGCAGCCCAGCCTGACCCTGCTAGGCCTGGCGGGCAGTCACATAGCACTGTATCCCCGATCCAGTAAGCAATGTGGCCAGTTGGAATGCAGAGTGGAGAGGGCAGGCGCCTGGCCAGCCCAGAGGCCTGGGGAGGAGTAGGTAGAAGGACCCCTGGGAGGAAGCCCTGCTTGGCAAGGCCTGGCACAGGGCTGAGCAGGGCAGTACGGAACAGGAGGCTTCGAGCGGGGCAGCTATGCATGCTCACCTCGTCCTTGTACTTGGTGATGTAGGAGTAGATCTCATGCAAGGCGCTCATGCTGTTGAACTGGCTCAGGTGCAGCCGTGACTGCTCAGCCAGGTATGCACTCATGTCCTGGTCGCTGATGGCGGGCATCTTGGCTATGTCGGCATAGTACCTGCAGGCAGACAAGCAGGCCAGGCATATGAGCTGGGTTCTGGCTCTTGGCCTACTGCCCGCCCCTGTATGCTCGCCTCACCTCTCCACCCAGCTCTTGTAGTTGGGGATATCCTTGGCATAGAGCAGCTTGTTAGAGGGCGAGTCCTTGCCCAGCTTGTGCTCAGACGTGGAGCAGGAGTCCATGAAGGTCTGGGCCACCACCGACAGGCAGGCGTCCGTGATGCTGCTCTTGTGGATGTCAAACACGAACTGTGGGTTCTTGATCACGTTCACCCAGAAGCGCAAGGGCAGGCTATGGCGGGCAGGCCAGGAGCACAGTCAGAGAGGGCCTCGGCGCCCCTTCCTACAGCACGGGGAAGGGGCCAGCCGGCCGCCTCGCAGCCTGCCTGCCTCTGGCCTTCACAGTGGCCATGGATTTCCACGGATATGGGGGAACTGAGGCCCAGAGAGGGGTGGGGACTCTCAGGAAGTCAGGGCTGCGTCCTGCCACACACGCTCCTGGAGGGCAGTCCCTCCACACAGTCACACGTTTAGATGCACACTCACACACGTTCACACCCCTGCCTCTGCCCAGGAAGGGCTCTCGGGGACACATCCCCACTGACAGTTGACCTCTCTGCCCAAAATGCCACCTCTAAGACAGCCGTCAACTGGGCTATCCAACCGTCATGAGCCACATGTAGCTGTTTAAAATGAAAGTAAGTGAAGTTAAAAATTCAGATTCTCAGTTGAAGTAGTCATGTGTTAAATGCTCTCCAGTAGCCACCGCTCTAGACAGCACACATCTAGAACATTCTGTCAATGCACATAATTCTCCTGCATGGTGCTGACCTAAGACGATGCTGCCTCCCATGGTGCCCTATGGAGCCCCCTCAAGGCCCATGAGCAGCCCAGGGAGAGCCAGAGGCGCAGAGGTTCATCCAGGTTTGGGAAGGGGCAGCATTTAGAGGCCAGCATGCTGGGAGGGGTGAAACTGCCAGAGGACCAGGAAGGAAGAGGCCAGAGGCCCAGGAGTTGCTCTGAGGAAGGGCCAAATGCTGCCGGGGCACATGGTGAGGCTCAAGGAGACAAAAGCCTGGCTGGGCAGTGGCTGCTGGGAGGTGGGGTGCTGGCCACCTTGCGGGGGTGAGAGTCCCGAAGTGTTTGCTGTCACTACCACTGTCATCCTCATCAAGGCCAATGGCTGGCACAGGCCTGGCCCACAAAGGCTGTTTCTCACACAGAGACCACACTCACACCTGTACACAGCTGTGCACACTCAGGGACACTGTGCATGCAGCTGTGCATATACCCAGCTGCCACACCAAAAGGGGTCCTCCCAGTTGGAACAGAGGCCATACCCAGACCTGGAGCACAGGCGGCGGATGCCCCCCAGATGGGTGAGTGGAGAAGACCCACATGTAGAGGGGCTGACCACAGCAGGGAGACAGCTAACCCAGGCCGGCCTTTCCCCTTACCTGTCAGAACAGAAACTCCGGAGGACAGGCCTCCTGCAGTAGCTCAGCCGCCACCTTGCCTGACTGTGCCCTAGCGCCCCCCCCCCCCCCCCGGCCCCACTGCAGCATCCCACCCTGCAGGTACCAGTTGCTCTTCCAGGTGTGGCGCACATCTGAGTCATGTATCTGGTGCTGGTCGGCCTGTTCATCCAGGAAGTCAAACATGTACTTGATAGCCAGTGGCAGAGCCGAGCCCCGGTGCGCCGTGCTGAATATGGTCTCAAACAGGTCGTCCACAAACTTCTGCAGTGTGCCCTGTAGGCAGGAGAGGGCACAGAGCTCCAGGGCGCCACTGGCAGGCCTTCCCCTGCTAGGTGACCTGGGCAGCTGGCTGTGCCGCCTCCCTGCTCCTGCCACCCGCCACCCATGCCTACCTTGGTGGCCAGCAGCCGCGTCAGGTAGATCTCCGAGACCATCTTGCTGCCACGGTCCCCCTCGCGCTGGTCTAGGTGGTCGTGGTTCTTCACCAGGTGCCACAGCTTGGTGCCGCTCTCCAGGTCAGGTGTGATCATGGGCGTGCGCGAGCGCAGGCTGTCAGGGCTACTGGCTGTGCGCAGCATGCTCTCTGTGGGCACCGTGCCATCAGCTGGAAGGCCCACTGCATCCAGCACCCCATCCCACCCTGGCCCTGGCTGGGCGGCCTGGGCCAGCAGCTCCCCTGCCTGAGTCTCAGTTTCCACATCTGAAAACTGGGGTCCTCAACCCCACCTCCCTGGGTTGTAGGGGACAGAAGGTTGCATGCTATGTGCGGGTATGCACTGTAGGGGAAAAGGTACAGTTCCCACATTGAGGGAAAGGCCAAGTGTCCAAGTGATGGTCCTTGATGTGGCCATTCCCAGCCTCTGCAAAGCCCTGCTGCAGAGGGGCCCAGGGGAGGCATCCTGTTGAAGCCGGTGCACCCTGCCTGCAGCCCCCACTGGCCCCTCACCGTATCTGCTAAGGGACTTGGTGAAGGTAGACGAGTTGGAGATATTGTAGGCGGAGGTCTGCTTGGGCACCAGCGCCACTGAGGATCCGTCTGTCACCTATGGGCAGAGGGTAAGAGACACATGACTCACCATCAGGAGCCCCGGTGACACCCCCAGCCCTTCCTGGTGCGGTGCCTGAGGGCCAGGGACCTCACCACTCTGAGCCTGTTTCCCTGCTAGTGAACCTCCAGGGCTACTGGGACAACCAGATGGGCACAGTGTGGGGCCCGGGAAGGTCACAGATGTGACCCGTGCCCTTTTCTCCCCAACATTTTCCACTGCCCAAAGCCAGGGACCTGGACATCAGCTTCTGCACTGCCCTGGAGCCCTAAGGAACGAGGCTGAGCTGTGGTCAGAGAGTGGGGGGTCTGGGGTCACCTGATAGTGAGCCAGTGTGTTGAGCCTCTTCCAGTCATTGTCAATCTTGGTGGTGACGTCCTCGTCCTGTAGGATGATGCGTGCCATGCGGCCCTGGCGCCACTCTGAGGGGGAGGGGAGCACTGAGGGGTGGAGTCATAGGCAGAAGGCAGGTGCCTCTGCTGCCCCCTCCTTCACTGGTTTCGCCTCTTGCCTCCAAGGAGCACGGGCATCCTAGGGGCACTTGGTGCAGGGCCTTGAACAGCAGAATAACCAAGGGACAAGGCCCCTCCCTCCCTCTAAGCAGCTCCCATCCTGGCTCACAGCAGGAAGCACAAGCCGCTGCAGTTAAGCTCTGTGCCCTGCTGTTGCAGCTGCCCCACGCTGGGCAGTCCGACCCCCACAGATACCCTGTCTCTTCTGGCCTTCCATAGCTCTGTAGGTACTTCCACCTGCCTGGCTCACGAGCCACAGTACCGCCTCCCAGCTCCAATGGCTCCCCCTCCCCCTAGAGTAAGTGGGAACCCCAATCCCTGCCTCTCCCTTGGACAAGGCAGCACTCTAAGTAGACTCCCTGATGCCGTCCTCCACCCCACCTGCCTCCACCCTGGCCCGCCCACATCCAGAGCCCAGCCAGGATCACATCTCTTCCCTCAAGCTCTCCTCAATAGTCCCCCACCCCATGGCCTCTAGCATCCTCAGGAGGGCCTGCTCGGACTTCTCCAGCTAAGCCTGTTACCTGTAGCTCCCCAGACACGCCCCCTGGCCCTGTCCCTCTCCTCAGGCTGCCCACCTCGGCAGGCCCACTGCCCAGAACCGAACCCCAGCACAGCCACGCTGCCGGCGAGCACTCACCCAGGTCCATGTCCCCAGCCTTGGGCCGCTGGGAGTAGGGCACACCCTTGTACACAGCATCCAGTAGCTTCTCCTTGACCTGGGTCACTGTGTCGCAGTTCAGTCCTTTCACCGGCACCTCAGGGGCATTCTCATTCTCAGGGTTCACACAGTTCAGGGTCTGGGGATGGGAGGGGAGCAGTATCAGCCCCCACCTCTCGGGGCAGGCACACGGGAGAGTGTATGGGGCAGGGCAGGACGCTGGGCCCGCGCTCACCAATGTCTTGTAGTCGATCTGCTGCCGGATAAGCTTGTCCTCACTCAGGGAGTAGCGTGCCTCGCCAGTGATGGCATCAATGGGGCCCTTCTCCATCTGTTGCTTGATGGCACAGTACAGCATGAACAGCGGCTCCCCCGCGCACTCCTGCGGTGGTGGCAGGTGGACAGGCGTTAGGCTACAGCCAGGACCCCCAGGGGCTTCCACCCCTGCCCATCTGCCTCCGCCCTTTCAGTGCCTCTGCACCATTCCCACAAGGAGAAATGAGCACCACTTCCAAATTCTTTTAAGGAGGCAAGTAGAACCCTGGTTCCAGAGCTCACAAAGACTGTGCAAGAGAATACGTTAAACAACAGATCTGCTGCCCCTATGAATATTGATGTGAAAATCCCAATGCGACCTTAGCAAAGAGGGCTGGGAGCATGTTGGAGAAGAACATGATGTGGCCAAGTGGGGTTTATACCAAGGAAGACCAAAACCCTGAAGTCTCCCCAGCTCAGGCCTCAGCAGGTCCACTGCCCCAGTCCCCAGCTGATGGATGCCCCAGCACCCCACTCACCGGAGCAAGACAGGTGCCAGCACTGCACTCTGGATGAGGCCCAGGCTCCTGTCCCACCCCCCCACAGACTGGGGCACGGGAGGACCCTATGCCACAGAACACTAGGCATGACCTTGATCTATTATCAGGGGCCCACCCACCTGGGACCCCAGCCCCTGCAGGCAGAGGGCTGCCCTCCCTGTTACTTGAGAGGTGCAGATGCATCAATCCAGGGCAGCTCAGCTGCACCAAGGTGCACAGCAGTCCAGAGCCAGGGCCCCATAGGGCAGTTCCTGGGCACTCCATGAAGATATGCTTTGCCCCTGCCCTCAATCACCCCACACTGCAGCCACAAAAACAGCCTCCTGCTGCTCCAGCCACCTAGTGTCCCACCTCAGGGCCTTGGCACCTGCTGTCCCCACAGCCGGAAATCTCTCCCTTAGGTCACCGGCCCTTGCGGATTCCACCTACTGTCCCTTCTCAGAAAGGCTCTCCCTGACCACCAGGCCAAAGCTGCTAGCACTCATTGCCACCAGGGCCCTGCTGCAATCCCTGGCTCCTGTCACTCTCTTTGCTGCTGTATCCCCACTGGAGTGGAAGCTGCCTGAGGGCCGGGACATGGCTGGCACACCCACATTACATCCCAATGCCCAGCACAGAGCCTGTGCACACGCGGGGCTCCAGACACTGCTGGACAATAAATGTCATGAGTGAAAAGCGTGGTCGAAGAGGCTTATGTCCTTACAGCAAAGTGAAAAAAACTGACGCCAGAACTCGCTGGTCCTGTCTGCCCCAGGGCTGCCCCCAACTGCAAATGCCAAGCCTCAAGGCTTGCTGTGTTCCCTGCAGAGGCGAGGCCCTACCTGAGCATGGGCACAGGGTCCTTTGCCGCCTTGGCCGCCTGATGGGAGTTCAAGAGTAAGTGTGCTCCAAGCAGGCGGCATGCTGGCCTCTCCCTGCCCCGACCCCAACCAGGCACACAAATAGTAGCTCTACCCCATAACCAGATGCTCCAAGCAATTTGTCACCATCTGCGATAATTAAAAAGACAGCCTAAGACTCTCCAACAACATGCCTGTCTCTGAAATTATGTTTCATTTGCAAACTTGGCTTCATTAAATCAGCTGGAAAGGAAGCAAGAACAGGGTGAGGACTGAGGTACAGGGCAATTAATAGCTGCCTTTCTTCCTACAAACTCCATCTAAAGAAAGCAGTGGAGGACAAGACCAAATACCTGCTTGCACCTTGCAGAGGAAAAAGGAGCATCTCTGAAAGTCAGAGGAGAGATTACTGGCCCAGGGTTACACAGTGAATAAGCAGAAGCCAGGATTCTAACCCAGATCCATCTACCTCTAAAGCACCCAGCCCTTAAATGCCAAGTGTCCTCAGAGAAGGCACAGGCTGAGTGGGATGTCTACTTTTGGCCCAGCTGGCAAGGTCCCTCAGTGCTGGCTCCAACCACTCTTGCAAAGCCTGCCCAGATGGGGCAAAGCAGGAATGAAAGAGCTAAGAGGCCAGGAGATGGGAGGGCCCAGAACCCAATGACCTCAGCTAGTCCTGCCCTCCCTGGGCCTCAGTTTCCTGCTCAGTGAGGGGGGAAAAGGATGCCCTCAAATGTCTCCCAGCCACAGCTCTGAAAGGGATCTCACTTGATTTTTTGCTCCCCGAAGTGGAGAAGCACTTGTCCTAACATCATGTATAGAATGACTTGTATTATTTTTTTACTTGAAAATTCATTGGCAGTGTCTGCACAATCTCATACGGTACACAAAAATCATTTCTTAGCACAACACAGGAGCTATAAAAGAGGAAAAGTTTGTATTAAAAAACAACAACTCTATAATCTGCTAAAAGAAATAACCCTTTTAAAATGCAGGCAAAGGATAAAAAAAGACATTCAAAGAAAAAAATAAAAGTGGCCAATCAAACAAATGAAAAGATGCCCAACTTGTTAAAGAAATGGCAACTAAAGCAATAAGCTGTCAATTCACTGGCAAATTATCAAGGTGGCAAAGATTAAAAAGGCTGATAAAGCAGGTGTTAGCCAAGGTCTGGGTAAGTAAGGCTCTCAAACACTGACTTGGTGAAACTTTTTTTTTCAGGAGAACTTGACAGCATATATTCCAATAAAGAATGCACATGTCTGATCATCTACAGTCACTCTTCTGGAAATCTACTTAAATTTAACATGGCAAGCAAAATTCACTGGATCTGCATGCTGGTTGCAGTGCCAGTCGTGGAGGGAAAACATTCAAGCTCTCATAACATCCATCAGCAGTGCAATAGTTAATCAAATGTGCAACAACCACACTAGGGAACATTATCAGCTGTTAACAAGAATGACACAACTGCCTATGTCCTGACCTGCAAAGATGGTCACAACACTTTTGCCCGAGGCGGAGGAAACACAGTGCAGTGCAAAATGTATGGTACTAAAAAGGAAAAAACCCTATAATGAAGAAAAGGTACAATACTAGGATTTCTTCTTAATATCCAAAGCATCTCTATTTATAGGTATTTGCTTCAGTTCAGAAACCAGCCTGGGAGGGCATACATCAAAATACAGATGGTCGTTGCCTCAGTCCTTTATGCTCACTTCTGTGTTGTTTAGGTGTGCTAAAATGAGCACTTCTAGTTACATTTGTTTGTTTGTTTGTTTCTAAAGACAGCAAGCGATTAAAGGGATTTGGGTTGTTTAAAAACAGTTTGTGGCACTCTAAAAAGAAATGAGCTACCAAACCATGAAAAGACGTGGAGGAACTTGAAATGCTCCTAAGTGAAAGAAGTCAATCTGAAAAGGCTACATACTGTATGATTCCAACTACAGGACCTTCTGGAAAAGGCAGAACTGTGGAAACAGTAAAATATCATAGTGATTGCCAGGGGTTCAGCGGAAGAAGGGATGATTAGGTGGAGCACAAGGAATTTTTAGGGCAGTGAAACTATTCTATGACACTATAATGGTGGGACCATGTCATGATACATTTGTCCAAACCCACAGAATGAATGTACAACACCAAGAATGAACCTCATGTAAACTATGGACCTTGGGGGATAAAGTGATGTCAACGTAGGTTGACCGACGGTAACCAATGCACCACTTTGGTGAGGGATCCAATAACGGGAAGGCTGTAAGAGCATGAGCTACATGGGAATCTCTGTACCTTCTGCTTGATTTGGCTGTGAGCCTACAACCACGCTAGAAAACAAAGTCGATCTAGCCAAAACATGGACCAACCAACGAATAAAACGTCGTGTTATTGCAAAGAGAAATTCTTCTTTTCTTTTTTTGGTATCTATATGAGATGATGCATGTTAACTAAACCTTTTGTGGTAATCATTTCATAACATATGTAAATCAAACCATCATCCTGTATACCTTAAACTTATACAGTGATATATGTCAATTATTTCTTAACAAAACTGGAAAAAAATATAATACAGTGCAGTCGTCCCTCGATATCTATGGGGATTGGTTTCAGCAACCCCCACAGCATGCTCAAATCCATTATATAAAATGGTATAGTATTTGCATATAATAACCTACACACACCCTCCCATTTATTTTAAATCATCTCTAGGTTACTTATAATACCTAATACAATATAATTATATTGAAGTCTGTACCTGTTCAGTACAGACACAACCATCATAGGCCTAACTACATAGTATTGTACTTGTCAGTAACAAGGGAAAACTTTTTTTTCTGAATATTTTTGACCCGCGGTTGGTTGAATCCACGGATGTGGAGCCCACAGATACAGAGGACCAACTGTATACATGAAAGAAAAACAAAGCAGTCTGTGGCACAAAGAAGTCACTGGCCAGATGTGGCTGGGAGCAGCCCAGGCTAGTGTCAGCACCCCTCCCTCATGCAGTGGGTGTGGGCGGGCAGTGCCAGCACAGCCGCCTCCAGTGCCCGGCCCTGGGCAAACTCCTCCTACCCAGCACATTTCCTCATCTGTACGGTGAGCTCAGGGCAAACAAGACTTGGGAGTAGGGGAGTGTTCTGGGCAAATCAAAGCACACCTTGGTCCCGCTCAGCTCCATCGATGGGACCCCAACTGGGATGACGGTGGGCCAGCGGTCAGCTCCGCCCAGGGCTCCCAACACTCTGCCTTCTCCTCCCCATTCCCCTCCTTCCGGCTCCCTCGGTCAGGCCTGGCTTCCCTCTCTCTTCCACTGTCCTCTACCCCACCTGTCCCTCAACGAAGCAGCCCCTGCCGAAGAGCCCAAGCACAGCTCCGGGATGACAGCTCCCACTCAGCCGCTCTGTCTGCGATGTCCGGAATGGGCCCTGCTTGTCCCGCTTCCTGCAGCCTGCCCACCACCCGTCATTACACAGAATACACGCCCACCCCCGCTTCTCAGACTGGGTTTGTCAAGCTGAGTCCCCTTTCTCTGCCTGTGGAGACTCGGGAACAGACAGGGATTGATGCAGCTAAGACACCTTGGACCCAGTGGTTCATGTCTCTAAACCGTGCTTCTCCTGGCTTCCAGAGCACAATTTAATGAACATGTACTACATCACGCAGTCTCACAGGAGTTGACAGGAAATGCCTAACTTTGTGTTACTGGCTCCCAGTTCTGCGTAACGAGAACTCCAGTGTTACTAGACACGCTCCACAGGCCTGCATTCTGGGACTGCCGAACCACTTCCTGTGGCGGCTCCCTCAGCTGAGCCCCACCCCAGCCCACCTCCCCTGTCCCACGCTGGACCTCATGCCCATCTCAGGGCTGGCTTAACTCATGCCCTTCTTTCACTCCATTGTTCAAACCTCACCCACCCCTTCAACATTTGCCCTTTTCTCACATGTCCTGATTCCCATCTACCCCTCTTCCCAGCCAAGCAGGACTCCGCTCTGGGCATCTCTGAGCCATGGCAGCCTGGGCCCTACAGCACTCTAAGTGAAAGGCTGGAGACCCTGTTGGTGTCCCTGATTTAGTAAGGACACGGGGAGCAGAGGTCCATAGCTAAGAAGCAACCACGGGGAGATTCAGACCCACCCTTGGCCACTAGGCTCCACTGTCCATCACCCTTATCCACAGAACATCTATAGAAGTCAGAGGTCTGGGAGCCCCACCACCCCCACCTAGAGAGAACATCTGCCAAGCCTTCAGATTTCAAGGGAAAGCACATATCTGGGTCTGAATGATCTCCCACTTTCTAAGTGTAGGTGACCAGTTCAACTATTACATATGGCCCAAACAGGATCCATTTGGACCCATGTCTAGCCTGGGGTTGCAGTTTGCGCCCTCTGGACCTCTACCTCATTTTGAGGACAGCCACAGGTCTCCAGGGCCCATCTTCTGGGAATGAGGGGCTTTCCCTAGTCTGAGCAGGGAATTATAAGGGCAACCCTTCCCCACAACAACGGCCAACAGGAGCCCCAAGATGCCTCCCCAGGCTGGGTGCTGGACAGACTGAGGCCTCCGTCAGGGTGTCCCCATCCATCCTTAGCTCCAGGCCATGGGCACAGTACAGAGACCTGGACCTGTATCCAAACTCTAGTTCAGCTGAACACTGGCCATGGGGCCTGAGATAGCTCACTTCAGAACTGTGGCGTCCACTCCTGCTCTGAGGCCTGGACAGCCTCATGCAGAGTCAGGAAAGGGGCCAATCGGTGCATGTCATGGGGGAGTCCATGCTGAGGCCCCAGTCACCTGAGCCACTAAGGGCTGAAACCGCACGTGCCCATCCATTCCTGGTTTCGTTTTTCTTGTACCCATCCTTCTGCCCCAACACCCTCCGGGATGTTCTCTCCTCTCAAGCCTACCTACCTTGAGGAATTTGTACAAAAGGAAAGTGAACCAGTTGGTCAGCATCTTCTCTGCCACCGACTCGGTCCTGGAGATAGACATGGGCAGGGGTGACATAACTGCCACTGCCAGCCCCACCTACCATGACCACTCCCACTACCTCCCCCTTCTTGCAGCAAGCACTAAAGGTCAGGCCTTAAAAGGTACCATGGGTGCTGAGCGGCTAGGGGATTGCTGTGGTCTCTGAGCATGATGTAGGCCCAGCACTGATGGCCCTAGATGAGGCATGGCCCAGAGTGAGCTCCCTGCCCAGCACACCTAGTCACCACCATCAATCTCTGACCAGAGGAAGCTGAGTCTTCCTCCAGAACCAAAACAGCAGCACCTCTGGAGCGGAAACCCAGTGGGGCCTCTGGCATCTGCAGGTAGATGTGGGCTCACCGCCGCAGCAGCAGCTTGGGGTGGTTCTTGCTCTCCAGGTTCTTTTCGATGAGGTCAGACAGCAGCTGCTTGAGCACGCCCGTGGCATATTCCATCTCGCCCTGCAGGGCTGTCATGATGAGCGAGGCTACATTCCCACGGTCACGCATGGAGAAGCTGCGCTGGGCCTCCAGTGTGCGGATGAAGGTTAGAAGGAAGTGCTTCTTGGTCAGCAGCTGCCCGAACAGCGTCAGCGACTTCTCCACGTTGGCCTGCACCTGGGGAGGACAGGAGCCTGCTCAGACCCACATCAGGGCACCCAGCATAGTTATGAGAGGTGGGGGCAGAGCTCTTCTGGCTGAGAGGTTGTCCAGACCAGGTGTACATGGGCAGGGCAGGGCCAGAGAACAGGCTTTGAAGATGGGTGACACATCACCCTGACAGGTGTCTGGGCCTCAACTGTCCTCAGCAGAAGGGATATAGCCTGGCAACTGCCCAAGAAGCCCACTGCAGGCAGAGACCCAGAGGTACCAGCTTCAGTGAGGGGTACAGAATTAAGGGCCTGCTCCTGCCACCCTCTCTGTGGCCGGCCTTGGGACTGGCACCTCCTGCAGCCTGGCTCTAGCAGCTCAATACCCCATCTGCTGGGCACCAGGAGTGCACATTCATGGCTTCACTTTGTTCTTACCACAAACACCAACACAAAAACCACCTTTCCCGTTTCACAGAGGAGGATGCTGGAAGTCCAGCAGGGGAAGAGGCTTGCTTAGGGCTACATGGCATGGAGGTGGGAAAATGAGGTAGAATGCAGGCATGGCTGACTCCAGGGTCCCTGCTCTCTTTCTTATCTATACCGAGGCCTGTCAGGGCAGGAGGTTCCCTACAAGGCCATGCCAGAGGCCATAAGTGACACCTGGCTCTTAGCCCAGACAGACAGGTGACAGATCCCAGGCAGAACAGAGTCAGCTAAGAGAGCAGCTAGACCAACACAGCAGATGGCAACATCAGGAGAGAGACCTGACAGGAGGACGTGGAGCCCCCAACATGGCAACAATCCCAGGGAATGCCCTGGGCCAAAACCAGAGTGACAGGAAAGCCCTTTCAAGGTTCAGCTCAAGAGGGAACATCCCACCAATGGGACCACATGGGGAAGCAGGCCCCCCAACAAGCGAGGTGTGCAGACATGGGACACCCTTGGCCAGAGAGCATGACAGAGCCAATTTACAGAATGCCTGGCTATTCCTAGCTGGAACCTCGGCTCTTGGATTGCCATGGGGGACCCCCAGAGGACACGGGAGCCAGCCCGCTTCCCTCTGGCTGGTTTGTGGTAATAAGCCTAGGCACTGCCAATGTCGGCAGAGAAAAGCCAGCAATCTGAGGGCTTCCATGCGGTGTCAGCCATGTGTTCCCGCCCCGCACAGCCACAAAAACCCCAGCTGGGCACCCGCACCTCCCAGCATGCATGGCCTGGGCCCCTGCTCATAAAGCTCAGCACTGAGAACTACCCAGGAGACAGGCCAGGGGAGCTGCCGGGGATACAAGGCGGACTAAAGAGCCCCACAAAACATAAGCGACGAGAAGGAGCCCTGAGGACAGATGTGGGGTGAACCCAGGCCAGCAGCCCACCTCCATCTCCTTGAGCACAGGGTGGTCCTCAATCCCAGGGAAGAGCACCCTCATGGCGTACGTCCTGTAGTCGAGGAAGGGGATGCCAGCACCATCCAAGTCGTTGGTCAACTCATGAATGTCAGTCTGCAGTTCTGCAAAGGCTGTGGCCAGACGAGGTATCAAGGCAGGTGCCACACTGGCCCCCAGACGCCCCAACTCAGGGCCAGGCTCAAACCCTGGCTCTGCTGTTCATTGGTTGGGTGCCTTTAAGGAAACGACTGTACCTACTTGTGCCACCGTTTCCCTAGTCCCAACACAGGGGAAAATCCCTCTGTTTCTCTGGGTTGTCACAGGATTAGTCGAGACAAGAGCAGAGGAGGTGCAGGGACCGGGTCCAGGCTGAAAAGGGCCCCTGTACCTCACACTGGCATTTGGAAGTAGAGTAACTATGGGTGCCAGCTCTTCTGCCACCTGGGGGCGCCTGCTGTCAGCCCTGGCTCCCTTAGACTCAGCAACCTGGGAATAGAAGGGGCATGGCTAGGTGTGGGAGGCCCTGGCAGGCAGAGGTCCAGGGATCCAGGGGCTAGGGGACTTGGATAGAGCCCAAGCCCTCGACACTGACTACACACACACACACAGCTCAGGCTAGCTCTACACTGCCCACTATCCCAGGCAACTCTGCTGCTTTCAGAAACAAAGGCAGGCAGGGGCAGGCCCTGATGGAACATTCCAGAACTATGAGATATCAACTGTGCAGCAGCCCAAGGGATGCACAATCTGATCAGGAGCCAGAGGAGCGCTTGGCGGGCTCAGGGAGATGGCTGGCAGGTTTAATTGAGAGCCGGGCCTTCGTCTCTTGGGCGTAACTGCTGGGAGTCTGGTTATCTCCACCTGGCTGCCCTGGAGTGCCTGCCAGCTGCTGCACCCGCACACGTGCAGGCAGATCAAAGCTTTGTGCACACCCACCTCGGTGGACAGTTGTCTTCACCCTGATGGAGGCCCCAACTTGCAGAACTCCCCTCCTGGCCCCCGCACACCTGCCTGCATCCCATCAGGACTGCCCAGTGGGCAGGCGGGTTTGTCTGGGACTGAGGGGGGCTCCCGGGTCAGGCAGAGTACTGGACAAATGGATACCCTTGTGCCAGTGAAGTTAACAACCTGAAGTCAGGCCTGTTACAGGCAGGAGGCTGTCATGCAGTGGTTCAAATCCCACTCTGCCACTTAGCTCCATTTTTCTCATTCAAAAACAAAAATACTGCTGGTGCCTGCCTTCTAGAGCTCTAAGCTTTCACTAGTCAGTATCTACAAAATGATCGAGGTTGCACCTGGCACCTCACAAACACCCCATAACTGTCAATTATCATTAGTGCTGCTTCATTTACTCCTTGCAAAGCCCCAGACTCCTCAGATGAGACTCCAAGAGATACACAGAGAACCGAGGACCATCAGTGGGTGGAGCTACCCCAGGCTGGCTCGACACTGGGGACCTAGCCCTGAGGAGCCAGCCATCTCGTCCTCAGCCAGGGAAGCAGGCCATTGTGGGCCAAGGCTGTTGTCAGCTGCCTAGAGGCCACAGGAACATGCATGGGAGCTGAAACAATGTAAGTAGCCCCTAAGCAGTCCACAGTCCATAGCTGCAGCCCTGGTGGCCACCTCCCTGCTACCAGCACTCTGACCCACACGCCCAGCCAACAGCGGTGCCCTCAGCTCTGCCAGGGACAAGCCAGGGCCTCAATCACTCTGGCCTCCCCGTGACACCAGGCAGAGATGGGCAACCCGAGGTCACCCTCTGTTCCAGCTGGGGGCCCGACACCCTAGCCCACTGCTCACCCATTTCTGGTGTCTATGGCTCCTGCCTGCCAGAACCCACCCCACTCTCTGGAGCCCCCACCACCTGACTTTGGGGTCCACCCACTCTTCGTCAGGGGTTTCAGGGGCACAGGTTTGGGGGGGGCACGTGACCAGGTGTGACATCAGGGATTGGCCAGAGTTGGGCACAGTGGGGAAGCTGAGCTTGCCATCCTGTCACCACTATAGCCATCTTGTCACCCCAGGGAGAGAGGAGCCCCAAGATGAAGGGATTCCTGAAGATGGAGCTCACAGAGCTTCCATGCTGGAAGCCAGTGCACCTGGCACTTTCCTTACGGAAGCCAGTCTGAGCTGATTTCTGCCACTCACACCCCAGGATCATGACAGACACATGCCCCTTCTTAGGAAGATGAGCTGCAACCCGACTCCTTTAGACAGAGCTCCTTGAGGACAAAGACTAGCCAAGCCCAGGGTACGCATGTGCTGAGGGAGAAAGAAAAGGCCCCACTCCTCAGCACGATGCCCGGCTGCACACATGGAGCCGCCACCACACTAGCACGTGTGTACACACTGCATTACCCAGTGGGCTCCGCACAGGCTGTCCGGATACCAGTGAAGTGGGCACCAGCACTGTGCCCATCCTACAGACGAGGAATTCAGGCACATAATGGTTACATGTCTGTCTAAGGATACACAGCCAAGCTGGGGCACAGATGCAGGCTCTGTGGCTAAAGCGTCTGTGTCATAAGCAACACCCCACAGAAGCTATCCTGGCCCCAGGCCCCAGTCAGGCCCCTGCCTACCTCCCTGGGACCAAGCCCAGTACAACAAGGCCATCGGGAATATTGTAAACTGAGTGGAGTTGGCAGGCGGGACAGGGTCTGACTCAGAGGTAGCAGCAACCCCAGCGAGCCGAGCTCTGCACCCTTGGGACTCCCCACATCCCCCATGCCCACAGTCCCGACAGACCTTCCTTGCACTCGAGGGCCACTCGGGACTCCAGGTTGTCCATCTGGAGCTGCAGCCGCTTAAGGGTGCGGTCGGCATCACGTGACTTGCGCTTGTAGGCAATGAGCACGGCCACAATGACCAGCAGCAGGAGGCCCCCGCCCCCGCCAATGCCCACAATGGCAGGCAGGGTCAGCAGGCTGTCTGAGTATACCTGCAGCATGCCTGGCGAGAACTCGAAGCCACCGGCTCGAACCTGGGGTGGGGGTGGAGGAGGTGCAGACTGCTCAGGTGGCACCATGCCCACTCGGAGCTCCTTGGTCCCACAGCCCTTGAGATTCCCCCCAGGACCTGGCCCTGTCCCAGAGTGTTCAGTGGGGGATGGGAATGCTGGGGACCCAGGGTAGGTACCAGTCCCACCAGGGGGCACAAGGGCTTGGTGAGGGCCGAGTTGGGGCTTGCACTGGGGCTGTGCTCCCTCTGGACCAGAGGCCAGTCTGGATGCCCTGGGTGGGGCCGGGTTAGTAGGTCAAAGGCAGGAGGGACCCAGTAGGCCAGAGCATGGATTGCCTGGCCATGGACGCACCGTGACCTTGTGCTGTCCTGTAAGGTTGGGTGACTCGCAGAGTAGCTGTGTCTCTGACACAGTAAGGGCGCAGGGCGTGGAGCCGATGAGCACTGTGTAGTTAAGCCTCGAGTTGCCGGGTGCTGGTGGCAGGAGGTTCCGGCCCTGTGGGGGTGGGGGTGAACCAGAGCGCCCCACTGGCCCCTGCTTGCACCGCCGCCCCATACCCCTAACCCCACCCGCTGACTAAGGCCCACCTTGAGGATGAGTGGGGAGCTAGGCTTCAGCTCCAGGAGGCCAGTGGGGCTGAGCGGCTCCAGCACGGGGTCGGGGAAGTAGAGGAAGGAGGAGGCATTGAGCACTAGCAGGGCGCGCACATCATCCATGACAAAGCCCAGCTCGTCGGGCCGCTCCCCCAGCTCCGGTGGGGTGCGGGTGGGGTTGTCCACCGAAGGGGCCCGGCACACCATGGTGGTGTCATTGTACACCAGGCAGCTCTGGGAACACAGGTACGGGGACACTGGGTTGGCTGTTCCTTGCATGGAGCCAGGCCCCCTGAGGGGCTACAGCCATGCATGCATGCAGGGCAGCCAGCGCCGGGTTCCTTCCCTGGGGCCCCCAACCACAGCCGCGGCCATGGGAGCTCAAGCTGCATTGGGGGGTGGGGGTGGGGGGCTACGGGGGATGGCGCGGGCAAGCGAGGACTCACGTTCTCCCTCTCGACACCTCCATACTTGGCCCGGATGCGGGGTTCTCGGACGGTGCCCAGATTGGTGCCCGTGACTGTTAGAAGGGTCCCTCCACTAGAAGGGAGAGGGTGTGGGTCATGGGGTGAAGCTCTGCCCTGGCCCAGCACGAACAGGTGGGGCCAGAAATGCCACCTGGATTCCCGGAAGATGTAGGCAGGTTGCAATCTCTCAGCACTGGAACTCCGATTGCAGCAACCACATCTCGAAGCAGACAGTGGTCCATCATCCTGAGAGCTGCAGCTTGGACGTCTTATCTTTGTTCATTTTTTAAAAGAGTGTAGCACCACAGAGTTTAGAGGGATTTTTGTTGCTGCATCCACAGCACAGCAGTGACCACAGTCTTAAACTTTGCTGTTTCTATTCCCACCCCTAGAAACAGACCAGGGCAGCATAGGGAGAGTACGGCCACATCCTGCCCAGCCCTAAGCCAGGCACCACCACTGTAAGGAAACTCCATCAGAAATTCCACTAGTTCCTCCAAACAAACAAACAAAAAATCTGGTGGTGGGACTGCACAAGGAAGGAGAGGAGAGCCCAGTGCGTAAGCTCTATCTTGGGGGGGCCTCGCATGGGACAGGGGAGCACCAGGGCTCAGGGCACATCGGGGCAGCCCCACCTGTTGATGCTCCACTCAGGATCGATCTTCAGGATGGTGGGGTCCTCGGTGTAGTTGTACTTCACCTCAGGGTTGGTGAGCTGGGCACGGTTGATGTTGATGATAATGGGGGCACTGCCAGGGCTCTGCCCGGGGGGTGTCAGACATCGGATCTCCCTGGAATTCCGCCTGGAGGGGCCCAGTGTGACAGTCAGGAACAGGTGAGGAAGCTCACCTCCCAGGTGGGCTAAGTGTCCAGGCTCCATCACAGACCGGCGTGTGTGGGCAAGTTACTCCCCAGACCTCACCAGCCCATCTATAAACCAAAACCTGTCTCCAGGTGACCAATGAAGGCTATGACCACTCTCCCATCAGCTCCTCTGAGGGGCCAGGCGCGTGTCTGCCCACCTTGGGCCCCAGCCTGACCCTCTCCTTCACACTGTCCTGCTTGGTATTCGGGGGCTTATCTGACTGACCCACCAGTTGCGGGGTGGATGCTGCCTGCCCCACTCACTCTCCAGGTACCCAGTCAGCAAGCCTACCCATGCCCAGGCTTGCTCGAGCCTGGCCCGGGCAGGCATCATGAGTTCTGTTGGGTGGTAAGGGGGCTTACAGGGGTCTCAGCACAGCCTTGCAGCAGCCCGGTCAGTTGCCCAGGGATGGCCGGCAGGACAGAGCATGCGGGACTCTGACCTTCCCACCTGCTGCAGTGCTGCCTCCACACAGCCTGTGCTTCTGGTGCCAGGAGGGGAGGTGCGCCACGATCAGTGCCAACTCTGGCTGTACTTAGGAACGCACACACCTTCCCTCTATACTGTCCCCTGATGTGAAACTCAGGCTAAGTCCAAATCTGGGCTGTAAGCAAAATGAGCCAGCAGGGTGGAGGGACTGGGTGACCCCCATTGGGCAGCCAGCCAGTCACTGCCTACACCTGGGTTCCTATCCCCTAGCTCCTTCAGCACAGCTGGGAGGTCCCGCAGCCACCAGGCCAGCGAGCACAGCAAGGCTGCAAACACCAATAATTTGTCTGATAACGGGTAATTACTGCAGGAAAATATTTAAAGGGCTGCTCCATTATCATCCCTAATCTAGAATTATCCACTTCAAGCCTTGGGGCTTTTAAGATTTCTTTTTTCGCTCTTAAAAAAAATTTTTTTTAAACACTTATTATGTTCCCAAGGAATCCCCCCACCCCAGGACAGGGAAGTTGTGCCTGATCCTTGGGCCCAGGCCCTGCCCACCTGCCAGCTCTGCCCGCCTGCCTTTCCCACTCCTGTCTCAATGGTAACCTTCTCAGCCTCTGGTTTCCATAGTGATCACCCTGGCCAGGTTCTCCACACTCCCCTTGTTTCCCAGGCAACAGGAAGGGACATGCAGCTATCTGAACCAACCACCACCAGGGAAAGGCGGGCTTCCCTGGCCCCCCACTCCCCGTCCACACCCCTTACCAGGAGAAGGAGCAAGGCCGGCCACCGATAGACACAGCCACGTCACTGCCTGCATTCAGGTGGCTGCCCTCGATGCCAATCCAGGTGCCCCCTGAAAGAGGCCCCCGGGCAGGGCTCACGCGGTAAAAGGTTGGAGTCTATGGGAAGAAGGAACTTGCTGGAGTCCCAGGAAAGCCCCACCCCTTGGGCCAGAGGCCTGTGTGCATCTCCAGCCATGCCCAGGCCCTGTGCTCATTGGCTCTCAGACACAGCCCACAGGCAGGGTGCACAGGGGAACCTGGCATGAAGCCCCAGAGACGAGGAGGGGAGGGAGACCAGGAGCAGAGGTGTTGCTAAACAAAGAGGTGCACGGGAAAACAAGGGGCCCCTCACCTGAGGTGGCCTTTGGGCCAGGCCAGCCCCTGCAGACAAAGGCCTCGCAGCTCCCCAGGCCACTCAGGAGGAGAGAGTCCTGGGCTGAGAGGGGTGGGGCTTACCACAAAGGTGAAGCGCTTGGGCGACAGGGCCCGGAACTGGGGGGAGCAGTCCCGCACGCACACCTCCACCAGGGCATCGTGGGCCCGCACAGTGCTGGCATCACCAATCTCGCACACGATCCTGCGGGGAACCAGGGGCCTCAGCGGGCTATGGGGTCCAGTGGGTCTCACGCCTCCCCTGCCCACCTGGGAGGCACTCACTGCTCGGCGCTGATATACTCGCTCTCCACGGGGCTGCACAGCACCTTGCCCACACGCACGCCCAGCTGCACGTCCTCAAAGCGCAGGCCCAGGTTCTCGCCCATAATGGTGAGCCGTGTGCCTCCCTGCCGAGGGCCCGTCTCAGGGGACAGCTGTGGGGAGGCAGGGGCTTGGGCTGCTGAAGGCCATCCCGGGCCAGAAGGGGCTGCCCAGGGGAGGCAGCTGGGCGGTCAGAGCCATCCCCAACCCTGGTGGCCCAGGAGGTCCATCTACCTTGAGAATCTTGGGGTCTGTGCAGCGGCTGCCACCATGGCGAGCATGCATCCAGGCGGCAGGCAAGTCAGCAGGGCAGTGAGGACGCAGGGAGCAGCGGCGCTCGGCCACACACCAGCCACACTCGAAGCGAGGGTCAGCTTTGAGGCAGAGGCCACAGCTCTCTCGCAGGGCCGGGCACTTGTAGAGGTGGGCTGTGGGGGAACGGAGGGGACACAGTCAGCTCGGCTTGCCCATGGCCCTGCCCCTTGGGGGTTGCCCCACCCGACTCACCCTGGATGTTCTGAGGGTTATCAATGACAAAGTTGTTGTTCCACACCACTGACAGGTTCACAGGCAGGTCGCTGATATCATTGCCCTCATAGAAGTACTACGGGCAGCAGAGAGGGTGGTCAGGCCATAGCCCCATGGGGCAGGTCAGGGCTTGCATGCCCCTCCTGGCCCCCTCTGGGACTTGGTGGGGCAGGGTCTGGGGGCTTTGCCTCTCCAGACTGGCATTTCCAATCTGAAGCTGGATACCACCCAGAACTGCCTGCCCACCAACCAACCTAGGGGACTAAGTCTCTCCCGCCATGCCCAGCTCTCCCTGCGTCCCTGCCCCCCAGGTCTTCCTTCCCGGTGGCCACAGCCCCCACTCTCCAGCCAAGCCTGTACCCAGCAGCTACATGAGGTGTACCCTCCAGGGTGACCTCCCCACTTTCCCTTGTAGTCAGCCCTACCAGGAAACCAGGACTTCCCAGCTAAACCCCTTGAACGGGTCATCAGGGATGCTTTATGAACTTCCGTTTCTTTGTCTGCCAAATGAGCTCAGTGATCCCGTGCCCTCAGCATAGTCTGGCCAAAAGCACTGTCAGGTGAGGCTGAGCCACCCCAGGAAACTCACTGCTCTCTCTCCTGACTGCATTCTTCTTGAACAGGTAGGGAAACCAAGGCGTGCCAGTGGTCAGAGAGAGCCAGAGAGGGCCTCCAGACCATCAGCTCAGCACCGCTCCCTCCACCCACCAGCGGAGGTTTTGGCTTTGCAAAGATTACCACCACTAAATCCACTAAACTTGATAAAAAGCTTTGAAAATGTCATCCTATTAGATCTGAGGCTCCAAACATGAAGCTTCTTGGCACTCGGGCAATACCCACCCACCTGCTAGTAGCGTGCAAATGCACATGCAGCTGTGAAGTTTCTGCCTGGTCACATGGGATATACGAGGAGCTGGATGCTTGGACGCTGTTGCCCTGACCTTGGCCCTCTTGGAAGTACTGGGTGATGATGGCGTGTGGGCATTTCCACGCATCCTCAATCTGGCCTCCTAACCCATGCATGTCCCAAAGACTGCACACAAAGCCACGTGTAGCCTGACACATCTAAATTGCCCTCTCCCGTGTCCGAGGTGTCCTCTCTCCAAAGGTTTGGGTGGCTCTTGGCAGGGTCCCACCTGCACACCCAGGCACATCCGAGGGGCATGGCACTCATCTGGGGAGTCTGAAGTGTGTCTGAACACCTGACTGTGCTCATGAACAGAAACCAGTTTCTAAGGCTGTGAGGGTGACCAGCCTAGTCCAGCTGAAGGGGTCCCCAGAAGCCCCCTGCTGGCTTCTGCCTGCCTTACCGAGGAGTTCTGGCACTGTAGGCTGGAGCTATTGAAGCGCAGGGCAGTGACACGGGTTGGGCTTCCCGGGATGTGGAAGAGGCACTCGTACCCACGCTGGCCCGACTGTGGCTGCGGCAGGTTCCGGGCAGCCAGGGTGATGGGCTTTACCACGCCCACTGGCACATAGATCTGGGTGGAGGGTAGGATCTGCGGGCAGTCCTGGGGGTGACAAGGCTTTGGCTGAGCCCAGAGTTGGAGGCCAGTGAGCAGGGTATACCCCACTGGAGCCCAGACTGCAGCCTGTGTGCACAGCCTGTGCTTCTCTGGGGCAAGCACCACCGTTCCCACTTTATACACTGGTAGGCTAAGGACGTCAGAAACAGCCAGCTGAGCCAGAGGCAGGGAGCCTGAGTTCTGTACTCCACCAAGCTGTGTGGCTGCATTCTGCGCCCTGGTGCAGACCCTCTCCCCGTTTGGCTCAGTGTGTCCTGCCTAGCGTTCTAGGACCCCACCGTTTAGCCACCGAAGGGCCCCATCTGGCCCACAGCTGCAAAGGCCCTTGAGACAGAATTAGCCAAGAATGATGCGTTGGGGGCTGCAAGCTCAGCTGGGGGCCCGGAGAGCATGTAAAAATAGCCAGAGCCAGGCAGAAAACCAGTAGAGGCCCCCAGGGCCAGCATTTTGACAACAATAACTGATGCAACAGCCCAGCTCCTTTGCAGCATACTGGCAGCAGCCGCGTGAGGAAACGGCCCCACGGGCACGCCACCGAGCTGGGCTTTAAATAGAGATGCTGAAAACAGGCCGTAATCCCTGAGGCCTGCAACAGTTCCCAACACAGTGTGGGCCAGGGCCCAGCATCAGCTCTGCAGAGGTTTTGGGGCCTGAGGAGGGGGCCTGGAGTTGGACCTGGCCCCTTGGGAGGCACTGGGGAAGCAGAGCCCGCCAGGCAGGCTAACCACTTACCTTGGGTCTGCAGGGTGCCCTCGTCTCCACCAAGGAGAGGCAGGTGCTGGTGATACATATGGAGGGCCACCGGCTCTGCACTCAGGGGCCCTCCCCTATGCCAGCACGCCCAGCCCAGCCCTCAAGCCCAGGGACCCTCCTGCTGCCTCCCCAGACCTTGGCTGCTCCTCCTGGGGCCCCCAAGCTTCCCCGGCTTGTCCCCGCCACCAGGATGGCCTCACTGTCTCCCCACCACACATCTTCCATCTGCACACACTATCTCAGCTGCCCGGGAGGCCAGAACCACTGTTAGTCTTGGGTGTAGGATCTGTGGCCCCCCAGCTAGTCTCCGTGGCTGGGCTCCAGCACCTGCGGACCCCAGCCATGAAAAGGGGTCAGCTCAGGGCTCTGACTTTCCTTTCAGGTCCTGTGAACGGCCTGAGATCAAGCCGAGATGGGAGAAAGATGAACAGTGTGGACGAGTACACCAGGCTCTTCCTTGACAGGATCTGCCTCCCAGCATTCAAGGGGCTCTGGGTCTGTAAACTGGCTCAAGTCTGGGAAGTGAGTGAGGGGCTACAACTCTCTTTATATGATTCAAGATAGACTTTTATTCACTAGACCTACAACTCTCTGCTTACACAGATCAAGTAAGGGTTTAGAAAAGTGCCCCTCTATTCCACTTGTAGGGACACCATGAACAGGGTGCGTCCCTCCTGTTAAGGAGGCTACCAGGAGGGAAGGCACATGACCCTGCTATGGAAATGCCAGCCACCCCTCTCATTCCTAGAGAGGCCAGGTCCAGAGAGCCTAGCAGGAAGTCCTGGCTGCTGGGCTTGGGCTATTTTAGAGTGAGTGCTGGGTCTGCTTCAGGGCGCTCCACATGGGACGTCTGCCAGGGCATCCACCCAGCGACCAGCTGCCCCCTCAGTGTCCTTCCCTAACATGTTCTGGTGGCTTTCACCTCAAGCAACCCAAGCAACTGTGAGAGAGCAGGGATGGAGCAAGGAATGGGGTTCTTGGGAACTCCTTCCCATGGGGTAGGGAATTAAGACACTGCGGAGTGAGCATGCTTCTGAGTGAGGGGTGGCTCCAGGTAAGAACCCAGAACCAGAGATGGGAAGGGGGCGCCTAGGCTGGGAGCCCAAGTCTTTCCAAACAACGTTATCAGTTAAGTCTGGATATGTGACACTCCTTAGAAACATCCCCATTAAACCTGAGACTATAGCTTAAGAGGAAGTATCTGTGGAATGAACCCATCCCCTACTATCCCTGCGTGGACCCCAGGATCACACCCAGCCCAGCCCTGCATGGGCAAACTCCTTGGGCGGGGTCCATACTTGCTGCCCCACTTCCCCTGGCCGTCATGGCCCACATCAGCACTTGTGAGGTCCCCAAAGCCCCAGGGTCACTAACCCACTGGGATCAGTCCCACCAGCTTCCTACTGCCAGAGAGCCTCTGTCCACCCCCAGGGCACCTTTCCCCAGCTCCTCACACAGGCCACACTAGCAAGGAAGCCCACTGCCCACCCGCTATGCCCCGGCTCTTACACCACTCGCTCTCACAGACACTGTTATCCCCAGACGTCCAGGGTCCCTGCGGACTCTCAGCCTGTGCCACACTGCTGTTTTCTCCCATGATGTACAACAAAAGTCCAGAGGGTGACTGGGGGGGAAGGGGGGCAGGGGGGTGGCCAGAGGAGGCTGTGAGGAGGGAGCCCTGTGCATGCTGTACTTCCTCTGCCCCAGGCCTGTCCATGGAAATCCAGACCAGCTACAGCCCCCAAGTACCCCACAGCCGGGAAACCCACACCCTCCAGCCCTTCCTGTCCCACCAACAGGCATGGTGTCACTGTAAAGGAAAGGGCCCTGGCTTCAAGTCCCAGCTCTGTACCTGCAAGATGGACATGGGGACCCCTGCCTGTTACCACCCTACCTAGCAGGTCCTGGATCGGCCCAGCCTGGTTCTGAGAATCTGGGTTCCAGGAGTAACAACACTACTGCTCCTACATAAAATCAGTGCCTTGCCCAGGCTCCAAATAATCACTATCTAATTACTGCCAGGTACCGCGCAGGACCTCGGATGGCTCCAGGAACTGACAGTTTCCCTGCAGGTTATAGGCTGACACGTTCCCTTGTCCACATGGACTCAGGGCACCAGGCCTGACCATCCAGACATCTCACGCTCCAGGCTCCCACGGCCCTTTGTGGATAGTGCCCTCCCCACATCGTCTCCCAAGGGGGCCCACTGGCCTGCAGCCCCCAAGCAGAGGCTCAGAGACCGGGGTTTGTCTGAGGCTTCTCTGCCTCCCCCCAGGATCACAAAAGAGAGCCAATGACCACCAACAAATGCCACTGGCTGACCTCAGGCCAAGACAGCCCTGAAGGATATCCCCAACCCACAGACCTTGTGTTTGGCATCCCAGCCACCCACAGGAGCTCTCCCAGGCCCACCTGGGGGCATACCCAGTTCCACTGCACCTCCGAAAGCCTGAGTCCCCCAGGACAGCCTTACCTCGGACACGTTGACACGGCCCTCTAGGAAGGCGCAGTCAGCAGCGTTGTCTGTGCACACATGGCGGTATTTGCACCAGTGACAGGGGAAGGAGCCATTGACACATGACAGGCAGCTGCAGGGAGAGAAGCGGGCACTGAGGTTAGGCAGCCTGCGCCCCTCCCAGCTGCCACACAGGGCCGCGCCACACCACACTCCTGCAGCGGCTATTCCCGGGGCCAGCCCACAGCCTTTGCACTGGCTGATCCTCCACCTGCTCAGAGAGGCCTTCTGTGTCAGCTGGTCTCGCCTGCTGAACTGCCCCGTGCTCTCCTCCTATTCATTGCTCTTTCCCCAGACCCTCGATCGCGTGGCAGCCCACTCCAGAGACAGCAGGCAGAACTTGACTGATGATAGACATGTCTAAATCCACTATGGTGACCACTGGCTACACCACGACACACATGACAATTAACACTAGAAATGTGTTAGTGACGCTAAGGAATTACATTTTAAATTCCACCTTGTCTTAACTTAGATTTAAACTTCAGTGGCTAGCAACTTCCACTGAGCTGGACTTAGCCATAGGAGATATCCACCACCCCCACCAAAACGCAGGCTCCACCTAGGAGAGCTTGTCCCATTTATTCGGAAATGTCCCCAAGGCCTGGACAGAGTTCTTGTGGTGCTCTGGCCCCCGCAGCCTCGTGCAGCTGGCACCCAGGCAAATGCCGCTGGCTAGTCTCGAGAACCTCCCAACCCACCGGCTACCCGGCTTCTCTTCAGACCCAATCCCCTCCAGCTCCGGAGTGCAGACCCCTGCCCCAAAGATCCACCTAAGACAGAGAGGTTGTACCCTAGTAATAAAAACACCCAGGCCTCATTAACAAAGGAAGGTACGGCTGGGGCTGAACCCACCGCCCCCACACCCCATGCTGGCCCTTCCAATGCTGGGCACCCCCAGGTCAGGGATGGGGCTGAGGGCACCCCTGTGCCCAGTGCCCCCAGCCTATGGCAGGATGCACAGTAGGTCCTCAGCCTCTCCCGTTCTTCCTGCTGCTCACAGGCAAGACAAAGTAGCAGACTAGCATCTGGGCCAACACCAGGGAGAGTTCCCACCTGACCTCCATGCCCTGGCCTCTCCACACCCCTAATCCCCAGCCCCACCTCGGTGGCATAAGACAGAGAGGACCAAGACTCCTAGCTGTCCCAGAACAGCAGGTACTGAGTGTCCTGTCCCATGGCACACCATTTCCCATCTAGACGATTCAGCAGCTTCCCCCCAACTCCCTGCCTCACTCTGGTGCCCACAGGCCATTCCACACTAGAGGTGAATGGTGAGACTCCCCACCAGCCCACCCGCTCTGACTGCAGCCCCGGCTTCAGGCTCATCTGGCCCCTCTGTGGTCCTGACCTTCATTCAGGCCACGGAGCACTGCCCCATCAGAAGTCAGTGCTAAAGACACTCACGACTGGTGAACGCTGCAGTTGTAGAAGACGAAGTCCACGGATGCAAACTTCTTGCCTGTTTCCTTAGACTTCAGGTACAGCTTTACCACTCGCTGGTCTCCTGCAGGGCAGTGCAGGCCCAAGTCACCAGGGCCACTCGACGCAGCGTAATCCAGGATCCCCACGTAGGGCAATCCCCGAACAGGGAAAGACCTTACCAAGGACCCTCCCAACCACCAAGTGCACAGCCCCTGGTCGCACCCCCACCCCTCTGACTCGCGGACCCCTGAGTACAAAGGGTGGGCCCCCTGCGTCTTTGCAACTGTGGTCCCTAACTCCTTTCTACACTGCCCCCATGGAGGCATCTTCTCCTAACCCTGCCATCCTCCTCAGTCACCATGTGACACCCATTCATTCTCTGTCCCCAACGACAGCACACCTCCCCAGCAGAAGGCCCCTGTGCGTGCTGCCCAGGCCCAATCATACTGCACTCACCCTGGCCCTGCGTGATGGGCGCCACCTCCCCAGCAGAGGGCGAGTGGCAGTGGATGCGACCGTCTTCCAGGATGCTCTCGGACTCAGTGAAGTCCTCAAAGGAGCAGTTGACACCGACCGAGAGGTCAGGCACGTTCCAGGCCTGCAGTACAAGCTGTGGCAACCGAGGCAAGAGGTGTGGGTGAGCAGGGTCCCATCACCCTGCCCCGTCCCCCCACCCATCCTGGGTGGCCACACTCACCGGGACCTGGGACATGGTGACAGAGACATTGCGAGGCTGCACAGTCAGCTGCACACACTGCAGCAGGTCTGAGGCGAAGCGCTGAGGCTCCTCTGCCCGCTCACAGGCATCCTGACGCGAGCAGCTACGGGCAGCAGGGGCTGGGCTTGGCACAGGCATGGAGGCCCGAGTGACCCAGCCCCTAGCCCCTGCTTAGCAGGGCCAAGCCCTGCACTCGGGGAAGCCCATCAGCTTCACTATACCCCATTTTTACTGGGGTGGGCCTGGGCTGGTCATCACTCAGCAGGTCACAGGAAACCACCAAACCCAGGGCGCCTTGCCCATGGGAGACCCAGAGGAGCTTAGAGGAGAGCTGTGACCACCTGAGGTGCACAGCAAGGCCGTGTGGAGTAGACCTCACCTGCCCGCCCCCGCCCCCACCTAGACTCACATGCTATGCAGGACACACCAACCGCAGTGGGGGTCCCGAGAGCCGAGGCAGAGCTCACATGATGTGTACTGCACACAGCTCTCTACAGGCACTCGCATCACCTGGCAGGAGGGGGACTCAGTGTCAAGCCTCTGCAAGGCCCATCCCAGGGACCCTTCCAGCCTCACCTCCTTGGCACCACTGTGTGCCCCCAGCCCCACACACTAGGGATCCCGCCATCTCGGCACTTCCTGCTTGGTCTATTCAAAAGCCAGTCCTGGGTGACGCTGCCTTGGCCGAGTCAGGCCTCTCCTCTGGGAGTCCAGGGTGGCGGCGGCCAGGGAGCAAGCAAGCTTGTACATGTTAGCCACTCAGAGATGAACCAACTGGTCCTGCCAGAGTTATCCTCCGTCTCCCAAACTTCCTGAGAGAGCCATGGCTCATCGGCCCCAAGCCTAAGCAGAGAGGCAGGCTAGGCCCCGCTTACCTCGACCCCGTCTGCTTGGCCCTGAGGTCCCCAGAGAGGTGGGAGAACCCAACGGCCAGGAGGGGCAGAGGAGAAGCAAGAGCTAGCTAAGAGGGAAGGCAGGTCTTTCCCACCTGTCCCCCAACTCAACCCTGCTCCCAACTGCCGTGAGGTCGCCAGGTTGAGCAGAAGGGCAGAAGCTGGCTGCAAGCAGGCCAGGCCAGGAACATAAGCACATGGCCTTGAAGAGCTGTGCCAGGCCAGTCACAGGCCTCACAGAGGTTCCCACCACATAGATGAGGCCAGTGCTGGGCCAGGTCACAGTCCGAGAGCTCAGCCCCAAATGCATGCCCTAAACCCTGTAATGACACGAATATCCTGACAATGCTCTCATTCAAGTATTTTCTCCCGTGGACATTAAGTCATTCAGGGAGGGGGTGGGAATTCTAAACATGGCCCAAGAGAACCTAGAGGCAGCATGGACAGTGTGGGCCCATGGCGGCCACACCCAGCTCCCCAGGGATGGCCCACCCACGTACATCCAGCAATGTAGCACCTACCTGCTTTTCCGTCATGGTGTAGAGGTACTGGCGATCAGGGCTGAGGACCAGGTCACGCAGGATGGGGCTGCCCTCTTGGGCTACCACACTTTCGTAGGCCAGCGCTGGCCGGCCACCAGGGTTGGCCAAGTCCACCAGGATCTATGGCAGTGAGGGCTTGAGTGAAGCTGAGCCAATGCCCTTGTGCCCTAGCCCTATGCTCACTTAAGGTGAGGGTCTGGAGCAACTCCCCCAGCGACCGCCCCCAAAGCCCTACAAAAACAAGGCCACGGTCCCCACCCCACCCCACCCCAAGCAGCCTACATAGGACAAACAGCATACCGGTGGGCTGGTCCTGGCCTATCCCCTTCATCAGTGAACAGATGCCACAGCCCAGAAGTGGGGGTCGCTGGGGGTTGGAGACAACCACAACCCCACACCCCTCACCCACCACTGAGCGGAACAGCCATACCCAATGCAAAGGTGGCAGGTATCCCTGCAAGTGCACCACCTTCCCTGGGCCAGGCTGGGCCTCCCAGAGGGGGGATATTTGTGGGGAAAGGAAAGAGGCAGCAGGGGCCTGAAGGGAGCATGGAAGTTCCAGAGCACCTGAGAAGTGAGACCCCAGGAGCCACCAGGGTGGGGAGGTGGTGGCATAAGTGTCAGGGGAGGAGCCCCCGGTCATCCTGGAGTCGGGGTACACCCCCAGAGAAGGGCAGGCATCTCATTAGCTTGGAAATATATTCCAGATACCAAACTGGGCGTTAATTAGCCAGCTCTTCTCCGAAGCTTGCGATGGTACAAGTATTTTTAGTTACTTTTACCAAACAAATGTATTTAATTAACAGAGACCCAGGGGGCTTTCCAGAGATGGGACTCTGGGGCAGCTCAGCCAGTCTGGGCAGACTCCCAGGGCACAGGGCAGCAGGTCCTACTCAGGCCCCTCGCTGCTCTGGCTATAGCCCGCTGGCCAGCCCACCTCTCCACCTCCACGTCAGGGTCGTGGGGTCTGGGCCAGGGCTCAGCCGAGTACCCCTGCTTTGCACCCCCACACAGAATGGTCAGAGCGGGCCTGACTGACTGGGGTGGGCTGCAGGGAAGGTAAAAGCCCCTGGCTCCTGACTCGGACCAGCTCCAACAGGGGCTGGACAAGGGTCGCCAGCCAGGATGCGGTGCTGTGTCTCTGGGCCCGAGGCTGCTGGCAATGGGAGAGAGGGAGGGCCGCATTCCTGAGAGCTCGGGGCCACCCCCACATCCGCTCAGCTGCCTCCCTGCCAGGCAATCAGGCTTAAGTCAAACCAGATCCGGAAGAGCAGTGCCTCGCACTGGACAGGGGGTAGCAGCCCTAGGCTGGGCCTGTAGCTGCCCAAATAGCTCCGGCCTGGCCTCTGAGAGGAGGGTACCAGGTGAGGGACCCCCAGCCTCAGAGCCCCTGCGGATGGGAACTGGACAGAACCCCATCCTGCACCTAGCTGATTCCCACAAATGTCCTGCCTTGTTTGAGTGGGCAGCCTGCAGGAAGGTGCTGCTCACAGGAAGTCTGAGGTCAGCTCCTTGAGCCAGCTGGGCCCAGGAGGGACATCAGCCACGGGGGAGAGCCCAGGAAGCCCGACGTCTCTGGAGCCACACTGCCCAGACACAGCCCTGGTGCAGACACCCCCCAGCTGTGTCTCCCTGGTAGGGTGCTCGGAACCTAGCTCTGCCTCGGTTTCCCTACCTGTCAAATGGGAATGACAGCCTTCCCCACACCAAAGCTTTTCTGAGAATTAAATGAGGACAAAGCCAGCGTACCAAACAGGAACACGAGGGAGCCAGGCCCACAGCAACCACCGACCCCCAGCAGCCAGTCACAGGTCTGGCAAAGCCGGCCTGGACAGCAGCCAGAGAATAGGAGACCGAAGAACAGGGCAGGGTCCCAGTGGAGACCCAGAGCTCCAGACCCAGTCTCAAACCAAATGACTGGAAACAGGACTCTGGATTTCTCCCCAAGATCTGACCCTCCCCTGCCCCCATCCCTGAAACATGCCTCCAGTAGCACTCAGAAAGAAGCCCAGGCCTGCCCCACCCCACACAGTGCCAGGCCTATGGCCCTTCCTCTAACACCCTAGCCTGGTCTCTCTCACCATAGAACGCCTGCCTCTAGGGCCTTGACAGAGGGCACTCTCGAGGTATCTGCTGAACAGGAACACTTGAGGGGCCGCAGCCTCTCCTACCCTGACCACCAGGGGCCACATGGTGCCAGTCCTGACCCCCACCAGGCCTGCATGCCCCTCCCCTCTCAGAGGTGAGAGCATGGGCTGAGGCATGGATGTCACATGAAGGGGCGACCCCCACCCAACAGGGGACAAGGGAAATTTTGTAGGCAAGGTCACATCCAGGGGGCACATCAGCTCTGAGGCATGGCAGGGGGCAAACAGGGAGTGGGCCTCCTCCATGGGGTCCTGGGGCAGGTGGGAGAAGGGAGGCAGGCCATGCCTGGGTTCCGGAATGCCCCCTCCCCTGGGTCAGCAGCGTGCCGACAGGTGGCACCCAACAGCTGCGACAGGGAACATACACATCCAGCTGTCCATCTACCATGCACCCATCTGTCCAACACTGGACAGCCCCCAGCTCTTAAACACACACAGGGAAATGGGGCATTTCTGAAGGGCACAAAGCAAGGGAGGCATTGGGAGGCAGAGCCCACAGGCCAGAGGGTAGATGTGACATGGGTGACAGGCCCACACCGTGCACTGAGTAGCCATGGTCCAGGCTCAGCAGGGCCCCTGCATGTACACATGTGACAGTCGGGGGGGTCTGGGAATAACCAGTCCTGGGGACATGCCTGCTACATCCTGGCTAGTGTTCAGGCTACACGGCTTGTGCAGCACAGACATGTAGACTGAGGCTCACAAGGGCCCTGAACCAGGCCAGCTGCACTTGGGGACACAGAGTCTGCCCCAAAAGTGGGAGGAGGGATTCAGCATGCCACCAGGAGGGCATTCCAGGGAGAATGGGCGTATAAGGCTGGCACAGGGCTAGGTGACTGGCAGGACATCAGGACACATGCCGCTGGCAGCGCGTGTGCCAATGCCACACCCACAGCTGTCCACTCTAGGGCCACCCAATTGGAGGCGACCCACCCTGGGGCTGTTGGGCCTGCTGAGCACACAGGAGACTTCTGGATTCCCCTGGTATCCCCCCCCCCACCTCCAGCTGTCGTCTCTGTGCTTGGTAAACCTTTCTCCCAAAACCACCAGAATCTTCAACGACTGGCTGCGACTGCCCTCCCTACCATCTCCCACCACAAAAAACCTCAGGGCCCAAACCCAGCCCTGCCCACAGAGGTCCTTCTGCCATGGTACCCTTCCCCATCCCTGCTGAGAAGGGAGCCCTACCTCCACAGAGATGGCTTTAGTGGAGCTCTCTAGCCTCCTTGGGCAAGCCTCCTAGGCCGCTCCGGGCCTGGGTACCTACCCACCCAGAGGGCTCAGAGGGGCATGGACACCACCACCCAGCCTCTGCCTGGGCTCTCTAGCCCTATCCACTTCTCCCCCACTCCTCCTTATCCCTCTGTACTGGGAGCCCTTTGGATTCTGAGTCAAGGCACAAGGGCTGTCAGCACCCCCAGGGAGGGACCAAGCCCTGGAGCCAAGGCCAGGTAAGGTGCTAATCATGGGCCAGGCACCTAACACCACCACCATGGGGCATCACCTGCCCTCCCCAGATGGGCCAGGGAGCAGGTTCACCCCTTCACCCCTTCACCCCCAGGTCCCTGCAGAGGGAGCCCTGCCCAGGGCCAAGGGGAAATGGCTAGCAGCAGGTAGGTGGTCCTTGGCTCTGGAGGCCCCAGCCCCAGGATGGCCCAGACAGCTGCCCCCGCACCCATCACTGGATGGCCCTGGCCAACTGCTGCAGGCAGGCAGCTGACAGCCCAGCCAGGTCAGCTGTCCATCCAGCCCAGAGCTAACAAAGGGCCCATTCTCCAGGCTGAGGGCAGGCGGGGGCACCAGGGAGGATGTCTGGCCTGTCCAAGTTGCTTGCCAAGGCCGGCACGCGCCCTAGCCGCCTGGAGGCAGGGGGCTGCCCAACTTGGCCAGGAATAGGAGAGGAAAAAGTTCCCTGCTGTGCCCACCCCAAGATGGCGACCCTCATGTCCCTATCTGTGAAGTGGGGTTGCGTTCATTGAGCCGATTCCTGGTCTCCAGATGGGGGTGGGCATGGGGGTGGGAGGAGTAGGACAGGCCCATGGCAGGACAGGCGGAGGATCGGGGAGCAACCAGCAAGCCGGCCACTCATAGGGCCGGGGCCTCACAGGCATCCCCCTCCTCCTGTAGATGCAGCTGTCAAGCCTGTTCCCGGACCCCTCCTTACCACCTCACGGGCTGCCACAGGATTCCCCCCTCATCTGTCTGGGGTCAGGTTCCAGGCCCCTTCCTGGAATGGTTCTCAGAAAGGCCAGGAAGAATTTGATACTGGAAAAGCAATTAGCAATTTCCTCTTGGCAGTAACTGGATAATTAAAACATGATTTGCAGGAGGCTGGATGGCTGTAATTGGGCCAGACACACCTGGCAAGGTGTGGGGGGAGGTTTCCAGCAATCTTGTCTTTCCCACCCCAACCCTCAATACACAGAGGACAATAGGGGCCAACCAACACAAGCAGTGGTCCTCCCTGACACTCGGTCTCATCTTGCGACAGATAACCACCTCACAGGATTGAGTGAGAATTCAGAGAAGCTCAAGGTTCCAAATGATGGGGAGGCCAGCTTGCTGGAAGCTCCCTGGAGACTGGGCCCCTAAGGCTCAACCCTGCAGAAGGGCAGAGGTGCACAGCTTCCCTGAAGCATCTGACCACTGCTGCAGAGGCCGTACAAAGCTAGGCCACAAGGCGGTGTACACTGCATGGCTTTCCACTGGCTGTCCTCAGCTGGGATGTGACCAAGGTGCCCACTGCAGCCTGAGATTTAACTAGCACCCGGTGCAACCACTAATGCTGTGGTAATCAGCAGTGACCATCCGGCCTGATGTTCTTATCTCAAACCCAAAAGCTGTCCACTGCCTACCCTGTCATCCATGATTCCAGCGCCCCACAAGGCTGGGCCCTCACAGACTGACATCACCCACACTACCCCCACCCACTGGGTCCCCAGAATGAGCAGGTAGATGCAAGTCCCTTCCATTTTCTCAAAGCCACCATGGTCTTCTGGTTCCCTGTCCCCACCCAGGCGAGCCTTCCAAAGCCTCTCTCAGAATCTTGTGGGACAGCTCCCTGCCCCCATTATGCTGACCACTGCCGGGTTAGCAGTGACTTGCCCACCACATGCAGAACAAGGAGGTACTACCTGATGCCTCTCCTTCCTCAGTTCCCAGCATGCACTAGGGTACCTGAGCTTAGGTCATGCTGCTCTCTCCCCCTGTAACACCCTTCCCAGCACACTCCCCGGTCCCCTGGGCTATTCCATCTCACTGCGCTGCCAGGGGCTCCCACACCCTGACCCCCAAGAGGCCAGATTCTGGAGGGCAGGGCCCTGTGTGCTGAGTGGGAGAGGAACTGCACATTGTGGGCAATAACCTTGGGGCCTCATGAAGCTGCCCCCACCAGGCTCGCCATGGGCGTGGGCATGCAAGGAACTGAGCACAAGGAAGCCAATGCTGGCCTGCACCAGCAAGTGTCATTCTTATCAAAGGTGCTCAGGGGCTCCTGCTAGGGCTGAAGCCTGATTAGCCAGACCCCATAGGGAGGAGGACCTGGAGTGCAGGGTCTGAGGCAGGACCCTCCATGCTTGCCTGTGGACAGCTCCACTAGCCACCATCTGGTGGGAAGCAGAGGCAATGCTCATGTGGCGTGGACTCGGACAAGGGGCTAGACAGACCCATAGGGTGAACAAGAGGTCCCTGTGACGTTCTGGCTCAGCCCACCATGGCCAGCCACGTCCAGGAGAACCACAAAGAGCAGGATACACAGATGTCCGCAGGGCATCATGCAATGCCATCCAAAGGTTTTAGAGGTGATTGCCCTTAGCAGGGAGGGGCAGTACACCCATGGGGCACACAGGCATAGCAGCTAAGACAGGAAGCAGGTCACCAGGGCCATTCCACTCCCCACCAACAACCCCCAGAGTAGTGAACGCCACCATGACCAGTCACCTGCCATCTGTATGACTGCATGCTGACCGATCACTCTGCCAGGCAGTGCTATACATCACCAGAAACACCTGGAGATTCAAGACGGAAAGACAACAGAAATGCAGTGCTGAGTTCACGGGAGCCGCACACAGAAACTCATGCAGTAGCACTGCTGTCACAGACCCACGTGGAACACACCATGCCCACCCACAGCAGAAGGACACCATGCACATATATATGGAGTACCTGCCACTACCATGATAAAGAACCAGCCCCAGCTGCCCACACAGCAGGACCAAGTCTCAAAAACAGAACAGAAGGCAAAAGATGTACTTGTGTGGCCCAAGCCACAGAAGTCCACAAACCAGCAACATAGCTGTAGGGAGGATTGAAGTTAGCCAGTGAAGTGACCCTTGGAGAAGGGGAGTGACTCGGAGCCTCCAAGGGGATGAGGTACCTGTTGTGCTCTCATGTGACACTTTCTGGGCTGCCCGCCCATAGTTGTGCACTATCCTGCAGATACATCACCCTTCAGAGAGGACCTTGGTCACAGAGTAGCCATGCACAGGACCCCCAGCACCTCTCTGGCCCACCCCACCCGCACCCCCGCATTACAGGCAGCAGTGTCCACATGCTCAGGGCTCATGTTTCAACATGACAAGAAAGCCTGTAGGCCCACAGAAGCCAACAGTGCCAGCTGCCCCTCGGAGCCTCTGTAGGCCTCTGGAGGGCAATTGCTGGAAATCAGCACCGTCCCCCAGACACACCAGATGCAGATCCACGGGGCCGCAGGCAGCAGGCTGACGGGTTGGGGGGCCTGGGGCCCAGTCTTGCCTGGTATCTCTCTTGGGACCAGCATCCCTGTCCCCCTGCCTCCAGCCCCACGGGGCTACCCCACCCACCTCCTGCACAGACCTGGGCTTTGTGGGGCAGGGGCCCCTGCTGGATGTACCAAGTAAGCTTTTGGTACAAGGCAAGAAAGACCTGGCACAGGGACTCTGAAAAGAGGCCTGCACTGGCTGCCCCAGCTGCAGAGTCTTGTCGACAATTGCTCCACACAGGTCTCAAGAAGCACCACTTGACTTTTTCAGGATCTCTGAATTTCAGAATTTTGTCGGGGGGTGGGGTACGGGTAGATGGTGCTGAGGGAGTGGGAAGATGCATCCAGAGGGAAACTTCTAGAGACATGAGGGCCTCTGGAGAGTAAGAGGTGTCCCTGTCCCCGGCAGCCCAGGCCCAGAGCAGCACACAGCAGGTGATCAACAACCACAGGCAAAGCGATGCCTGAGGGCAAGGAGACAGCAGGCAACTTCAGATGCTGTGAGGTCTGTGAGCACAGGCACAGCAGCCCAGCCAACCTGACCAGGGCTCGGAGGGCCAAGCATTGCAGCCACAACCCTCGGTCTCTCTTCTGTACTGGGTTCACTGCAGAGGAAGGAATATGAACTCACCCGTGGGCCTCCCAGCAGCCCCCAGGAGGCAGGGCCTGCCCAGTGTGGAGGAAAGAAAACCAAGGACCCGGGAGGCGAGGGCTTCACCTCTGGACAGGCCCAGCCCCAGTGCCCAGCTGGACAGCTGTCCCTTGGACCCCACCCCAAGGTCCAGCACCCTGGGGGCCCATGATGCCACAGCCCAGATCTCCAGGTCACAAACTGGTGGCTCACAGCAAGCTTGGGTTGGCCCACAACACTTTCTAAAGATGTGAATTAGTTGCCAGTTCTTAACAATCAAGAGATCTCACACAAAATATGGCTTTCCAGATTCTCTTGAAAAACCAGATGCTCAGGCAGACAGGGCCCTGTTCCCGCCTGGCACAGCCACCAGAGTAGGCAGGGTTGCACTAAGGGCAGCACTGCGTTCTTCAGACCAAGACCTCTGCAGGGCTAGCTAGCCCTGTTCCTACCTTTGCTTTGCAGAAAGGGAGTCATAGGCCAGGAAGGGGGAGGGGGAGCACCTGCTGGCAGAAGTCCAGGGTCTGTTCTCTCCTTGCCCACTGCAGGTACCTGGGATTACTCCAGAGGACTCAAACCAGGGGCTGCCCTTGGGAACTCCTGCAGGGCCCAGGGGGGGGGGGTCCCTGGAGGCCACGGGAAGGTTGGGGCTACATGCAGAGCTGGGGCTCTGAGGAGGATGTCAGCCCAGGAGGATGGGCTGCCTATGTGGGGGGAGCAGGTGGTGGGCAAGGCCTCTGGGAAAGAGCAGGGGAGTCTGGGGGCACCACCAGCCAACCCTCAGCAGCTGAAGTTGGCAGGTCTTAAATTAATCGGCTACAATTTTACACAACGTTTGGAGAAGTCTGGCCCAGGGCCAACCACATCCCTAGAGTTCTTCAGTGTGGCTTCTTAAAGTCCAGGAAGGACCAGGCCTGGAGAAGGCGGGTGTGTCAAGCACAGCAGACACTGCCTCTAGGTCAGCAGCGTGCACGGGTCCCCAGGGCCCAGACCCCAGCATGAGGGGAGGACAGAGGGCAGAAGGCAAAGAGGCAGTGCCCACAAGCACTCACAACGGGGGGCCAGGCCTGGGCCAGCCTCCAGGGCACAAAGGGACCAGTACTCCTAAGGCCTAGAGAAGAGGTAGCCAGGCAGCCAAGTGGGGAGGCAGCATAGCACTGAGCCAGGCTGAGCAGAGGGCACTCATTCGCCCTCCCTGCCCTGGCCCCAGTCCCTAGACCACAGCCACCTCCACTCCCAGGGAGGGATAAGGCGGGAAACTAAATTCTGCTGCCACAGGCTGGGCCCCGGCATGTGCCGGCAGGGAGAAGTCTGGAGGCCTAGCATGGGGACCTGTGGGAGGTCACGGAGCTGGGATGGGCACAGTGAGACTGAAACCCTGGCCGAGAGGCTGATGAGGGGGGCACCCTTTCATCCTGATCCCACCCTGCTCTAAATCTACACCTGCAGACATGCCCCAGGGTGGGGGGTGAGGCTCGAACGCACACAGGTTCTAGGAACTAAGGAGGCAGACAGGGGAGGAGGGCTGAGCCATGGGAGCTGGAGCCCAGCCTGGTCCCAAGCAGCTTCTGGCTGATGTCCTGGGCTGTGCAAAGAAAGCCTGCAGGCTGGCAGCTCAGGGCAGGGGCAGGCGGTGGGGGGCTTTTGGGGGAGGGGCTGCCCTGGACCCCAGGCTACTCAGAGAGGGGAGGGTCGCTGAAGTAGGGGCCCCCATTTCCTTTCCTCCAGGGACCCACACAAAAGGGAGGAAGGCTATAATCATAAGTGAGGATCCTGCAGCCAGTAACTCGGGGCACATGCCTCTTTTACCTGCATGCCTCGGTTTCCCCATCTGTCAAATGGATGACAGGGTTTTCATGAGGACTCCAAGGCGCACCACCACACAAGCACTCCTGAGCCCTGCATGTCCTAGGTGGGAGCAGCACTTCAGGTTTCGGACCTGCTGGCACATCCTGTCCTCCCTCCTTCCTCATGCTGTGCTTGAGGTAACCGTGGCTCCGAGAGGCTGGACAGCCAGCTCTAGAACACACAGCTGGTGAGGGGGAGAGCAGAGACCATGCCATGCTCAGCCATTTGTATGAGACTGGGGTGTGAATAATCAGCCAGGAGATGTGAACAATAATGCGACAGCCTCGAGATGCCCTCTACTCAGCCAGGTAGATGCAGAGAGAAGGAGTACAGATGGCAGGTCTAGGAATGAGGCAAGGGCATGCCTCGAAACCAAAGTGACAGAATTCCCCAACTCGCAGACTGCCACCACCAGGCTAGCATGGCTGACCCCACCACACTCAGAAAGGGCGCCATCCATTCATGTGCAGTGTGGTGCCCAGCAGATGATTCCAGGGGCGGAAGGAGCTGGTACCCAGGTCTGGGCTCTGGGAGGCAGGCATGGGGCAGGAGAAAAGGAGGGGGACCTCTGGCTATGGCTTCCTTCTGCCCAATTAAGCCTCTACTCATGGATGGGCCCAAGCCCAACTCCATGGTCTACACGCTCGGCCTCAGTTTCCCCTCTGTGGGACTGGGCAGGAAGGCAGGACCAACTAGACTCAAAAGCTTCCACCCAGACATGGCCGTGGGGCATGGCAGTGAGGAGGAGGCAGCAGAACCAGGGCTGGCCTAACCTGTTCTCCCAGGCTTGCAGGGTGACCTGTGGGCACAGACAGCACCTCAGATCGCTGCCTGCCAGCCCACCAGCCATCAAAAGGGGCGCCCTGTGGGATGTCTCCAAGGGGCTTCACCCCATGGACCTGCCTCAGGGGGAGGTTCTCTGGCCCCTGCCAAGTACAACCTGCATGACACCCCCAAAAGGGCTCCTCTGGCCCTCCCCCCACTCCCTCATGCCCACGTGCCCTCCCTGGGGCAGGAAGAGGGAGTACACACCGGGTGGGAGCATCACCCTTGGGAAGGGAAAGGTCCCCACACTCAGGCTAAAGGCAATAACCCCAACACTAAGGCCAGGGGGTGTGGGGATAGGTCACATGAGAGGATCGGTTCTGAGGGCACATGGGGCTTGCATGGAAGGTGGTAGGATCTGCACTGGCCTGCCCCCCACCCCCACTGCCCAGAATTGGGCAGGTACTTAGCCTCACAGTCACTGTGAACAAAACCCCACAGCACCTCAGGGTGGGCTTCAGTCAGCAGCTGGGCCTCCACTGCCCCAGGGACACCTCAGCCCAGAGCCGACACATCCTGGCTCAGAGGGTGGGCCGGTGTCCCTTCTCAGAGGCCACAGAGCCTGTGAGCAGTGGAACGTGATTCCCAGGGCACTCATGATGCAGAGACAGGGGGATCTCTTCTGCACCCCCGAATAGGGGCTGAGAACAGGCAAGGCCTTGCTGGCCCCAGGCCCAGCCCCTACCCATGGGTGCCTGGCAGGGAGCTATGTCAGTGCCAGGCCTCAGGACAGCTGTTATTTCATCCACCAGGCCCTACCCCTGCACTGACCCTCTGGGGCTCATAGGGACCCTCACCCTACAGTTGCCCAGGGAACTTTCTCCACAGCAGGCCAGCCCTACCCTGGTCTGGTCCCCACCCACTCACTAAGTTGGCCTGACCCACAAGGCAGCTCCCTCCACTCGCCCCTCCAGGAAGCCCTCCCACCCCAACTCTGTAACAGCTCCACTCAGCCCACTACTTACTGGGCTGGAAACACCAGACAGGCCCTGCTCCACAGCACCCCCAGCTCTCACCCTGAGGAGCCCAGCGGATGGCCCTGAAGCTGGTCCCTGTTACTCAGCAGTCACCACACTCCACTCACACCAGCCAATGATGGGTGGGGGTGGGGGCACTACCCTTGCACTGCCCTTGGCCTTACTGCCTCCTTACTCACAGAGAGGGGGCCTCCTGCACAACAGAGTGCTGCCTCAGCAGACACTGGATCTCCAAGAAGGGAGGGGTCCCAAGCAGACATGCCTGTCCCAATCACCCACACACAGCCTTCCCAAGTCACCTTGTGTCCTTGGAGAGCAGGGCCAGCAGCTGGGGCCCGCTGAGGCACCCTGGCCTGTCTCTGCCCCTCACCAGAGCCCCCAAGGTCATGGGGCCCGGAACAGCCCCCACCTCCTCACACACTGGATCTGACCTCCTGCCCCAGTTCTATCCACCCCATCTCCCCAGCCCCACCCCTAGGTCTGACCTTTCGGATGTGGCCACTTCGTGTGCCAGTGAACACAACGGTGCGTCCCCGATAGTCATAGGCGGCCACAGCAGTCAGGCCATCCTCCTTGTCCACAAATAGGGGTGTGCCCTCGATGGTAACCGTGCCCCCCAGTGGCTGGTTGAAGTCCTGCCCACAGAAGTCGTCATCGATCTGCAGGGGCTGTGGGAGGGGAAAGGTAAGACCCTGGGCTGCTCAGCCTACCCCGAACACCTTTACCCTGAAGGCAGGGGCTTCACAGCCAGGATCTGCCAGCTCATCTAACTGGAGACACCCACAAAGGGTCCTCAGGGGCAAGCACATGCCACACAGCGGGACTGTGGCCCAGGGAACCACTTGCACAGATCTGGGGGAGCAGAGACTCCTGGTCTCATTCGACAGATGAAGAAACCAAGGCTCCTTGAGGCTGCCCAAGGCCTAGGCAGGCTCAGGACTGGACCCGTTTCTCACACGTACAACTCACACAGGCCCCACACCTAACCAGGGGTGGGGGTGGGCAGTGGAGTGAAGAAGGAGGAAGACTGGGGGAGTCCGGGGAGCAGCCAACCAGGGGGCCAGGCCTGCTACACCAGTGATGGTTGCCCAGAGGTGGGGGTAGCCACTGGTGACTGTGGGGTACAGGAAGGGTTTATTCAAGACAGGTAACAGGAGTCACACCTAAAGGGCAAAGGGAGGGACCCAGCTAAGAAGGTGACAAAAGTATAAGAAGCAATCAATAGTGTGAGGTTTTGGAGAAGGCCAGGGGACAGGGAATGGGGGTGGAGGTACTCCAGGACAAAAGGGAGGGCAAGGTGAGCAAGACAGGCTCTAGGTGGATGAAAGGGGACAGCTGGTTTGCAGGGCGACAGGTCACTGACGAGGCAGCACCACCAGAGCTGTGAACCACAAAGGGGTGGATAGGTGGGGCGGCAGGGTCGGGGCTGCACTGGGGTCCTGGAGCGGCTCCAGAATGGGGACTGGCCAGGGGGTCCAGGCCATAAGGAAAAGAGAGTGAAGGGAATATGTGGAAGAAGTGGGAACAGTGCCCAGGGAAGGGATAGACCTGGGGAAGGGCCATGGGTACAGGACGTGCAGAGTGACCTCAGCGGGCGCTGGCCCTCCAAGCCCCCGTTTCTATATCTGTACAATGGAGATAAAATGCCTTCCTTGAAAGGCCAAGGGGAGGATGAACAATGCATCTGCCTGGTACACCTGTGGCCTCGATGTGGAGGGTGGCCCTGTCATAAGGCCACCCACTGCACTGTGAGAAGGGTTTGAAGGGACCTTTACCATCCCCCCCTGCCCTGAAGACAAACCAGTGTCCCTCCCAGTATAGACATGGGAAACTGAGGCCAGAAAGGGCATGGGCTTTCCCTGGGCCACCAGCGAGTGCTGGGCAGCAGCAGTGGAGATGAGGCCTGGCTCTAGAAGTCCCTGACCTAGATGAAGGCCTGGCTTTTTCACTTGTGACCCTGAATAAGTTCCCTTCCAGGCCTGGGGTCATCCACAAGATGCTCCCTGAAAAGGTCAGCCCCATTAGGGCCCAGAGACGGGAGCTATGGCTGCCAGCTACTGAGTGCCCAGCACCTGTGAGCTCAGGCCATCCCAGTGCCAGGGCTGGTGTCGTCAGCTGCCACTGCCAGGTGAGGGCAGAGAAGCCCAGAGGGCAGACACATAGCCTGGAGCCCACAACAAGGGTGAGCAGAGACTCTCAACCAGGGGACTGGAGGAGTCAGTGTCTGGGGCCCATCTGACCCTGGTTTGGCTCCAGCTCTGCCACTTACTGACTGGCTGTGTGACCCTAGGCAAGTCACCTCACCTCTCTGAGCCTCATAGACCTTATCTGTAAAACAGACACTAGAGGGGGCCAGGAAGCCCTCGGAACAGTGCCAGGCATGTGGTCAGTGCTCTGCCCAACGTCCACAGGGGCTTATGGACTGGTGAACATAGTCCTGTCCCGGCTCCTAAAGGAATAGGACAGTGCAGGCCTGGGAGCAGGCTCCAAGGCCAATACTGTGGGGCCCTCTCGGAGACAATGGACCCGTGGCGGCACCTGAACAGGGCAAGTGCCATATGGGCATCTGGCTGATGGTGCTATTACTGTCTCAGAGGTAAATGGGGCCGCACGGCGCCAAGGCTGCTGACTGTGTGGGGCCAGCAGGGCAGGAGCAGCCCCCCACTGCATCGTAGCGCTCACTCACCGAGTTGATGCAGCCCAGCTCCTTGTTGAGCAGCCAGGGCAGGGAGAGCTTGCCCTCGCCACGGTAGCAAGACTGGATGCGCTCTTTGATCTTCTCCTTGATAGCCCTGAGCGTGAACAGGCACAGCACCGACTCCTTGGGCGGTTTCACGCGGTTCTTCTGGCCTTGGGCGAACACAGTGAACAGCACATCCTCATTGTCAGCCAGGCCTAACTGCCGGGCCAGGGCACTGCCAGGCCGGCTCAGGTAGGCATCCTGCACCAGGCGGTACTCCACCCCTGCCTGCTCACAACCGATGGGGAACTCGACGTATGAGTAGAACTTGGGGTCGTCTACACACAGACGCACAATCTTGGAGGTGAAGAAATGCTCCCCAGCGGCATCGGGCGAGGTCAGCTGTGTGTCCAGCTGCAGGGTGAGGTAGTACACGAACTGCTCGCTGCGAAAGCTGTACACATAGTAGATGTCGAAGGCTGGGAACTTGGACAGTGTGTCCGAGGGGATCTTGAGCTGTGACGACACGAACTCGTCCTGGTACACAAAGCTGAACATGTCGGCATCCTCCTCATTGGCCATGAGCCGGCGGCTAGACAGTGTGGGGAAGTACTCGGACTTGCCATCGATGGGTGTGCCCACGAAGAGCTTGGCCTGGGCCTGGCCCGGTGGCCCAGCGATCAGCACGCCTGCCATACTGCCTGCCTCACGGACGCTCGACAGGTAGTGCTCCTTGCGGTGGTGGGGCTCGCCCAGCTTGAAGAGGTCATCCAGTCGCAGGAACTGGCAGATGCCCTGGGAGGCGCTGCCACAGGCCAGCAGGCGGTTGGCAGCATAATCCAGGAGCAGCAGCTTGTTGACGTTGTCGGTGCTGCCCAGGCCATGTGGGCACGACTGCACGCTGGGTGGGGGGTAGCACTTCTCGTTGTCCTCCACAGGGCCTGTCACGTGGGCCCGAAGCAGCGTCAGGTTCCCCGACAGCTTGTAGATGCGGTTCACCGCGCCCACGTACACCTCACCCGTCTGCTCATGAACTACCAGGTGGGTGAGGCCCCAGTCGCTGGCGGCAAAGGTGCGGAAGGTAGGCTGAGGGTCTCCACCCGCTCTAGGCACACCCGCCACTGCCCGCACAACCCCCGGCAGCGACAGCAGCAGCAGGAGCGCCCGTGGGCTCAGATGTGGCAGTGGCATGGCGGGCCGGGGCCTCCGGCTGAGGCGCTCAGGTCCTACAGGGACATGCATCACAGGACGGGGAGCCTCAGCCCTGCAGGGTGAACAGCGGGAGAGTATGTGAGTGTGGGCAGGGCCTCCGCACTGGGAGGGTAGACACGCCTACATGCCATCTCATGAGCGCTCTAGAATGCCCGTCCATACTGTATCTCCAGGGGCACGACCTAACCCTGCAGAGAAGCCAGAGGTCCAAAGAGAACATCTCCCCAGCCTGAAGCCCTGCAAGCAGCAGGCTCACCAAGACCAAGCCTGTGACCCCCACATATAGCACAGGACATCTGCTGGGTCATCAGATATGCTCCATGAACACCTGGGCCTGCCATCACTGGCCAGCCAGAGAAAAGAAATGGACCCAGGAACAAGGAGATGGGTGAAAAGGGCTTGGGGTCAGACTAAGAGCCCTCACCTCCTGACTCAGGGCTTCCCCATGTCCTACAGGGTAAGTAAGACACTCCCAGCCCAGCTCCAAGCTCCCAGGGCAGGTGACAGCCTCTGCCCAAGGCTCTGGGGACACATGCTCCCTTGCATGCTCTGAATAGTCCTAGTCGCAGGCACCACCCATGGCGTACGAGGACACTCAGGCCCCCTGCATACAGGTAGCGATTCTCAATGCAGGCAGAGGGCAGTCTGAGTCACCTCAGCCCTGGGGACCCTCACCGGCTAACCCTGGCCCTGCCTCTTGCCAGGCCTCAAGCCCCTGTACCCTGAGGACTGATCCAGAAGCCAAGCCATGTGCACCTCCCACCTACCATCCCCACTCCCAGCCGACCGGTGCCCCTTACCTGCCCCCAGCTCCCATGCCCTGTGCTCTTACCCCTCCCAGGCTCCCTGGTAGATGGTCTCTCAGTTCCCCTTTAAATCCCTCAATCCAACTCTAAGGAAAGAGGAATTCTCCCAAAGGAAAAGGAGAGTAGGGGCTCTCTGAACCCTGCCCCTCAGTAGTGGCCCTCTCTCCCCAATCTTCAATCCCTCTACCCCCACCCAGCCCCCAGACTCACCTCCACCCTCCGCTCCTCCCCTCCCCTGTTGCACTCCCAGCACCATCCACCCTCATGCCAGGCCTCTCACCCTTGCTCCCCAGGCAACACTCACTTGCTACATCTCCCCCAAGCTGCCCACCCCTCTGCTACCTGCACAGCCACAGCGTTTGGCCCCTCCACTCATGTATAGCCCAGTCTCTACACAGTAGCCTGGGCCACTTTTCTGGACTGCATGTGAGGTCACCAGTACCCACCCCCATCCTGCCGTGGCCCCTCTTCCTCTGGAAAAGTCTCCCCACAGCCCAGAAGTTGGCAGTCAGGCACTGAGTCAAATCGAAACTCTGTCATTGTAGCCATGCAGCCCCGAGGGGAAAGGCCACCCCTCTTTCCCAGCCTCTGTTTCCTCATTTGTAAAATGGGGATGACAATGGCTCGTCTCTTAGTGGTAAAATGGGGAAGGTCAGGACACTCCCACAAGGTGCCATCAGCAGGAGTACCCTCTCCATATCAGCAGGGGTCCCACTGGGGCCTCTATCCAACTCCTGGCTGGAGGCTGATTACAGAGATGCTGGTGGGGTCTGCACATATCCCTGCTCCCAGACACTGATCCTAATATAGCCTGGCAGCCCCATTTTATAGGTGGGGAACCTGAGGTCCAGGCTCACCTGCTAGCTGAAGACAGCAGCTGCTCCCTCAAAACCAGTCACCCCATTTGAATTTGTGGCACAAGACTTGCTAATAGTTTTGTTATTTATTGTTCCCAGACACTCTCCCCACTATAATGGCAATTCCCTGACAGCAAAGCCTGGCTCCGTGGTTTACCCCAGTATCCCCAAAGCTGGTATCCCCAGAGTCGACCCCAGGACTCAACCGTTGTGAATGAATGAAATGAATGGACCCTGGGAAGAACAGGACCTGATCCCTCACCTTGTCCTCACTCCCCACACACCGTCTGCCCAGTGACTGCCCACACCCACTGCTCAGGTGGGGACACTGAGGCTTGGGAAGAGAGAGGTGTTAGCCAGGATTCCACCAGCAAGGGAACCAGGTTGTGCTGCTTTGCAGGACCCTCCCAGCAGGCTATCAGTTGCCTTTCCTTGAGAATCTCTGACCAGACATGGCCCCCCAAACTACAGTCACCAGGGACCTCTGCTGGCAGCCAGGAAAGGAGTCCCCAGCCCCCAGCTCAGGAGCCCAAGGCCGACCAGGGAGAACAGGCTCCTCACAGTGGCAGCGGGGCCTGGACTGAAAGCTGAGTGCATGTGAACTCCAAGAAAACATGAATCACTCACCGTTTATCAGTTCAAAGCAGACCTGCAATTACCAGGGGCTGGGCTCTCCCCTCCTCGGGGATAATTATACACGTCTTAATGCAATTATGGGCCCTACTTTTTATATTAAACAGGAGAGACCCAGCTGAAAAAGCCACCGTCCAAACTCAGGCCTGGCCCTGGGCCCACTTCCCCTCCTCCCAACAGAGGCTGCCTGGAAGGGAAGGGACCGGCCAGAGGCATGGGGCTGCCAGCCAGGAAAAGGGGATCGGGAACACAGAGCTGGGTCCCTCAGCCCACCAATTCACAAAGGCCAGCACAGACGTCTGGGTTACTGCTCCTATCTTAGCAATACGGGGCCCAAGGCTCAGATAGACCCAAGGTCACCCAGCTAGTCCCAGCAGGACAGGGACGGAATCCCAGGCTCCTACAGAGACCTGGATGACCAGCAGACCTGCTAGGGCTCGACTCCCACATGCCTTTGGTCTGCCCAGGGAAAAATGCATTCATTCCAAAGCTGCCTGGGTGCTGGGAAGGACCGTGCTGGGCTGGGGGAGGAGAACACCACACATGCAGTGTTCTGCGGCTGGTGGGGAGCAGAACAAGCCACTGTGGTCTGGGTAGGCTCCCCCAGGGGGACTTTTCACCTGTTCTAGAAGGACAAGGCACAGTGGGAGCTGGCAGGGGAGCAGGAGCAAAGGCCTCGGGGTGGAACCTGCTGGACAATGCAGAGAAGGCGAGGAGAATGACTGCAGCTTCCTGGCTTCGGCAAGAGAAACAGGCTGTGCTGGGGCCCAGTCAGAGCCAGACCGGGGCGGGAGAAGCTGAACTGGTGTTAGATGTGCCGAGTGGGGGTGAGCCAGGGAGAGAGGGGCCAGGACAGAGGCAGACAGGCCTGGCATTGCAGGCCCCATTCCTGGACAGGATGGGCTCGGCTGTACAGTAGAACATGGAGCGATCAAGGTCCCGAGTCCCTCTCCCAGCCACCACTCCTCCTCACCCTGAGAAACAAAGGCCCTCACTCAGAGCCCTGTTCACAGAGGGAGAGCCCAAGCCCCAGGCCTTGGGCTCTGGATCCTTCTGGGGCTCAGACAGGTTAGGGCACAGGGAGGGAGTGGGGGACAGAGAAGACACTGCCATCCTGCCCAGTGGTGCCCCATTATCAACCAGGACTGAGAGCTACCCCTGTCACCCCACTTCCCTCAACACAGGCCCCCGGGAGGCGGTGCTGAGATGCCCTGCTCTCCCACCAGACCAGTCCTAGGGGACCAGCACCTGGAAGCATTAGTCCTACTTCTCAAAAAAGTGCCACCACTTGACCTTCCCTAGAGGCGGTGCCCTCTCCTCCTCTAGCTTCTCTAGACAAGGGGCCCTTTCTGGAGGATCATAACATGCAGGCAACGACCTGGGGGCCACAGGATGCCAGGAAAGGGCTGTCTGCTTTGTCCAAGGCACTTCACTTGTTCCCCACCCCCAAACACACACCTCAGCCACAAGGCCTTGCCAGACCTCCACCCATGCTGTCCCCTGCCTGAAACGCCCTTGCTGGGCCCTGAAGTGGAATCACTGGTTTTCCAGTCTGCTTCTGACAAGGGACTGGGTGCTTCTCAAGGGCTGGGCAGGGTCTTGGCCGCCTCGTGCAACACCTGGTCTCTCCTGCATACTGGGAACCGGCAGGGAGCTGAGGGTACCTGGGTCATGCTCCACAAGGGCCAGAGGAGCAAAGGCTGAGCCCCACCCCCCTGCCCAAACCCAGAGAACCAGCCTCAGCATGGAAGGAGAAGGAGCCCAGGCTTGGGGGGCAAAGGCACGGTCCACATCCCACCCCGAACACACACACCCCTTTCTTTCAAGGGGCGTGGCCCCAGCACCCCACAGATCAGCCAGAGCTGCTCCAGTCTCTAGGCAGTCACTGGAGCCCCTCTCACCCCCCTTTCCCGGGCTGCACCTGGGATCTCCCGGCGGCCAGGGTCCTCCCTGGCGCCCCGTTCCCCATTCCCTAAGGCAGTTCCGAATCAGCCCCGCCGCCCCCAGCTACGGTGCACATCGGGCCAGGGCCAAGGACTATCCAGGAAGCAATCGGAAGCCTCCGAGGGAAGCAAGCTGACCCTGAAGAGGCCCTGCGAGGGGGAGGCCTAGGAGGCCCGAGAGAGCGGGGCAGCCTCCCGGGCGGCACCCGCACCGCCCCCTCCCAGCCCGAGTGCGCGGCCCTGCGAGCCTGGGACGGACACAGCGCCCATTTCCCAGCGCCGGGGGCCAGAGGGGCCAAGGGCGGGCTGGATCCCGAGGAAGCGGCTCTAACTTCCACCCCCGCGCTCTGAGGGCGCAGCCCCGCACGCCCTCCTCCGACTCCCGCGGCCCTGCCCGGGCCTGCCCAGACCGGCCCAGCCCTACCGGCGGCCAGAGGTCCAAGCCGCGGTCCAGCCTCCGGGCTCGGCCTGGGTATCCGCAGGGCCCTACCACCAGGGCCGCCTCAAACTTTGTCTCCTGCCTTAGAGGAAAGAGCAGCGCCGGCACCAGCCTTGCCGCGCGGCACCGCCCGTAGCGCTGCCCCGAGGAGCTCGCAGGACCGGGCCGGTGAGGAGGCCCACGGCGCGGGGCCTGGGTCTGGGTCTGACTCCCGCCAGGCGAGGACACGACGAGCTCAGTACCGGCGCCGCGGCCGCAACCGCGGCCGCAGCCGCGCCCGGATATACGCGGGAGCCGGACCGGAGCCGCAGGGACACTGGGACACGAACGCCGCAGTCCTCAGCGCACACCCCCTGCCCGCCCGGCCGCACGCCCGCGCAACCTCGGCTGCCAGACTAAGGGCGCCTCCCACCCGGCGCGCCCCCGCCCGAGACCCCCGCCTGTCCCGCTCCACGCCACGGAGAAAGTTGCGCCCCTACTCACCGGCTGCCCCCGGGCGCGCCCTGCCGCCGGCCATCGCCGCGCCCCGCCGCCCGCCCAGCCGCTGCTTGCTCAGCCGCTGGGCCGCCAAAGCCTCGCAGGCCGCCCAGGCCGAGGCCGCTGCCGCGCCGGGGCTCCGCTGCGTGGCCGCGTCGCGGCTGCCCAGCATGAATGGGGAGCCGAGCTCCGCGCGGCTGCGGACTAGCCTCGATCCCGTCGCCCGCGGAGCGCCGCGCCGCGCGCATGCGCTGCCCGAGGCCGGGGAGGCGGGCCGGAGGGGGGGGGTCGGGGGAAACAGGCGCGGGGGGCGGGCGCGGGCAGCGTCCTCCAGAGGGCGCTCTGCCCCGTGCGGCACGCCCGCCCGGGCCTACTGCGCGCCCTCAAAGGGTGATGCGGCCGCCTGCCTTAAAGGCTGGGCGCGGGGGCTGCGGCGGGGCGTCCCTGCGAGCCCCCCAGCATCTGGTCTGTCCTGAGCCTGCGTCCCCAGAGGCAGGGCCTGGCTTCCGTGTACCTGGGCTAGGAGCACAACCTTCATTCACGGGAGAGTAAACTGAGGCCCAAGGAGGGAAAACATCCTACCCTGGGTCATGCGGGGCTATGGTGTGGGTTCCCGACCCTTGGCCTTGGCGATCGCATCTGTTAGGTGGGATGGGTACCCTCACTAGAGAGTAAAACGGCGCCCTCTGCCGGCCGGGCCGCACAACTCCCTACATCCCCCAAAACTCAGCTGCGCATTCACTGACCGGGACGCAACCCAGGAGGAAATTTCCATCTCAGGGTCCCGAGGTGGGGCATAGCAGGACGCAAATCCAGGCTATTCTGGACCGAAGCCGGGCGCGCCTGGGGGCGCGGGGACCGGGGGCCAGGGCTGCCCACCGAGGGCGCGAGGCCCCGTGCCCCAGCAGGGGGGCAGACAGCAGTTACTTGTGATGGTGCTTGTCCAGAGGCCTGCGTATTCTGAGAGCCGGCCAAAGATTGGGGCGTGGGGAGGCCTCCCCATAGAAGTCCCCGTGGAAGGTGAGGCGAGGCTCAGGAGCGCCTCTAACAGAACCCAAAGGACCAGAGACCCTTGTGGTTGGAGGGCGAGCTGGGTAGAGGAGAGCAGCAGAGCATGGAGAAGCTCTTGCTGTGTGAGAACCTGGCTGTCATCCCCACAGAAGAGGAAACAGCTAAAGTCCAGGGTAAGGAACTTGGCCCGGCAAAGGGGTCCTTCCCACCTCGCCCCCTCCCTCCCCGGGCGCTGTCCCTATCCTAGTTACTGGGTTAATCTTTCCCTTGGTTTCCTTTCTGCATTTGAGCATGCTGCTTTGCTGTGATTGTGGGGCATCATGGAAATGCGATCTCTGCACTGTGAGGGCTCAACAAGGCCGGGTTGCCTATGGGCAGGTTGACATGTCTTCGCAGGTGGTGCTAGTTATCCTTTGTCTTGCTGACGAACCAGCGCCCCAGATTGGGACCACTGTGCAGTGAGCTGTAAGGGACATCTTGTGCAGGCTCTTGGAGGCAGTTAGACTTGATGGACTGCTGAGTCACCAGGTAGGTGTGTGTTTAGCTTTGGTGGACACCCCAAAGCAGTTTTCACAAGTGATAGTCGTTTGCAGTCCCAGAAGCAGTTTGGGGCCTGGCAGCCCCCATCCTCACCTACATTTGGTACTATCACTCTGGAGTTGTTGCCTATCTGGTGGTATGCACCGGTTTATCATTGTGTCTTTAATTTGCGTGTCCCTGAATAAGGGTGAGCATCTCTTTTAAAAGTTCTATTTACTGTTTTATTGAACAAGCACTAATCTAGCTAGCGCTGACTCTACACAGGACTGTGCTACATTTTACAGATGGGTAAACTGAGGTGGGAGAGGTGAAGTGGCTTGCCCACGTTCCCTAGCTGGTGGGTGTCAGAGCTGGGAGGCTACATCTGGCAGTCTAGCTTCACAGTCTGAGGTTTCAACTCAGCTACTCTACTACACTTCACACACACACACGCACCTGTGAACCAGACCGAGTTACCTTCCTTCCTTTTGAACTTCTGAGCCACACACCTAGGTATGGATCCTGGCGTGGCTAGTTAATGTGCAGCAAATCCCATCTGTTCCCAAGACCCGCTTTCCTCATCCACGAGATGGATTCAGAGACCCCTTACAGAGGTGCGGTGCGGAGGCGTGAGTGTGAGCACCACAGTGGGCCTGAGAAAATGTCTATCCTTTCTCCCGGTGTTGCTGCCAGAACTCTCCCCACCTCTCTGACTGCTCCTTGCCAACCTATCCTCTGGGAGGCCACTGAAGCAGGCACCTCAAGACCCTTCTCACTCTGTGTTCAACAGTCCCAACAGCCAGGGCTGCTTCTTTGGGGTCCAGCCCCCTATATCCACTGTCTCCCCAGGTGGCTCCGGAGGGCTGCTGGGCTCTGGGTGGCGGCCAAGCTTACACTCTCACATCCTACAGTTATCCCGCCAGGAACCCCAGTGTCCTCCTGGACACCCTTTCCTCCCCCAGGGCCCCTGCATCCCCCAAAACAGATTATACCAGATTATACCACTTCCCTTTATCCCCACTTCATCTCCTGCTCCTGATCATGTCACTCTGTCCACTCCCCAAAAGGCGATGCGTGGCAAGTTCTTTCCAAGATGGAAATCGGATAATGTAATGCTCAAGTATCATGCATGATCATCAGTTCCTGGAGGGCCATAGACGTGAGCACAATAAGGAAAACTGCAAGAGTTTTAGAAGACGACAGAGCAAATCATCTTTATGACCATGGGCTAGGGAAGATTTCTTCAATGAAACATCAAAAATAAATAAGGATCAATTTGACTATCTTAAAATTGGTTATTTTGTTCATTAAAATTACAGAGTTCAGTAAGAGTTACAAAAGAGGAAATGACCAGACAAGCCAGGATTTAGGAAAAGATATTTGCAACACACATATATTTGACAAAAGATGCATATCCAGGATATAGAAGGAACTCCCAAGAATCAATAAGGAAAAGACATCAATCCAGTAGGAACATAGGGAGGAGACAGGCAGTTTGTTGAAGAGAAAATGGGAAATAACTTGCTCCAGTGGGCCAAGTGTGGTGGTCCCCGCCATCTGGAGCTTTGTCTGACCCAGGGGCACCTGCCCTTAGCGTGTTTGTGTGTGTGTCCTGATGCTGCCCTCAAGGAGCCAGCCCTAAGTACAGATGAAGAGGTGGGAGGCTCAGCTGGATTCGCACCCGGGTGTGTGGCCCTGGTGCTCCTAACCGTGCATGATGAGGGTAAATGAGTCAACAGGGCAGTTTGGGCCCTGCCTGCCTGGTTTCCTCTGTGGTTTTGCTTCTGTTTGCTGAGCAGTTTGGGAGGACGTGGGGTTGTTGATGGCACGGAACAATTTTATTCCTAGGAACAGCTCTGATCAGGGTTTGAGAGGAGGTTCTTTCAGTACTTTCCATGTTCCTGCCATGGGAGCAGTTCCCGGGGCTGCTTCTGCAGTTTGGTGACTCAGAGCTTTGTTCAAAAGTAGACTCAAAGGTGCCTTCTTTGGGTCGGCTGAGTGGCTCAGTTGGTTAAGAGCTCGCTCAAGAGTTTGAGCTCTAAGCAACAGCAGTTCAATTCCCGGCCTGAGCTGAGCAGCCTCCGAGCTAATAACAGGTAGCAGGATGGCTCAGCCTAACCTCTCTGGCGGTCTGATTATGTCAGTAACTTTGTACCCAAAGCAGTACATTGTTTTGCATGGAAATTTGTTGTTTTATATTGTCGGCCTGTAATTCTTAGGAATTACTCACTTAAATCTGTCCAAACAAGAGTCTAGTAGGCATCCCAGGAATGATAAAGTTTGAAACACAGAATAATAAATTATAATATAATAAATAATTATAAAAAATAGGGGTTACCGCTTCTGGCAGTGAAAATTAACCCTGAGCCACACTCGGGGTTACCGCCAGCGTAGTTAAAAAAAAAAGGGTGCCTTCTTCCCGCCCCATGGAGGGCCCCCCATCACTGACGGGCAAGGAAGAGGTCAGCGGAGGGAGCACAGGGGGTCTTGGGCACCCAAACTCCCTGGGGAATAGCCACTGATCCCAGTCCACTGGGCTCAAAGCTAGGGTCACCCTGACTCCTGTCTGCCCTCTCCCCACATCAAAACCATTTCTCATGTCTCTTACTCCTGTCACCTCCTGCCCCTTGGGTGTGGAGGCCTCCTTAGTCACCAGCTCCCACCTGCCCCTCCCCACCCTGCTCTCCACACTGTGGCCAGAGGGATCTGAGAGAGGAGAGAGGGTGGAGACCCTCCCCGCACAGATCCTCCAGTGGTTCCTTCAACACACAGAATGCCTCCAGCCCCACACCCTTACGAGCACATACACACCTGCGCATGTGCATACACACTGGGGGCAGGCGTGGAGCAGGCACTCCCTGGGCGTTCCTCCACATTTGGTGGGCACTTGCCTTGGACCTGCCCTGAGTGTGCAGCACCGTGAGTCATCCAGGCTCTTCCTCACGTGCCTCTGTCGGGTTGGTGATGTCAGCCTCGGCCCACAGGCTACCACTGTGGACACAGGTAAGCTGCAGTCACTGCTGCATTCTAGGAGCCCATTCTAGCTGCTGGGTGCAGAGGGGGTGGGGGCACCTGTTCAGGGGCCAAAGCCATCACCACACTCCAAGCCTTTGGCCTGTGGCTCTAACACAGGACCCGCCAAGCCCACTTTCCTGCTGCCCCTGCCCTCCCTAGTCAGGCGCTGTTGGTTGTAGAAGACAGAAACTCAAATGGGCTTAAGCTCCAAGTAACCTATAGTGACTCAGGTTAGCAGCAAATGAGAACAGCTGGGTCTTGGGCACAGCATGGCCATTGTGGGCTCTGCCGGCCACTACCTTGGTTCACACCCACATAGGCCTCTGTGCATGGTGACTTTGGCGCTGCAGGTGTTTCTTTCCCAGTAGGTCCATGGAAATTCCCAGAATGGAGCCTCATGAAGTGGCTGGATTAGGTTCCAGCCCTTGGCCCCTTGAATCAGTTACCATGGAGAGAGGATAGAACCTGACAGTTGATGGACTGGGATCACGTAGCTCTCCAGAGACAGGGGTGGCATTGGGGAGTGGTTCCCCCACTGAAAATCCTGGTGCAATTATCAAAACAAGCAGGCCTGGATGCAGGGTAGGCAAAACATTCAAGACCCCACCTACTAATTGCTACTACTTCAGTGTGCCCGGCATTCTTGTCATGCTGAGATTCTTGCTCCAAAGATGCCTTCACACCTCAGATCTTTCCCTATGCTGTGCCCTTGTCCAGGAGTGGCCCCACCTCCACTTTCCATCTTTCAAGGCACATGTTCCGACCCCCACCCCTTTCAGAAAGCCTTCCTGACTACAGCCCTTCCCGCCTGTGAGCCCTCCTCAGGCTTTCTGTCCCTGTCTGTGCCAGCTGTGACCAGTCTGGGCTCAGGTCTGTCACCAGCCCTCACCCAGCCTTGGGGTTGCAACCAGGTTACTGTCAGTACTACATTGTACAGAAGACACAGTAGCAGAGCTCCCCACCCACCATTCCATAGATAACTCCCCAAGAGCACTGGAGGGGCTCAGCATTGCCTTGTCCTGGGGTTGCAAACTCAGATGACTTCAGGGGCTAAATGATAATGGATGTAAAGAGTACCACAGGCTGGATCTAGGAGCTGGCGAGGGCTAGAGTTGGCATGAGCTGGAGGGCAATTGTGGAAAGCATGGACATGCCCTTGGGCAAGTGTTGAGTGAACAAGACATGCCAATGAGAAGAACCCAGCCAGTAGGTCTCCAGTTTGCAATCTGTGGCTTGGTGCAGCTCCCACAGCACACATCTTGCCCACAAGGCTCAGAGTGGGTGCTTGTTGCCCTGGGTCTCACAGTCAGGTCACAGATGATGGCAGCAAGGATAGGAGCCCTTTCCAGGGCCATGGCCTCTGGAAAAGCTACCCCCTCCCCTTTCACTCCACAGCCACAAGAATAAGACCCCCAGGGTAGAGGTTTGATCACTGCACTGTACACCTGAAGCTGATATTGTATAATATTGTATGTCAACTATAATTGAATATATATATAGTCACGGGACGTGGAGTATAGTGTGGGAGTGGAGTCAAGGGAATTGTAATAGATATGTATGATATGGGGGAGGAGTGGGGCAGCAGATTGGGGGAGGAGGCTCTTGTCACTTTGAGGGGTAAAAAGTATAACTATTGCACTATGTTGTACAGCTGAAACTAATTTAAAAAACGTGTATTTCACAATAAAAAAAAACTGGTAGGAGGGGCAGAGATGTAAAATGGACTGGTCCCACCCCTGCATGTGACCATTAAAGATCAAGAGGGATATTTCAGCCATGAAGGTCCCCCCTCACACCCCAGAGGAGTGAGATGTCCGAGCCTCACCCCAGACCAGAATTCCAGTGCCAGGGAGAGAAGTCCCCATTTTTTTAAAAAAGTGATAGAAAAACTAAACAGAGTGGAGGAAGAGGAAGGGCCAGGTGCCTCGTCTCCTTGGCAAAATCCCAGTCTGGGGCTTTGTTGACCCCTAAGCCTCACCTCTGCCGTGGGCCACACAGTGCTGGCCATCAATGGTGTAAATGTGAACAGCACGTACACACAGCCTATGAGAAAGAGGTGCTGCAGTACCTGGTAAACCTGCTAATTAACCAGGGTCCATTCAATAGGCCAGCCCCACCTCACCTCCAATGAGAAGCTCATGCTGACCTGCATGTTCCACTCACTCTTTACAGTTGACTCCCCAACAGTGCAGTTCAGGCACCGAGATGCTGGACAGACACATTCAAACTGCACTGCTTCAAGTTTGTGATGCTGGCAGATTTTAAGCAAGCTGAAATAGATTCTCTTCTCTAAAAGATTTATAAGATTTACTCAGACTTTGTCCTTAAGAATCCATTCTAGCCCCTGTAAATACCTATCAGGTGTAAACAGTTTGACTAGTACCTAAAGTTAGCCCTGAAGGTGGCAGAGAAGGCTGGAACTTTTGGACTTGTGTCATAAGCTGAACCTACAACTGACCTCCAAAATTCTGAGAGATCTTGCAGCAGGAGCCCTGCTGTTTCCATTCTGATGGAGATTCCAGCAGCCTTGTCGGTGTGCTTGAAAACAGGAGGATGCTGGGCTGGCTGAGTGGCTTGTTGGTTAAGAGTTGGCTTGGGAGTGCGAGCTCTGAGCAGCAGGGCCACTGGTTCAGATCCCACATGGGCCAATGATGCTGCGCCCTCTACAGCTAAGATGGTGAACAACAGCTCGACCAGGAGCTGGGCTACCATGAACTGCTGGCAATAGCGTTGGCTGCAGTGGGACTGCAGTGGGCTGCTGTGAGCTACCGTGAGCGGCCGGCAGCCAGTATGAGCTGCCATGAGCTGCTGTGAGCCGCCGTGAGCAGCTGTCCAATGGCCGGCGACTGATCTGCCTCAGCCAGGAAGATCACAATGATTACAATACCAACATGGGCCAGTGAAGCAATGTCCTCCACAATTAGACTGAAGAACAAAAGGACAGCAACTTGTCTGTTTCCCTTCCTGATTCCCCAACACTGTTCCCCTCCCCCAATTCCCCAATAAAATCTTTAAAAAAAAGAAAAAAAAGAATCAGTCCCCCAGGGATCAGGAAAGCAGCCCAGGTTTTCCCATTGTGCTGAAAATTCCTGGGCTAAAGTAGGGAAACTGGACCTTTCCTCCACCCAAAAGTAACAGGGCAGTGCCCTCTTTGCCCATCTGTGCAGGGTCAGAGGAGGCAAGCTGTGAAACCAAAGAATGAGATGCAACTGATGTTCTCAGTACACAGTACCCCAACTGTGTAGGACCCAATCACAAGTCACTCATCATAGCAAGCACCAGGGAAAACTCAACTTCTTTGAGAATATACAGTCAACAAATGCCAACACCAAGGTGACATGGTGTTGGAATTATCTGACAAGAAGTGATATGAAAGACAGTTTGGAGAGTATAATCAATAATCTTGTAAATATTTTTAGGGGGTCAGATGGACTCATGTCTTGTTAGGGAGACCACTTTATGGACGGTGTAGAGGCCTGACCACTGCACTGTACATCTGAAGCTGCCGCTGAATAATATTCTATGTCAACTATAATTTCATATATATATATATATATATATATATATATATATATATACATATATATATATATATATATATATATATATGGTCACGGGATGTGGAGTACAATGTGCGGAGTGGAGTCAATGGAATTATAATAGATATGTATGACATTGGGCGGGTTAGTTGGGGGAGGAGGGTTGTCACTTTGTGAGGGGCGAAAAGTATAACTATTGCATTGTTTTGTACACCTAAAACTAATAAAATTTTTTAAAAAAGAATTTTAAAGTAGCCATCATAAAAAATGCTCTGATGAGCAGTTATGAATGTGCTTGAAACAAATGAAAATATAGAAAGTCTCAGCAAGGAAATCAAAGTGTAAAGAAGAACCAAATGGATATTTTAGAATTTTTTTAAAAAATTAAAAATCAGACTAAGCTCCATAGATGGCTCCATGCAGAACAGAGGGGAAAGAGGAAAGAAACAGTGAACTTAAAAATAGAACAACAGAAATTACCCAATCTGGAAAACAGAAAGAGAAAATAGACTGGGTGGAAAAAAAGAACCTCAGGAGCCTGTGGGATTGAACAGAAGATCTAACACTTGAGCCACTGAAGGAGTCCCAGCAAGAAAGGATATGAGATGGTGGCACTGAAAAACTAGTCAAAGAAATAACAGCTGAAAAGTTTCCAAATTTGGCAAAAGACATAAACCTACAGATTCAAATGGAATTCAGGAGCCAAATGGATTCAAAATTGTATAAATCCAAAGATATTCATGCGAAGACACATCATCATCATCATCAAACTTCCAAATATTGGGTTGATGGAAAAGTCATGACGCATTTTTACAACAAAAAAACATAGAAAAAATACGTCATGACTTTTCTGACAACCCAATACCAAAGACAAAAACACCTTGAAAGCAGCAACAGAGAAATGACTCCTTACCTGCAAGGGAAAACAGTTTGACTAACATGGAGTTCTCATCAGAAGCCATGGTAGCTGGAAGGAAGTGGAATGACATTATTAAATGCTGAAAGAACAGAACTGCCAATCATGAATTCTATAACTAGTGAAAATACCATTCAGGAATGGGGGGAGTCAAGACATTCTCATGTGAAGGAAAAGGAAGAGAATTTATCACCAGCAGAACTACCCTAACAGAATGGCTAAAGGAAGTTCTCTAAAAAAAGAAAGTGATAAAAGAAGGGATATTAGGACACCAGGAAGGAAGAAAGAACAACGGACTTCTCTGAAGCATTTGAAGTTGGATTGGATGGTTGAAGCAAAAATTATACCACTGTCTAATGTCTCTGTATAGTTAGAGGGAACATCTCAGATAATCATATTATAAAGGGAGAGGGTAAAGGGATATAAAGAGAGATAAGATTTTTCTACACATCACTCAAAACTGTTAAAAACAGTAGTTTGTGATAAGTACATATATAGATTCTAATCCTTAGAGCAACTATAAAAATTTATGCAGATACATTCAAAACACTATAGATAAACCAAAATGGAATTCTAAAACGTGTTCAAGTAACCTACAGGAAGGCAGGAAAAACAAACAAAGAAAAAAAGGGACAGAACAAAAAATAAAATGGCAGATTTAAACCCTATTAATATCAATAATCACAGAAAATGCAAACAGTATGATTTCATTTATATAACATTTTTCCAAATGATAAAACTGTAGAGATGGAGAACAGATTAGAGTTTGCCAGGAGTGAGGAATGGTGGGGGGAAGGGAGTGTGATTATAAAGGGCAGCACAAGGGAGGGAGGGTTCTAGTTTGATGGCAGGATGGTTACCTGAATCTACATGTGATAAAGGACAAAGAACTAGACAGGCACATTGTATCAATGTCAGCACCCTGGTGTCCATACTGCACTATAGTTACGTAAGACGTAACCACTGGGGAATGCTAGGGGAAGCTATGTGGGACCTCTCTGTACTATCTTTCCAACTTCCTGTGACACTATCATTATTATAGATTATATGCATAATTATTTCAAGATAAAAATACCTTGGCTGCTGCTTTTGCACCATGCCCAGCTCTGCTGCTGGCACTACACTACCTGTGGGAGCAGAGTTTGTCCCTAATGGCCCCCTTGCTCTCTGTGGCTGGGGCAGGTTGGACAAATGGATTGTCTGCCTGGGCCCCGCACCAAGCTCACATGCCAGTAGGACATCACCACAGCAGAGGCCGCTGCAGGAACCCTGGGGATGCCCAATCCCCCTACTCTCCTGACCTTGTCTCCTCTTTTTCCAGGCCGGAGAGCTCATGTCACCTCTTCAGAGAAATTCCTGCTTCCTTGACATAAAATGTGCCCCAGTCACAGCCTCTGATTTAAGTTCATTACAGCACTAATTCCCCTGATTTTTTCTAAGCTGTTTATTATCCATTACTCTTGGATGGATGCCTCATGAAGACAGGGGCCTCCTCTTTCTTATAATGACTGCACAAAGATAAACAGGCTATAAGAGTTTATGGGGTGTATTTGCTATCTGCTGCTTCATAACAAATCACCCTAAAATTTAGTGGCTTAAAACCACAACCATTACCATTTATTTTCTCTCATGGTTTTTGTGGGGAATTTAGAGGGTACAACAGGGAAAGCTGGTCTGTGCCCCACAGTGTCTGAGGTGTTGGCTGGAAGATGCCCTCTTCCAGCCATTCAATCCCAGACGCATCCGCAAAGAGCTCTTTCAGAACTTCCTGGCTGTGCCCACCCCACATACTTCTCTGTGGTTGTGTACTGCCTGCCTTATGGATGTGGGCAGGTTCAAGGGTGGGAGTGGAGATGAACAGGGAAGTTGGAATTTCCGGAGAGTCCTTTTGCACTACCCGTGTTCCCTTCTGTGATACCCCTCCTGGAAAACCCCTCCCCTGGGAGGAATGGCTCCATTTGCAAGAACACAGGCTTCAGAGGAAGAAACATGGGGCTCAGTTCCTCTTGGGCCCCACTCCAGTCATGTCCCCACCCCTCAGTGCCTTTTCTGGATCATGAGGAGAATGGCACCTGCTCCCAGGGTCACTGTGATGACCAGAGAAAACACTGGGTGTCCCCCAGGCAGAGAGCCCTCCCTGAGGCACCTCGTTCAACCCTCACTATCACTGGGCAGGGAGGGGTGTCCCCTTTTCACAGAGGAGGAAACTGAGGCATGAAAAAGTAAAGTGACATTGCCCAGGGTACCTGTTGAACACCCTGCAGTCCCTGCATTTGATTATCACAAGCCGGGTCTCTGCAGCAGCCCCGGCTGTGTCAGTCACCCCTCCCCACTGTCTTTCTGCCTCCTCCATACTTCCTCGTAGGGAATCTCTGTGATTTCCCAGATGCTGGTTCCCTCTGTCCCCATGAAGTCACCCTGCTGATCTTTTCCAGCCAGCCCCAGCACAGGCCCCTCCTTTTCTGGGAAGGCTACCCTGAAGCATCCACTTACCCACCTGGTCAGGGGCAGCCCTGAGCTTATGGGCCCTGGACCTCAGCATCAGATGACCCTATTTCTGAACCTGCATCTCCACCAGGTCAGAAGCAAAGGTATCACGAGGTGCCTGGCAAGGAATATGCGAGAAGCGGATGAGACCAGCCCATCTCTCCCATGTCTTCATTGGGTAAGACCATGGCCAGCCATGCAGCCAACCATGTCGGGCACCAGCCCCAAGGGCACGGGCACAGGCCCCACAAGGAGGGGGCAGCAAAACAGTGCTGGTAAGGGGCTGGGACCTGAGCACATGCCACCTGGCTCAAGTCCCACTCACTGGACACCCCCTCCAGGGCAGGCAGGGTGTTTTTGGTTCAAGGGACATACAGCAGGGGTGATATTTAAAATATTTAACAGCCAATCAGAGTAGACACTAGACATAAACAATGGACAGGACCAGCCTTGACAAAAATCTAGCTTTGCTTCATCCAAAGGAACATTCACTGACTTGCTTCTCTGAAAGGTCCAAGGACATCTTGCTTCAGGTATGGCTGGATCCAAAGTCCAATAATGTCATCAGGCATCTATTTCTTGGCTCTGCCCTCCTCTGTGTGCATTCTCAGGTGTGTCCTCCCTACCTGTTGCCCAAGACAATCCTGGCAGCTTACTGGACCTATCAGAGTCATGTGACTGACCCCTCACCGCTCCACGGCATACTGTAAGGTGGGGCAACCGCACTGGTGTGACAGCTGCTGCTACCTCCAGAATAATGTACTTTCCAAGAGGTCTGGCCTTTTTTTTTTTTAACAATTAAAACTGTCCTTTTAATTATTAAAATATAATCTCATGGTAAAAAAAAATCCAAATAGTACACAAAAGGATACACAGTGAAGTCAGTCTCCCTCTGACTGGGCCCTCAGCTCAGAGACATGGCACACTTCCAAGCAAATGCAGACACCTATGAAGAGTCTTGCCTCTCTGTTTTCTCAAAAGATACAAACTAGACCCCTACTCTGAACCCCCTTCATTATTTATTTTTTCTTTTCTCTTACCAACAGCTCTTTTGAGATTATTCCACAAGAGCTATCTCAAGATACCTCCCTCTCCCTCTTGAACTTCATAGAAATGGAATCCTCCAGGACTGCCCTCTAGTGAGTCACAGTGTTGTATAACCCTCCCCATAAGTGTGTGACTTGCTTCTAACTGATAGGCTAGGGCAAAAGTGAGGGACCTCTCTCACATGGTCACATAAAAGACAACTTCACTGGCTTTGAAGAAGTGTTGAGTGAGGCCCTGTGAGAGTCACGTGGTTTAGGGACGGGGGTGGCCTCCATCCTACAGCCACAAGGAAAGGAGTGCTGCCAGAGGCCAGGGGAACTTGGGAGAGGAGCCTAGCCTGACCATGCCTTGACTGCAGCCTCATGAGTCACTAGCAGGGGCCCAGCTCAGCTGTGCCAGGGCTCCTGACCCGTGGCTGTGTGGTTGCAAGCGGCTGGTTTGTGGTCATTTGTTAGGAAGCTAAGACAAGCGTGGACTCCTCTCTATCTGGCCTTCCTCTCCCCATGAGATGTGAGATTCATCCTTATCATTACCAGAGTCCTAGTTTGTTCTTTTTCTTTACTAAGTAGTATTTTGTTGTATGAATGACAACCTACCCATTCTACTGTCATGAACAATTTGGCTGTTACGAATAAAGCCATATGAACATTCCTATATGTACCATCTAGACGCCATGCGTATTCATTTTCTTGGATATTGACCCAGGAGTAAACTTGCTGCATCAGACTGTAGGTGGATATTTAACTTTATAAGAAACTGCCAAGCCAATTTCCAAAGTAGTTTAATCATTCTGCACTCCTAGCAGCAGTGTACAAGGGCCCTGGAGGTAGCTCGTGCTCACCAGCACCTGGTATTGTCTGTGCAAAGGTACTTCTTTGTGGTTTTGTTTAGCATTTCCCTGATGAGTCATAAGAATGTGGAGCATTTTTTCATATGTTTATTGGCCTCTCCTGAGAGGTTCCTGGTATCACTTTCTCTGCTGTAGATAACTTATTATCTGCCCCTAAACCCCAAGCTGGAGCTAGAGGGAAAGAGAAACTCTATACGGCATGAATCGCTGGGGCACTTCACGGAACCCAAGAACGAAGGTGACACAGAACAGAGCTAGGAAAGAGAGGGACCAGGTCCCAATCACTGTTGAAGCTCTTAGATCCAGCCATGCCTGAGCCTTCCTTCTGGACTCTCCAATTACATGAGCCAACACACTCTTTTTGTTTAAGCCCCTTTGAGCTAGGGTACTGTCACTTGTGCTAAAGGGATCCTGACTGAGGCGGGGCTTGAGTCAGCCCCTGTCTGGGTTCCAGTCTGCCCATCTTTCCAGGTCACTGACTCTTGAGGCCCACTGAACTCTGGAAAGGAAGTGCGGAGGGGTGGGGGCTCCCTGAATTCCAGGTGCTCCACCCGCTCTCCCCCCCACTCCCACCTGTTGTAGTCGGCAGCCCACTTCATTGCTGCTTGTTTTGAGGCTGAATACCCATGTAATTGGTTTATCTGTTCCACAGTCAAACTTCAGCAAATGTTTTTCATAATTAGTTGAAGTTTATTTAACAGGAATAACCGGTCCATTAAATTTAATGAGGCAGGTTATCAGGTATGAAGTGGAAGTGTTTTTCCTTAAGAGCAACCTGGATTTGGCCACGCTGGTTATCGGGCCAGGGAGATGCTGCCAGCTGCCTTATCTGGGAGTGGGAACCTCCACACCAAGGAGTGGAGGTGCAGGTGTCCTGTCCTCACAGGAAACGGCAACCGGCACCCCTAATGCTCCCAGGCCCCACTGTGCCCCCATTAGCATAACATCCAATAGCATTAATTTTATCTTGTCTGTCTCCCTTACTGATCTCCATGCTCCTGAAAGCAGGGTCCCTATTTTTGCTCAGTGCTGTATCTCCAGCTCTAGAACCAGGACTACATGTAGTAGGCATTCAATACCGATGTTTGTTGTGCAAAAGATGAATAACTAAGGAATGCCTCCTGCCACTGCAATTCCCTAGGCCTCCAGAGGCCTCCCTCCTGGCACACTTTGGGCCCTGCCTTATTCCTCTCCCAACTTGGCTGCCTCTGCTTAGTAGGCGGGAAAAGCTCTATTTGAGGAGAGCCAGACTCTGCCAAGGGGCAACCACTGGGCCAGTAGCCCTCACAAAGAGAGGGCCCTGGGTCACCCTGACCCAGGGCCCAGGCTAGAGAGGGCTGCACCTGCCAAGGGCATTCAGGAAGCATCGAGTCTGGGGGCTAGTTTATAAAAATGTTCAGGTCAAAACACACCCATAATCCTGTTTCCTAGAGAAAAGCACTATAAGATTTTGGTGTATAACCCTTTGGACTTTTTATGTGGGTGTGCATTTTTACATATGTCTAGGTGATGTTTTCATCCAAAAACTGGGTCATACAGAATATTTTACTTCTTTTCTTTTTTTTTTTTTTTTAAAGATTTTTATTGGGTAATTGGGGGGTTGGGGACAGTGATGGGGAATTGGGGGAAGGGGAACAGACAAGTTGCTGTCGTTTTGTTCTTCAGTCTAGTTGTGGAGGGTGTTGCTTCACTGGCCCAAGTTGGCACCATCATTGCGCTCTTCCCTGGCGAGGCAGATCAGTCGCCGGCTTCTGGACGGCCGCTCACTGCGGCTGCTGGCCGCTCACGCTGGCTGCTGGCTACATACGGTAGCCCATGGCAACCCACTGCCACAGGGACTGCAGCCTACGCCGTCGCCAGCGACTCACGGCAGCCCAGCTCCAGGTTGAACTGTTGTTCAGCATCTTAGCTGTAGAGGGCAGTGTCACTGGCCCTCATATGTGGGATCCGAACCGGGGCCCTCTGGCATCCCAAGCGAGTTCTTAACCATCGCGCCACTCGGCCGGCCCTTACTTATTTTCTTAAAATAGAGTGCGTGGAGTTCAATGTTAATAACTATGTATCCCATGTCACTATATATACATATAACTATGTATCCCATGTCACTATCATTAGTGTCTGCAGAACTATCTTATCACATTTTATTCACTGTATCCCCTATTATTGGGCATTTAGGTTGTTTCCAGGATTTTGCCATTATTATAAACACTATGATAAACAAAGCAGTCGCTTTACCTGTCCAACTCTGGCTGAGCCCTTGGATCCCGGCCTAAACCTCAACTCTTCAGAGAAGCGCTCCCTGATGCCACAGCTTGGGCACCCTGGGCCAAAGCTCCGGGGGCCTCTCCCCAGGGGCCTCATCACAACTGGGTTCCAATGTCAGCTCTCCTGCTAGACTATAAGCTCAGGGGGATGGACCAGGTGTTGCCATTGTTTTCATAGTGCCAAGGATATAATAACAAGAACAGAGAAGCCAACTCTGAGGCAGAGATGAACCTGCAGGCCTTTATTAGGGGGTGCCCTTGGGGTCAACACTTACTAAGGGGAAGAAGCAGAGGGCAGGGAGACAAGCTGGGCTGCCAAGTAGTTTCACTGAGGCTCTGCCCAGATCCCGGGTTGGGACGCCCTTCCATTTGCTCCAAGTTGGGGCATAGGAGCCCGTCCTTTATCCAACCCCCTCATCAAGCAGTAATTGGGTATAGTCCTGGCCTCCTGGGGCATGACTTTGGTGAAGCAGTTCCTCAGCAAAGGGAGAGGACTTGGGGTCGATGGCTGTCTACTGCCAGCCCTGAAGGAGATCTATCTGACAGGCCTCTTCTGCACTCACCCTCATGAGCACTACCTGAAGGACACCTATCATCACCACCCTCTAGGGGATGGCACCTGTGACTATGTCCCTTTTATAGATGAGGAAGATAGGCTTAGAGGCTCAGGAATTGCTGCTGGACTCAGGGTTGGAGCTGAGTCTGCCGCACTCTGATTCTCCATGGCATGCTGCTGAACACTGCAGAGATTGAGCAAGGGCCGGGATAAACACCCAGGACACAGGACCTGTGCACTCTGACTTCCTTTGAGCCATTGAACTGCCATCACTGGGCTGAGGATGTATGTTCCCAAAGCTCCGATTGACTATTATGGATTTGGCTGTTTCTCCTTTCTGTTCTGTCGATCTTGCTTCATGTATTTTGCTCTTGTGCCAGGTGTACATGTAGAAAGATTTTTAAGTCTCCCTGCAAGTTGTCCCTGTTACTATTTGAAACGGCTCCTCTGTTGTGCACAGCACTCCTTGTCTTTTCCACCTTGTCTGATAGTAACAGGACCAGCTTTCTCAGAGTGTGCAGGTATATATTTTTCTATTCTTCTATTCTCAAGCAACCTGTGCCCTCAGCATTAAAGTGATGTCTCTTGTAAACAACATACAGATGAATTTGTGGGAGGTGTGGGGGTCACTTCTTTGTTTTTTCTTTGTGAGTCTGCACACTTCAAAAGGCTTTTGATGCATTTCACCAAATGTGTCCTCCTGGGAGGCCACAGTGTCCCCTCTTCCAGTGGTGGCCAGAGTGAAGGGCCCTCTCCACATCTGCAGTGACACTCGGCTCCCTCCTATGTCCAGTGCACATTGGACATTTCCTCCATGACCTACTCTTGTCCCTACCCCAGCCACCTGCAATGATTCTGCCTATCTGAGGCCATGTCTGCATCGGGCACGGGCAGCAGCAATCATGGGTGGATGAGGTGGCAGTGTGTGTCTGAGGCAGGGCCCCTATCTCCCAGTGGGTAGGAACTGGTACCTCACAGGAGGTCCTGCCCCAGGGCTCAGATTCTGCCTTGGCATCGCTGGGCTCTCCAGCTCGGTAATGATGTTGGAAGTAATGAACTCTAGCCTTCTGCCAAGGGCCACACTCCTCATCTGGGTAGCCGGCCCTGGGGAAAGGGTACAGGATTGGCCCCCTCAGCTGGGTCCCTGGAGCAGGGCAGAACCAAGACTCTGGACATTCCTGGGCCTGGCCCAGAATGCAGCCAGAATCCCTCTTCCAACAGGAGACACAGCATCAGCACTGAGCACTGAAATCTGAGGCTGGTTACTCCCATTCTCTGGGCCACAGTTTCCTCATCTGTAAAGTGGGGCAGTAAGAGCAGTAACCACCCCGTAGGGCTGTGTATGACTAAACGAGTTAGTATTTATGAAGGGTAAAGGAGAGTACCTGGCACGTGGTAAGTATCTGATGGGACTGATTGATGGCTGGGACTATTCCCTGAAAGTTGGCCATCATGTGCCCGTACAAGCTGAAATGCACACAGGTGTGTGCACACACTGCCACTGCCACCATTATTCACACCCACCCAAGCACAGGCACACATGCCTGCCCAGCGCACCCCCAAGGTCATGCCGAAGTGCTTCCTGCTAGCCTGCTTTCGGTCCTGAGTCTCTGCACCACTCCTTCATGCATGGGGCGGTTTTGAGCTGCCTTGCCCTCCGATCCCCGATAGGTTCAGCCAGTGGGAAGCATGATAGAAGGGAGGTTGGAGGGCGGGAGGAGACAGCCCACAGGCAGCACCTTTCACAGTAGCTGTGTCCCCTCAGTGGCTCCAGATCCCCTGAGCAGGGCCTCTGTGGTGCCAGCTCCCACTGGGCAGTCCTGCCTCTTCCCTTTGTCCCTTTAGCCCTGGGGCAATGGAAGCTTCCCACTGTCGCTCATTTCTGGGTTACCATCCCATCCCATTTGCGGTTTCAGTCCTCCATCTCCTTTGTGATCAACTCTGCTTTCAATTGCCTCTGTTTAAATAATCATAGTGCTTTCTGGTTTCCTATTGCACCCTGGATGTCACAGCCAGTATCATCATATTTAATCCCCCACAACTGGGTGGGATGAGTATTAACAATCCCTTTCAATAGTCATCCAGCTGGGACCTAAGCCCAGAAATGTCTGCCTCCCGGTCTGTACCCCACTGGACATACCCCTCACCCATGCAGTGTTCTCTGAGGCCTGACTTCCTATCAGGTATGGCCATGTGGAGGGACTGGAGATGCAGGTCCACACATAAGCAGTCCATGCATAGGTGCACACGCATATGCAGTCTGTACCTGAGCACATGCACACCTCCCCCCCAACACACACACACTGACACTCCAACACAATGGACACGCACACCTTAAGTCCCCAGTAGGGGTGGGATGGAGATCAGGCAAGGGAAGCCCGGTTCTGACTCCAGGGAAGTCAGGGAAATGGGCTGACATCCAAGTAGAGAGAGGCCAGGAGCATTAGTAGGTAGTAAACATGGCTGGTTGCTTGTGCACAAACACAAGTACACATGTACATATGTACATACACACACACACACACACCTATATATGCTGGTGGACAGGTGCATGAAGACCTGCACACACACATAGGTGCCCCCAACTGACTCCTGGGTAGGAGGATGGAGTCTGAGAGTTTTTCCTGTGAGATTTGGAAGTTGGACAAAGCCCCAGACACCAGAGGCTTCTGAGGGAGTCTCAGAAGGGCATCAGCAGTTTCTGGCTGAACAATGGTTCTGATATCACTTAAGTTCTATCAGCCAGGTGACCTGTGACCCCACCAGGATGACCTTGCGGAGGGCCAGCCCCCTCCCTGGGCTGCCCGGCGGACACTGGGAGGAGGCTCAGGCCAGGGCACCCTGACACCTACCCTAGCTGCTCACTTCTGCATGTTTTCTGAACGTCTCCTAGTTTGTTTTGGTAAACTGATCCAGAACTTCTAGAGAGGGCATCTCCCAAAGCTATTTTCTTCTCAGCCAATATGCAGCCTGACTGAATAAAACTGCCTTGTGATACCTGCCCAGACAACTGGACACTGCTAAGGCTTAACCCTCACTTGAGCTTTGGTTGTGAGAATCTGGGGATGAGCAGAGATGTTAGGGTTTCAAAGCCTGAGTCAAGATTGCAGGCTCTTAGCTCCAGGTAGCTTGGGGCTCTTCAAATGAACTTTAGCAGGACATCCAAGGTCACCAGCAGAGCGGTTAGCAGATCAGAAACTCCGTCCCAAATTCCTCTTGCTGCTTCAGCGCTGCGCTAGGCCACAGTGCAGCCTGAGGTGCTCAAGGCGCCTTAGCTGGGGGTCCTGCCAAAGGTCAAGGACAAGCAGGCCAGTGTTTGGACACCAACTGAGCAGAGCACATCTCAAACCCAGCGGTCATCTGCTCCTCTCAATGCCCTGTGTTCCCTCATTTCAGTCCATAGAATCACCAGCACACATGCCAGAATTTGGAAATCATCCTCGATCCTCCCCTCTCCCACTCAAACCGAGTCTTGCTAATTTTAGCCCCTGAGCTGGGCCTAGTCTGTCCCCTGGCCCACCCCACCAACCTCCCGTTTATCATGCCCTCAGGTGTCCTGCCCCAGTTGAGCCTACCCCCCCCCCCAGCATGTGTGGCATCAGAGGAACTGGACAGTGCTGCAGGGTCCCTGCTGGAGACCCCCTAGCACCTCGGCCTGGCATCCACCCCCTTCCCTGCCCGGCCCTCACTTTGGTCTCTGCAAATGCCCAGCTGTCCACAGTCTGTGCTCCCCCAAGCCTGCATCTGGAATCCTAATCTAAAAGTCTCTTGCCTGCCCAGCAGTCATCCACTCAGCTTTTGAATTGGAGCTTAGGCAGAGCCTCTCTCAGGAAGCTGGCGTATTCTCACGGGTCTGTCCCTAGAAAGAACCGCTTTCCCCTCATTTTATCTCATACCTGCTTCTGTGGCTGCAGCAGAATTATGGGTTCCCGCCGTCTCCACTGCTAGGCTAGGTGCTCAGCAAGGTGTGCAGCCTGTCTTGCCAGCCTATGTCACCAGGCCCAGCACAGGGCTACACAGAAGAAGTAGCAGTGATTGTCTGCCAGCCAAGGGAATGACTGAAAACAAAGACAGTTGCTTTATTTGTTTTTGGACAGTAGCACATCCTCCCTTTCTTAAGCACATGGCGGCCCCAAGCACAGGGGCATCTTGGGCACCCGGCAGGAAATGGCTGTGGCCCGGGGGTCTGTGGGCTATGGTCTCATAACTGGTCCTTCTTCAGGGCTCTACGTTACTGCCAGGGCCAAGAATGACGCTGCTTCTCAACCCTACAAAGGAGAATAGGTCAGAGTTCAGTGAGGGCCCTCTTCTGCCGGGAACCCCGCACACCCCCAGACCTCAGCTCCAAGAGGGCCCAGGCTCTTGGGCTGCCCGAGAGTGTGACTGTTTACTGGAGATGGTCCTCTGTGGCTGCTTCTGAGACCCGGGACTGGGACTCTTCACCTCCACGTCCAGTGCCCACTCAACACGTGTCTGCAGGGACCAGCTAACATGGACCTCCCTGCCCCTGTGGATAGACAGGTCTCAGCCCAACTCTCTTCAGCCCCACTGAGGTCCCCCTTCTGCTCTCTCTGACTTTCCTCACACTCAGGCTGTTGCTTGCTGTCTACATCCACACACATGCACAGGGGCTGGAGCTTGCCCAGGCTCTGGGAGGTGCCTCCTGCATAGCTCCTAACCAGGTGGGCCTCTGTCCTGTGCCAAGTTCCTGCTGCCAGAGATGTGGGATCCTTGAATCCCCATCCCTGGCTCTGTCAGGGGCTTTCTGTGGCAGAGGCTGGGAGGGAGCAGCGGAGTGTCTCTGACACTGGCTGCCTCTCACACACAGAGTGCAATCAGAGGGTCTGGCTCTGAGGCCCTTTAGGAGTCAGGTCGAACATTCTTTCCTGAGCGGAGGATGGGTGGGCATGGAAGGAGGGAGGCAGGCCTGGCAGTGCCCCAGAGTCTCTCTCGGGCATGCTGGAGCTACAAAGAGCACACTGGAGTTAAATACAATCTGCCTTCCTTTGTGATCATATCTATGCCTTGGTGCAATGAAGCTACATTGGTGAGCTTGTGTGTTAAAGATGTACTCTGCTGGAGGGAGGGGCTGACAACTGCCACAGACGTGGGGCCTGGATGGAGAGAGGGAGGACAAAGTCGAGGCTCTGCTAGAATGCTAAGGGGGACCCCTTGGTACGTCTTTCACTTGGTAGAAAAAGTTAGGTGTGTGATGATCAGGGGCTTGGAAGGGCCTGTCGATCCTGTCAGGAAAGGTATTCTGTGCAAGCTTTCACAAAGACCTCGGTAGATGTGTAAGGACATGGGAGAGCCGCCTGTTCCACGGCCCACCTGGTGTGGTCCAGCAAGCCGGCTTAGCTCCCAGCTCCTTCCGTCTACAGTTCTACAGCGATGGTTGGCAGTGTCCTTTCTACTTAACTTGAAGTTGAGCAAACAGCTTTCCGTGAGGGCTGTGCCTGGCCCAGGGCAGGTGTGAGCTGGATAGAGCCTAGACCTGGTTGACAGAATGGCGAGGCCAGGCTGTGGGGCGGCAGACAGACTCTGCCAGACCAGGCCTGAGGGCCACTTGGCCTCTAACCTTAGCCTTTCCACTACCAGTACCCACAGCAGCTTGTCTCCTACTTGGGCAAAAGAGACTTTTCCATGGGAAGAAGGCCCCATCCCACGGCTTTTTAGAGAAACACATCAGCCTTCTGGTGAGTCCAAGCCAAGGCGCCCACAGAGTGAAGGACTTGCCTATTCTAGGTGCTAAAGTGCTGTGTCAGGGTTGGGAGGGGCCTGGTCCTGCCTGAAGCCGTGTGCTGCTGGGCCTGGAAGGGGGACGGGACGGTCTAGAAGAGAAATAGGAATTAGGGAAGTGGGGGGGGGGAGCAGGAGTGGCTGGGAGGGTCAGGAAAGGAGGGCACGGCCTTGGGACCACGTCTCGGGGAAGGGCTGCTGCCAGTCTCAGACATCTGGGACAGCAGCAGCCCCGAGGCCTGAGCCCACTCACCAGAAACTGGGCCCTGCATCCCTGCAGACCAGCACAGAAGTAGGGAAGGCAGTGAGGTCCCCTCAGTCCCCTCACCCTCTCAGGCAGGTCACACCCACTCTTCCGCCTCTGGAACCCCAAGGCCCTTCCCCTTCCACAGGGCTATCCCTGCCCTTTCTGACCCCTGCCCTGCACCATGGGCCCTCCTCCATGATCCCATTGCCCTTAACTGGATGGCTGGCCCCTTGAATGTAGGGCCTGACTTTATCCAGTGCTGCTCCCAGACCCGGCCTAGTGGGGCGCAGCATGCACAGGGCCCCCTTTTCCTAGCCCAGATGTCCAAGAACACTGATGGGAACAGTGGGCAGGACGCCTGAACCAGGAGGTGACTGAGGAAATACAGGCCTAAGAGTCCCTCAGTGTGCAAAAGGCAGAGACCTCAAGGTTAGCATGTCTGATGTAGCAGACAAAGACGGCAGAATTTTGTCAGCACTTGCAGTTCCTGCCTCCCACAGCCCCAGCAGCCCAGCACCGGGGTCTTTACCTTGTGGGCAGCACTCACGCAGTGCTGGTAAGCCTTGACCAGGTCCGAGCACAGGAGCACCTCGTGCAGGTGGTCACGGTAGCAGTGTAGGATCTGGGCCTGCAGCCCTGAGCACGCGGGCTCCAGCATTCGGGGCCTGTGGGAGAGAGAGCAGGCAAGCCTGGGGCTTGGTCCCAGTGGGCAGGGACTCAACACCATGGGTCAGGCAGTGGGCTCAGCACTGGCCAGCCATCAGCATCCAGTTATGCCTCAAAGAGAACCAGGGGGTAGAAGGAAGTGGGGTGCTGTGGGGGCTGAGGCTCAACAGCAGAAGACGTGGTGGGGAGAGGGCCTGGGAAGCCAGTTGGAAGACCCCCATACCAATGCTTACTGCATCCCAGGGCAGTTCCCACCTAGGTGTACACCCGATTGTGTCATACACATTGCAGCTACTTTCTCAAACAAAGTTGTTTTTCTGATTTCAAAACTAATACATGCCCAATGAGAAAAACTGGAATACTATACGTGTAGAAACATCTAAAAAAGAAAACTTCAGAATCTCACTTCCTAAAGATAATCACTGCAGTATTTTGGGGGTACTTTATTATGTTTCTTTCTTTGTTTATCAAAGGATGTTTAGAACCTACAAAAATTGAATTTTTGTTTTGCAAAATATGAAACAAAAACAAAAAAGTGAAAAAAGATTAAGTTAAAGTTGGTGACCAGTGTGTCCTTGGGCTCCTCTTTGGTGTGTCTCCTCCTGACTCCTCCCCCATTGCCCCTTGCCCCTCCTCTTTTCTCTCTCTCTCTCCTCCTCCCCCCTACACACACACACACACACACACACACACACACACACACTCATGCTACAATGCTGCCTTTGTGCTAGGCCCCACCCTACTTATCACTCCTAACAGCTCTGTGCAACATACACTATTATTTATTATCTGGTTACAAATCAGGACACTGGGGCACAGAGAGGTTAAGTAACTTGCCCAAGGTCACACGGAGGAAGTGGGCGAGCCATGTATTTTTTTACATCGTTTGGCTTGCACTGTTTCCACAGATTGGTTTTCAGGCCAGGGCCACACAGGAACCTTCACAGCCATAGCTAGAATCAAAACACCCGATGCAGCCTCTAAGCATAAACACCATGTATGGCTCAGGGCATTCAGTGGGAGTTGTAAAAATGCAGAAAACCACTCCCCAAGGTTCTCAGCAATGAAAGGATCACTATATGTTTTATGCAGCTCTGCTCCTGTTGCACGGGGGACTTGTAGGTGAATAATTCTCCCGGCTGAGGATCTCTATATTTTAAAAGTCTATCCATGCAATAGGTGCTGGAACAGAGCAGCACCATTATTATTTTAAAATAACTCAAAGACACCAAGTTCATCAGTTACGAACAGCAAGGAACAGAATACTCATCAGCTTAAGGAAGTAAGACACCCAGGATTTACTGTCTTACTGTAAGTCTGGTGGTAGCACTTCCGGTGCTGCTGTGTCATCAATGATGCCATGGCAGCCTGGGTCCCCCTCCTTCCCCTGAACCATCCCTGCATGGTGGCTGTCATCTCAGGCCTGCTGTCTCACAAACATCAGCTTTCTCGTTTCCCCACTGGCCAGAACTAGGTAATATGCCCACCTCTAAAACCATCACTAATAAGGCGAGTGAAATGAACATGTTTAGCTAAGACCAATAAGACTCAGGCCTAGGACTTGAACAAAAATGAGAGTTTATAAACTAAAGAAGTGGGAGGGATGTGCCACACCACACCACACCAATGCAAAGGTTTGAGACAAAAGGTGAAGGATGTGCCAGGAGAAACAGCCTTCCCATTCCCCGAAAGGAGGGGAGCGGAAGGCCGAGGAAGCTCTGCTGGCCAGGCTCTCCAGGGAAACGGGATTCCATCAGGTTCTGAGGATGTGACCACGGGGACGAGGCTATTCTTGTCCTTGAGGTCACAGTTCTGGTTCGTGTCCACAAAGAACAGATGAGGTGTTAGATTTCCTACTTCTTCTCTTCTCAGGAGATGGATGGGTTCCTCGGATTCAGGGGATCTTCTCATTGGGCTCTACAGAGTCATCTGGGGCAGATCACAACTGGGGTACAGAGGGGTGACCACCCGATTCCTCCAATGCTTGCTTGTAGAATGTCTCTTCATTTTTGTATGTAAAAACTTTGACATGCATGTGTGTAATTGTGGGCCTCTTGAAACGAATTTTTCTTGAGGACAGCCAGCCTTTGGATGGAATTCCTCTCAGGTGAGTTCTCTTTCCAACTCCGCCTACTGCTTCCATTCCAGCTGTTCGGATGTTCTCCCTTGGGAAAGCCGTGAAGTCATAGATCTTTGCTTTCTGCCCTCCATCCCACGGCCTCCCCCTCTTTGTTTAAATCTTGTTTTGGGGAGGCGTGGGTCTCTCCTTTCCCATTTCAGACCTGTCCTTGGCAGGTTGCAGCCTAGGAGGCCATGTCTTTCCGTGGGCTTTCTCCTGGCACCTCTGTTGTCCTTCACACCAGCCCTACTCTGCTCTTGCTCCCCGGGCGCTGCCCCTGCAGCAGGAGTGCTCACGGGCACAGGTTTTACTGCACCCTCCTTTGCACTCCCTTGAAGCAGCACCCCACCGTCAGGAGACCCCCATGAGGGCCTGTCCCTGGCAGTAGCCTGGTAGCTGGCAGGCACAGCAGACCTCCTTGGTTGGGGAAGCACCAGGCTCAGTAGGGGCAGAGCTGTTCTGAGCTGTAGGTCTGTACAAGGCTTACAGGTCTATGTGGAGAGGTGTTCTGGAACAGGACAGGTGGGGTCCACGTGGCCGAGCTGTCCTGGAGCCAGAGCCCTGGCCCTGTGGAGCCTCGCCCTCTCCAAACCTACACAGAGACACTGACCCTCACTCTGCAGGTTATAAATGGGCAGAGCAGTTTCTTCATAACTCGTTCCTCTCCCTCTGTCCCCTCCTCCTTTGGTTCCAGGTCCCTGGACAGGGGCCCCTGTACATTTTGAGGGCAAATCCCATCAAACACCCAGTGGGCTCCCAGATCAGGAGAAACTGGGCCATGTTGAAATCCATCCCCTCCACACTAGCACCACCTCTGGGGCTGCAGAGGCGTCCCTCCTCAGGGATTTATCAGGAACAATATGAAGAGATAGGATGGCAGGCAAATGTCAACTGGAAGAAATTTCACCCTTTTGCCTGCAAAACGGCTCTGAATGAGAGAGGACAGGGAGAGCACAGATTGCCAAATAAAAGGATTTCTCTGAAGGAGGGCAGGGCTAGGACTGGGGTCAAACCACTCAAAAAAGCAGTTGCATTCTATCCAAGCACAGTCCCACCGGCCCTGGTCCATGGTAACCTTGTTTACACTGCATAAGAAACTGCTCAGATTTTTAGAAACATTCAGTCTTGTGAACAGCTGCTCTTCAAATGCACACAAAAAAAATGTATCTATAGCATGCTGTGAACTTTCTAGGGATTGAGATAAGTCCTGTTCCTTCTCCTGTCTGGGGCCATCCACGACTGCGAGCATCCCTGTGTGTACTAACACCTAGTGGTCTTGGTGGCTTTGAAGTGGTGAACGTCTCCCAAATCAGAAGCCTCACATGCATTGCTTAGGATGTCGCTCACCTCCCTGGCCCTTACTTTCTTCATCTGCACAATGGGGACACTGCCTGCCCTGAGGCTGATGAAGACCAGACAGGAGCGTGTATGACAGCGCATGTTGTGAAGTGCCACTCTCACTAACAACCTAGTGGCCAATGTGGGACACGAAGGTGGGGCAGGGGTCAGATGAGCTGGGAGGAGAGCTGAGGAAGGGAGGCCGGGGTTACTGGTGGAACTTGGTAGAGCAGAGCTAAGACAGGAGGCTCTGGGGGCGGAAACCCCAGATGTGGGCTTGACGGTGGGATCCTGTCTGAACATGTCCCTCTCCCTATAACCTAAGCTTCCATATCATTCCAGTTCCAGTTCAGGGCTTGCCAGACCTCATTGGAGCCTCCTTCCCCAGGAACCTTAACGCGCCAATCATGGCATCCCTTCTCCAACGAGTCAGCAGACAACTGAGTGTGGTGCTCTGTGGACCAGCAGGGAGAACACAGATTTTGGGGTCTGACAAACCTGGGGCAAGGCTCTGATTCTGCCACTTTCATTTTGTGGTCAGGGGTCAGATGGTGAGAAGAGCCCCACCATGCAGAGCTGCTCTGGACTTGTCACCAGTGAGGCCTCCGGTCTGGCAGGATCATGGGCACTCAGGAGACGGGCTGAACGCTGCTCTGCCTGAACACAGGGCATCCACACCCTGCCTCACCAACAGCCCTGAGCCTGTGCGTGATGGCCACCGGCGGGCACAGGTGAGCAGAGACCACCTGACTCCAAGCAGTGCCCCGTCCATTCCGACAACAGACCCTGTGGCTGACCAGTCTCTGGGGGCGCGACGCAGATGCTGGGGAGTGAGTGCCACACACAGGTTGCCAGGCTGCACCAATGCCATGATGGTCTCTGGGCATTCAGTATTGTGCACCACTCTCTCCCCAGCAATGCTGCCCATGAACCAGCGTTCTACCTCCTTGGTGGTAATAACATGTTTCATGATGAGAGTAGTGATAAGAACATCAGAAAAAACCAAAGTATTAGGAATAAAACCACACTCCTTCCCGTGCATCCTGTGTGGTCAGGCCCCTGAGGACAGAGGTGAAGAGCTGCCCTTGGACTAAAGTCCAGCTCCTGATCTGAGAAGCAGAGGTCACTCTCACCACCAGGCACCACACACTGGACACCCTTCCACCTCTGGGCTGCCACACCCCACCCCACCCCCTTGGGGCACAAAGGCCCCTTGCTCCTTTCCTTTGCTGCACAGACCCCCAGGATAGCTTATCAATTACTCCTGCAAACCTCTGAACTTCTCAACCAACCTCCAAGCCCTAGGCCCATTTCAACAATTCACCCTCTGGAGCTCAAGACCCCGGTACCCCAACAGGCCCCTGGGGCCTTCCATCCGAGCTTCCCACGTTACACTGACACATCATGTTCTCATAGGAAGTCACCATCTAGCATCAAGGAGCCCACTTCCCCTCTCTAGTTCCTTCTTGGTGAGTGCCATCACTATCCCTCCAGGCAACCACCCCAGCAAGAAACCTGGAGCCCTTCCACATGTCTCTTCCTGCCCTCATTCTAGATGCTTTCCCCTCACCTGCATTCTGTATGTCTCCCTCTTACCTTCTTACTATATCAGCCCTACCTCTCTCCAGTGAAAGTGAACACTGACGCTGTAGCCATTCCAACTCCCAAACAGCTCGGAAACTCATCCTCTCAATCCATGGTGACCTAGTGTACCCTTGCCTGGGTGGCTCTAGATGCCCCTCACTGCTGTCCCTACCTCCAACCACCCTCCATCCCCAGGGGGCTTCGATCCCCCTCAGACGCTCCCCTGGGGCCTCTGGCTCAGGTCTGTAGAGGCCAAACCGGCCTGTCACCTGCCTCCCGTGCTCCTCCCTTCTTCCAGTTCTGGGTGGCTCCCAGAGAGGACGCCCACACGCCTTCCCATCGGCCAAGATGACCCTTCTAGGAGGCCCTCCTCCCTTTCTAGTGTGCAGGCCTTCCGAGGCCCAGCCCTCCTAGAGCCCCCGCCATGGCCTCCCCCTCGCTCTCCCAGCTTCGCTCCGCGTGCCACTCCCTGCAGTGGCAGGGCTTATCTCCTTGTGCCCTTCTTGGGCCATCAGTGCCCTGAGGGTACACAGCAACCCTGGCATCCCAGTGTCACATAGCCCTGCCTCCTCCTAGAGGAGCCTTCTGCAGAGCCAGCCGGTGACTCCTTCTCACCCCTGTGCCTGAGGCTCTCTCCTACTGGCCTTTCACACTTAGACCTCCATTCTACTTCCACCACTGAAAACACACTCGCCTTTCCAAAAAGTCTAAAACCATTTCAAACCCAAACAACTTCTGCTTCTGATCCCCCCTCAGCCCACTTCCCCCACAGCCCACTCCTACCTCCCCGCCATAACGAAGCTGTCCCAGGTTTTATCTCCCAGAAGCCCCCCGTCCAACCCATTGTCCGTACTGTCATTACAACAGCCGCTTAAATGCCGCCTCACCTCCAGCTCATCCTCTCCACTGCAATCAGTGATGTTTCTAGAACATAAAGCAGGCCACAGATTTCTAAAATACAAGTCAGCTTAAAAACCCATTTCTTGGGCGATTACAGCTCACTGGACCCTGTGCTAAGCATTAGCCTATAAGGTGGGAACTGTACTTTTCCTGAGTTTATCTTAAATGAAGAAACAGTGGCTCAGAGAGACCCAGAAGCTTGCCCATGCTCACCATCTGACAAACAAGGCCAGCAAGCAGCTCTGAGCCTTACTTCAGACTCGCGGCCCCACTACAGTCCCATGGCCCTTGAGTGACCCCCACACATCCTGTTACGGCCATCTGTCATCCGTGTTTAGCTGTGTGGTTGAAGTCACTGTGCCACTAGCCCGAATGTCCTAAGAGGGCAGGCTGTATCCCCAGCACCTCACTAGCTGGGCGAGGCTGCTGGTCTCAGGCCTTGGCGGCCCCCTGGCTTCTTGGCCTCACTCGTACTTCTCCCCAGGCACAGCTACACCATGGCGAAGCACCCAGAACATGGCTTGGGGACCCAGGGGCTCCTCCTGTCTGCATCAGTTCCTTCTTTCTGGTCTCACTCCGCCATTCACAGGGCAGAGCTTTGAGTAGTCTTCCCTGACTGCAGCAGCCTCCTCACTGTGCCTTCACTGACACACACACCACGGGATTCTGACACACGCCTCTTTCTGTTTCCACACAGGGCTTGGAGCTGCGTGAAGAAAGCATGTGACTGGGTGTGCCCTGGAGGGAGTGGCCTGGTGACCATTCCTGAGACTCTGCCATGCAGGGGTATCAGGAGGAAGGGAACTCAACTTTATGAAGCATTATTCATTAATGCACGACCACCAGATGAAGCAGATGTGCTTTTTGTAGCTTCCATAGGGCTCTGCCACACAATTGAGCACAGTCCAGTTCCACAGCCTCACCGGCCCAATGAAAGGTACAGGGCTGAAACCATGTCCCCTTTAGGGAAGACCTAAAACTGGGCCTCCAAAAGACATGGACATGGCCAAGAGGAAAACACATCCTCACGCCATCTGAACTTCTCGATGTGCAGCTAGGAACTGTTTTTTGCTTTCTGGCAAGTTAATACACTCAATCTTTGGCTTATGTTAGCTGGGACTGGGTGTCTATCACTTGCCGCCAAAAAGGTTATCTAGAGAAGACAACATGGTGAGGTTGTGGGGTCAAGGGCTCCTGAGAACTATTTGCACACACAAAGGTCAGTGGGTTGGAGATTCTCCCTCCAAAATCATGTCCTTCTGGGAATCTCAGAATGCGACCTTAATTGGAAACAGGGTCATTGCAGATATAATTAATTAGAATGAGGTCATTTTGGGGTAAGGAGGGCTCCTAATCCAATATGACTGATGTCTTTATAAGAAGAGGAGAGACACAGAGACACAGACACAGGGAGAAAGCCAAGTGATGACTGAGGCAGAGACTGGAGTGATGCGTCTATAAGCCAAGGAATGCCGAGGCCTGCCAGCAATACCAGAAGCCTGGAGAAAGGCACAGAACATAATCTCCCTCCAGCCTTCAGCAAAAGCCGGTCTGGTTGTGCAGAGGTGCCAATTTGGGTTCTTTGTCACAGCAACCCTAGGAAAGGTATGCAGTCAGCCACATAGGAAAGGGATCTGACCTGGTCTCCAGAGGCAGAGTTGGGAGTTTCAGATGGGTAGAATTTTGTGGGAGGCCGACAAATCACTAGTCACCTTCCAACAGACAGCAACATGTCGGCTTCTATGACATCGGGCTCCTTGGCCACAGCAGCTACCCTATAAAGAGTATTCAGCAAGTGCCAGGCTCTGTGGTCTTGCACAGTGTCTGATTTCTGCCACTCCTGTGGGGTACTATCTCTAGAGAAGAATTGGGTTCCTCTGACTTGTCGTTCTTCACTTAATTGGCAAGTGGAGGGGCTATAATTCAAAACAAGATCTGTAGAACCGCTCCATGTGCTCCTGGGGAAAGTTTCCCTGGAGAGAGAGATCTGGGTGAGGCTCAGGCTATGGGAGGGGAGATGACATGGGGCACGCTTATGTCTCAGTAAAGAGTATAGGTGGAAAATCTAGCCTTGTCTGAGATTACATTTGGGCAGGCCTGTGGTTCTGGTCCTTCTGAGAATCAATACCTGCCAGGGCCTACTGCGTGCCAGGTCCTAAGCATATCCACAACAACCCCGTGAGTGGGGCCTTATGTCCCTTTCAGTAGATAGGCAGACTATTCTCAGAGAGGTTGCCCAAGGTCACACAGCAGTGAGACGGAGCCAGGATAAAAGCCGGGTGTGTTTGGCTCCACAGCCCTTGTTCTCCACACGGTGCATCTTAGCTCCACTCTGCCTTCAGAAAATTCCAAAATATTCCAAAAAAGAAACAACCAAGCAAGAAACAAAACAACAAAAAAGACATTTGCCCTCAATCACATGGTAGGCAGGGCTCCCCTATGGAGCCAGAGGTTTGCCGACTGGAAGTGAGGAGCGGGGGGAGGACTGGTGAGAGAGGGTGGCAGGCTGAGATCCACAGGAGGAGGAGTGAGGAAGAAGATGATGAATATGCAGCCATGCAAGGCTGAGAACAAAGAGCAGCGTCAACTAGAAAGGCGGGAAGGAAAAAGGAAAGGGAGCGAGTTGTCTGACCAGCACGGTCAGCCTGGGCAGGGTGGGGGCAGCATCTCAGGCCTCTGAGCTGGCTGGGAAAGGGTCTTCTGCCTGAGTGCGTGCAGCATCCTCACATGCACAGCCCCAAACCCTCAGTGTCCTCTCTTATTTAATAAATGAAATCACATCAACTTCTTCTTCTATTATCACTGTTGACATCAATCTGATAACATTGGCCTGGTGTGGAATTGGGCTATTATATGTCCTCCTGATATTTAATTTCAGAGAAACATCAGCAGGGGGTGTGTATATGGAGCAGGCTTTTTATTACAGGCAACACTAAGGAGATTCCAAGTGAATTAGACATTCATCTTTGTCAGCTCCAATCTAGCTATTCACGAGAGGTTTCTGCTTTAACCCATGGCAAGGGCTGAGGTGCTGACGAGACCAGCTGGTTACTAAGGACTTGGTTAACTGGCCGCTATCGACGATGTGCCATTCAGCCTGGGTAACTGAAACTCAAAGATCCTGCCATCGATCACATGCCATGTGGGATCACTATCAGCTGCTTGATGCCGGTCTCCAGCTGCCCCCATCCCTCAGGCAGGAGGCAGCTATTCTCAGATCCTAGGCCTGGCAAGAGGTCCCTTCCACTGAGAGGCTGAGAGCTGAGGAAGAGGATACAAAACACAAACTGGTCACTGGCTGCCCCTTAGTCAGTAAAGGAGGCTGCCTGTGACAGAATTCTGCCCTGGGACGTATCACTTCTCTCTCTCTCTCTCTCTCTCTC
>NW_017731636.1:272720-307590 GCF_001890085.2 Hipposideros armiger | reverse complement strand
CACACACACACACACACACACACACACACACATGCACATGGAATGGGGAAGGGCCATTCCTGGCTTTGTTCCTTTGTTGGAAACACAGTAAAGGATGCACATTTCCCTTGAACCCCTCCCAATTCACTAGACGTGTGGGATGGACATGGGTTGGCACCTTCTGGGTGTCTGCGATGAGGAAGGAAACAGCAGGGTCACACACAGCATTGTCTGTTGTCTGAAGGGATCCACACCGAGACCTCCTGGGACCGAAGAGCGTTCTGGCAGTTTCTGCTGAGGAGAGGCCCATATTGCTGTCCCTCAGTGGCCAGGGCCCTGGAGTGGGAGGTCCCAGGGCCCCAGCCGTGTTCCGCTTGGGGTTGCTGGAGGCTTCCAGGACACCGCTTCCCCTGGCACCGGCCCTCAGCAGAGGAGGGGCCGGCACCAGTGACTGTATGCAGGGCCTCCAGGACCCCAGGCTGGGGCAGCTGCTTCCTCCCTACCTCTTCTCTCTCCCCAGGGCAACTTCAGGCGGTTCCTAATGGCTCTACTGCCCTCCGTCTAGTCTGCCCTGCAGCCTGCCTCCTGGCCGACACCAAGTGGAGGGGCCTCTCTAAGCATGACGATGCAGGTGCCCTGGCCCAGGGCTTCCTGTGGAAGGATGGCCAAAGGTCGGCCCGCCTTTCCAGCTGCATGCTTCAGCCCCACAGGCAAGGCTCCTAGAACCAAGGCCTGACCAGCTGTGCACTTCCAACTTCCCTCAAAGCCATTCCATGGGGCACGCCACTGTGCAGGCCTAGCGACTCCATTGTGCCGCCTCAGGTAACTGAAGGGCACTTCCTCCCTCAAGTGACAACTCTTTACTGAGGGCCTGGAGTGTGCCAGACCCTCAGGAGACAAAGCCTCAGCCCCGCCCTCAGAGACTCGCCCATGTCATAATGCACAGAAGCAGCAGGGCCAGCTCCTCACTGTGGCAACCCGGCCACCAGGGCCCTCTTGATGCCACAGCCTCCTCCTGCCCCGAGAGCCTGGGACAGTCACCTTCCAGGGAGCACTGAGTCACATCAAGACACCTCTCCTCCTTGCTTCCAGACCCACAACTGCCCTCTCCCTGGGGAGACGAGAACACTGTCTGACAAAGGAGGAAACACATGTGCACAAGAGAACTGCTGGGAGTTATGTGAGGTGCAGCCCAGGAAGGAAGACGGTGACTGGAGGCAGGCTGTTTGCTGGTGTGACATACTGAGCAGCGGCTCTGGATTCATATGTTGGCCAGCCGGGACAGCTAGCAGAGGCTGTCATGCTGCACCCGAACAAGGTGTGTGTGGAGGAAGGAGTCCAGGTGTTGGGACTTAACGATGGGTGGCCTGCTCACCCACCCCTAGGAATCTGTCCCCTAGGCATCGAGGGCCACATGCTGAGAGGGCACCAGTATCCTCAGAAGGTGTGTGGTGGTGAATGTTCTTCACTGGCCAAGACGGAGGCGGGAGATGCTGCTATGGAGATGGCCTCCTGAGCTCACAGGAGGAGTAGGACAGTGCTGTTGACCACAAAGCCCAGTGGAGTCAACCACTGAAGGAGGCGGTAGAAATCTCTGGTGGTGGCCACCTGGCCAAGGTATTCCTGGGACTGAGATATAGGGCAACTTGCTCAAGTCAGTGGATTTGCGTGAGTAAAGAGACCCTTAGTCTAATAAAGAGAGATATGACTGGAGTCACCACAGCCAACTACAGACAAGTTGCAGCGTTGCCCCAGTCCCTAGACCTGAGCCCCTTCCAGTAGAGTTCTGGGCTAGAGCGTGCCCATGAGAGGAAGCACGTGGATTTGGAAGAGAGCGGAGAGGGGGAGCCACTTGTCTGTAGGTGTGGGTGCAGCAGGGCAGGGGACCTGCAGCAGTTCCTGGTCAGTCTTGAGAACCACCCACTTCACCCATGGAGGTGGAAACAGTTGAGTAGAGCTTCTCAGAGCTTCTGGAGAATTCCAACAGGTTCCCCAGGAGGTCTTGAGAACCACCATGCTGAGATCTTCTAGGTATGCCCCTTGACCTATAGCAGCAGCTTCCTGACCCCTTGTGTCTCTCTCCATGCTGGGGTAAGGCCCTGAATCCTGTATTAAACCCTTTATGCCCAGAATATACCAAGTGCCTGCTGTTTTCTCAACTCCACACTGAATGAGGGAAACGCCTTCTTCTCTGGGCCTAAGAGGTATAACACCCTTGTTCTCCGCATCCTGTTATCCGTTAGCCACTGGCCCCTCTCAGGTGCCCATCGGGCTTCACTCCAGTCCCTGACTCTGTTACAGTTCTTGCCATCATATGAGTATGCTGGTCCCTCTGTTCATCTGTCCATCTATGCACATGCCAACATGGGAATGGCTTCTATAAGCCAAGCACAATGAGGGACAGTGGGGGGCCCGCAGGGAACAGGCAGGTCACATCCCCACCCTCATGCAGCCTCTGACGCAGTGAAGCAGAAACATCACACAAATCAATGTGGAGTTATAAACTACAGCCCACTCACTCTGGCTCCCACATTTCTTAGGTACCTGTTCTTTCCTGTGTCCTCTGTTCTAAGTCAGACTCCCCACCACTTGTCCTGGACTCTACACTGGCTCCCTAGTGTCTCCCCATTCCCTCCGGCCAAACCTCCACTCTGTCCCCAATGTGAGTAACAATCCAGTGCCCTTTATATGGTGCTCAAAGCCCTTTACAATTTGCCCTACTGCCCTGCACGGGCTCTTGCCACCCTCCAGCCATTGTCTCTGCCCTAACATGGGACCTGCCGTTGCCTCCTGAACACACTGGCTCTTTCGGGACTCAGGGTCCCAACACATATGACTCCCTCTGCTCCCATACCCCTGGTCACCAAGCCCCTGGCGGTCAGGCTGCCGGGAAGATGGACCTGCCTTCATGGCACAGCTCCATCCCCTCTGCTGCAAAGCTCCCCAGCCCCTAAGGAAGACCAAGGTGTTTTTGTGCTGGAAACGGCAGTACTACAGAGATACCAGCTGAAGGCCTACTGTGTATTCCTCCATGCCTGCAGCTACGCCTGTCAGAAGCCTGTTCATATGATCCACAGTGATGCAAACTGCCACGGCCCACACTTTTGTTTGTTTTCTGGCCTGTGAACTCATTGCTCATGTATCCCCAGCCTGGGCTAGTGTTGCACATGGCAGGTGCTAAATAAACAGGTGGCGAGAGGATGCGCTGCAGGCAATCCTCTAGATACGCCTCAAGTTTCCCCAGTCTACACCTTGGCTCCCACCCTTCCTTCCTTCCCACCCCCTCATGGCTCTACACAAGTGCCGCTTCTGCAGGGATGCTGGTCAAGGCGCTCGTCCCCCAGCAGGCCACAGTGCATTTCCTGCTGTCTCACGGGCACCTGTGGTCCTATGTGAGCATGCTACCAGCATCCTTCCGATCCAGTGTGGCCTCTGCTCTGCAGCCCTGCTGACCTGCAAGGATGCTGGCACTGACCACCACCCAGGAGGGCACCGAGCAGCTATGACCAGACCTGTGTAGAGCCATCTCCCGTTGGCCCAGGAGTGCCTTGAGGGCAGGATCACAGTGTATTCCCTGTTTCCACGGGTCCTCACCTAACTTTGAAGGTGAAGCAGAGATATTCTACAAATCAGTTGAGGTAATCAGGGCATCACTAATGAAGAGTTTCTGGGACTCACTCATAGCTTCTCAGAGCAGAGCCCATATATCCTCCTGACCTGCTATATGTCTGGCTTGGTGCCTTTGCAAACCAGCAGGCTGGCCTGAGACATCCACCTCAAACCCCTTGGAAGAGTGTGTCTGTCTTGGGCCACGCTGCGCTCTGCTTTTCAGCTTCCTCCTCATCTTTTCTGGTCCTGGTCAGAGTTTACTTTCCTGTTGCTAGCCTTCCTCACATTCAGCCTGGGCCACGGCACCCCACCCAGCTGTGCTTTGCAATTCCTTTTTACAGCTCCCAACCCCCCAACCCTGGGAGAAGGCTCTCAAGGGCCTGGCACTTGCTGCTTCTGCCACATGCAGCCAGCCCCATGGGTGGGACCCACATGGCCCAAGACACTTTCATAGCAGCCAGGTACTCAACACTGATTGCAAATGAACAAACCAAGGAGCTGCCATCAGGGCTAGGCTGGGCTATACATGGCCCCTCCCCAGTCCACAGCCACCAGTAGAATTAAGGGTGGCTGCAGGTGATGTGCTAAGACCCTAAGTCTAGGCGTAGGAATGCTGACATTGCCCCTCTGGCCTGTCAGGCAAGTGCAAGAAAGAGTTTGCAGTGTTGTGTGCTCTGGTGATAGAACTGTCTCCCACAAATGACGCAGGGACAGGGAGACCAGAAATGAACCCAGATCAATCAGGTAAGTCTCAGACAGAAGCAACTTATTGGTGGTATGAGTAGGCCTGGGTGAAAGCCACACCTGCTCCTCTCTGGAAGACTTCTCTGCAGGTGCCCCTCACGTCTTGCCAACTCATTTCCACCTCTGGCTTCCTGCATTCCCTCTGCCTAGTGAAACCCAAACTGAAGTCTTGAGCCTCTCATGCTTGTTGAGCTACCCTCAACATGCTTCTGGGCTCCATATTGTCACCAAACCCTCCACCCCAAACACCTGGCCTGTGCCTCAGGAACACCCTCCACCCCTTTTCTTTCTGGCCCTCATGTCCACTCTGCACAGGCCACATCCTCTCTCCTGCCATCACTGGAGCAGCCTCACCTGGGGAACTCCTCCCATATGTCCCTAGCTGAAAACAAACTCAGGCTCTTCTGGAAGCTCTGCCCACATTCTAACTCTACCAAAAGGGCCCCATCGGACCCCAAAGGAAATGGTAATTCTGAACCTTGTCTCCTTCAAACCACCCTCACACAGAACTTTTCCTCACTGCCTTTTAAGTTGTAGAAATGTTTTAGCAACTGCAATCTTACACGGAATCATAATGAATGAAAAGATTAGTATGGGAGGTGGCTCCCCGTGAGTTCTTCACCTTATGCTATGGTCTCCCCAGCACATTCAGAAACCACACAGCACAGAAAATCACGTGGGTGGGGGAGGGGGAGGGCTTCCTTTGGCCAAGCCTGGCATTCTGAGCGGGAGCTCCTAGACACTGGGCCTGACTCATCATGTGAGAGAGGGGAATGAGAATGGCTCCAACTCCCTGTCCACTGGCAATGACACCTGACGAAGCAAAGGGGATCCTTAAGGGCATCGCATTCCCCTGTACCTCAAATGTCACCAAGGGCAAGAAAGGGACTGTAGCAGTGTCCTCTGTGTAGAAAGCACCCAGAAAAATTGGTCACGTCCTCTAATGTCACATCTTGGATTTGAACCAGAACTGGTTTCCCTCCGCATGATCACAGAGTCAGCTATGGGTCACTGGAGTCCAGCAAGACCCCTAACAACCTAATCAATCCAAGGCAAGGAAGCCCAAACCAGCAAGGTGGGGAGATGTGGTTACAACCTTGAAGCCATCAGTGATGGAAGGGAGCTATACCTTCATTTCCTAATGCCTGTCAACCTGAATTCACTGAAGGACTAGAGCTGTTTTCAAACACAAAGGATGGATGTCTTTCCTTCCATTTTGCTTTCCCTCCCAGCAGGAGAAGATGGAAGAAGTGAGCGGTGAGGGGCAGTGGCGTGCCTGCAGCTAGGGCAGCAGGCGGGGATGCGAAAGTGGCGGGTAGAAAGGCAGCCAGAAGACTGGAGCAGTTGGTTACACTGAGCACAAAAGTTCAGTGGCTGAGCAAATCAGCATATTTTGAGGATACTAGGAGTGAGGCCTCTTGCTCTCCGAGAAGGGATCTCTAAACAGGGAGAAGGTTACAAAGAACCCGAGGTATTAGCATTGGAGGTATCAGTGTGACCTTTACATACACAGTCAACATGGAACTAGGACATTTTCAGCATCAAAATAAATGAATATATATTACTCAATGAATAATTGTGAATCCTTGACTCTTTTTTTTTTTTTAAAGACTTTTATTGGGGAATTGCGGGGAGGGGAACAGCGCTGGGGAATTGGGGGAAGGGGAACAGACAAGTTGCTGTCGTTTTGTTCTTCAATCTAGTTGTGGAGGTCGTTGCTTCACTGGCCCAAGCTGGCACCATCATTGTGCTCTTCTCTGGCGAGGCAGATCAGTCGCCGGCTTCTGGATGGCCGCTCACTGCGGCTGCTGGCCGCTCACGCTGGCTGCTGGCCGCTCACGCTGGCTGCTGGCTACACGCGGTAGCCCATGGCAACCCACTGCCACAGGGACTGCAGCCTACGCCGCCGCCGGCAACTCATGGCAGCCCAGCTCCAGGTTGAGCTGTTGTTCAGCATCTTAGCTGTGGAGGGCAGTGTCACTGGCCCTCCTATGTGGGATCCGAACCGGGGCCCTCTGGCATCCCAAGCGAGTTCTTAACCATCGCGCCACTCGGCCGGCCCCCTTGACTCTTTACTAACATAAACAAGTAAACAAATATCTAAACAAGTGGGGGAGAAAGGAAAACTCCTTTAGTAGAATGTCAATTCACAAATATAGAAGAAACAGCGGAAATAATCACCATTCGAAACTATTGGGTTGTCGGAAAAGTCATGATACATTTTGTCTATGTTTTTCAAAGGTCATTTATTTATATAAAGAACAAAGATCAATCAATGATATATTGCCCGTTTTGTTCGATAACCTTTTGCCATCTTTCAGTGAGCTTCATAATTCCTTGTTCGTAGAAGGACCTGTTTTTATTTGTGAAAAACTGAAGAAGGTGCTGATTTACAGCCTCATCTGAATTGAATGTTATACCACGCAAGGAATTTAGAAGAGAGCAAAACAAGTGGAAGTCTGATGGCGCAAGGTCAGGCAAGTGTGGTGGGTGTGGCAACACATCCCATCCAAAATCCAATAAGTTTTGATGGATGCTCAAACTTGTGTGTGGTCTTGCATTGTCGTGATGGAACACAACTTCTTTACAATTAACAAGCTCTGGATGTTTCTAGATGATAGATTCATTCAAACTGTCCAATTGCTGACAGTACACATTCACATTGATTGTTTGGTTCCTTGGTAGGAGCTTGAAAAACATGACACCTTTAAAATCCCACCACACTGAGAGCATAACCTTCCTCTGATGAATGTCTGCTTTTGATGTCGTTTGAGGCGAATCATCAAGTCGGGACCAAGACCGTTTGCACACCACACTGTTGTAAACAATCCACTTCTCATCACCAGTTATCAGTCACTTCAAAAAAGGATCGTTTTTCTCATATTTAATGAACATATTGCAGATGTTTATATGCACCATCAAATGAACTTGAGTTCATATGGAAACCAAATATTGAGCTTGCTTACATATCCCAGCTTCTTCAGGAGGTCATGAATGCTTGAATGATGGATGTTCAATGTTTCTGCAATCTCTCGTGTCATGTAACGTGGGTTTGACTTGATCAATGCCTTTATTTTGTCGTCAGCAACCTCGGTGGGCCTCCCTGACAGAGAAGCGTCATTGAGATCAAAATCACCAGCACGGAATTTCGTGAACCATCATTGGCAATGACATTCTTGTAGAGCATTGTCACCGTAAACTATGCAAGTTTTCACAAACTTGACGTGCGTTCTTCCCTTTATGGAAGTAAAACAGTAAAATATGGCAAAAATGCTATTTGGTCTTCCATCTTCAACTTGTTGTAAAATCTCCAAAACTCAACCAAATTGCTCGATTTGTTTTTAGAATGAAGCTAGAACTGGCAGCTGTCAAATGATATAGCAATAACATAGATGCGAATGACTCTAGTACTTCCAAAAATGAACTAGTACCATGTGTTGCAAACATGCATCATGACTTTTCCGACAACCCAATATTATTATGGTGGCTGATTCAGGTGAGAGTCATTCCTGGAAGCAAAGGTCGACAGGTGGCGGTCTGAGAAGTTACAGGATGTTGGCATCCTGTATCCCCACACAAAATACTAATCAAATACAAAAGGAAAATGCAGACTTTGTAGCAGAGAGACCAGGAAGATGCCAACTGTGACCAGGTCAAGGTCAACATCACTAGTGGTAGGGTGGGATGCATCATGAAGGGCACAGCACCAGTTTGGGGTCTTCCTGCCAACAATGCCCAGCTTGAGTCTGGTCATGAGGAACATTGGGAGGACCCAGGATGGGGTCACCCTACAAAAAAAAAGTCCTGTACTCTTTAAGACTGTACAGATCATGAAAGACAGGGAAAGACTAAGGAAGTGTTCCATATCAAATGAGAATGATGACACATGACAAGTGCAGCACAAACTCCTGGGCAGGATCCTGGATCAGAAAGGAAAGAGATGACACTGGGCAGCAGGTGAAATGTGCATATGGTCTGTGGCTGAGTCAGTGTTAGTTTCCTGATTGGAAGGGATGTGTGTGGTCTGGAGGACATGTCCTTGGGAGGTATGAGATGGACTAGAATACTTAGGGGTGACAGGTCACCATGTCAGAAAAAGAAAGTATTTTTATGTAGAAAGAAAAGGTGATAACGCAAACTCTGTAACATGTAAACAATTAGGGAGTCTGAGTTAAGGAGAAGCAGGAAGTCAATGTATTATTCTTGTAACCCTTCTATGGGTTTGAAAATATTTCAAAATAAAACAAACACAGTAAGGATGGCGATTGGAGAGAACTGAACGTATTCTAAAGGATCCACTTATCCCCAAAAAGAGCTTACCACAGCTGCAGATGTTTTAAACATATTTAAAACATGCAGGATTGGCCCTGGAAAACAGTCTGGAAATAGACCTGAGGAATTTAACGTATGATTGGGTGGAATTTTATATCATTACTAATGGGTCAAAGACTCCTCGTTTGGAAAAACAAAAAATCAAAGGTGGATCTGTACTTCACATTTTACACCTAAATAAATCACAGCAAGGTCCTTTTGAGCAACGATGTAATGGCAGTGAATAAAACCATAGAGGTACTAGTCCTAAAACATGGGTATTTGAGGAGGGAAGACCCTTGTAATAGAAGTCACAAACAGAAAAGTGAACAACAAAAATACTTTTGATTCCTATCCCCAAATGAACTTCCAAAGGGCAAAAATTAAACAAAAAATTAACTAGAGAAAGTCATAATAAGTGATACAAGATTAACAATATCATTATACAAAGACCTTTTAAAAAGGAATAATAGTACGGGCAAAGACTACAAGTAAGGAATTCACAAAAGAAGAAATGCAAATGGCCGTAACATATGAAGGGGCTTAACTTCACTAATACCTGACTGAGGAAACGAGGGGTTTTAAAAGTGAGAGGTTTTATTTGCTTTCGTTTTGAGATTGGCAAAGATACTTTTTAGAAATGTTGTTATAATCCTGTGCTTGGGGAACTAGGGGAAACGGATACCCTCTAGCATTATCGTTTGGAGTGAAAATTGGTAGAGAACCTCTATTGTTCTGGAGAGTCAGCTGGTAAAATGTTAAATATATAATTATATATGTGTGTGTATATATTATATACACATAAATTATATAATATATAATATATAACATAAATTATATATACAATATAGATTATATAATATACATTGTGTGTGTGTGTGTGTGTGTGTATATTATTTGATCAAATAATACCCTCTAGAAGGATTTAAACATGTAAGTGAAGTGCACAAAGACAGATGAGGCTGTTTGTCGCAGTGTTCATGATATTGGTAAGAAAATGAAAAAACACCAAGGATCCATCAATAAGGGATTGGTTACATAAATTATGCTATAACCATACAGAAGAATAATATGCTAATTAAAAATAAATATGCAAATCTACATTTACTGATACAGAAGGAGGTTCTTCATGGCATGTGAATGAGGGGAAACAGAAGACACTGAAATGTGTTTTCCACGAGCTCATGATCCCACGTGTGTGCAATTATGAATCTATACTCTTGTGAGGAGAGTGACGTCACCAAAACATGATCATGGAAAGATTATGGATTCTTTTAACTTTATATTTTTCTGAATCATTTCATTTTTATACAATATTTATGTATCATTTTTCAAATCAGAATACAAAATTATTTTTCATTTTGAAAAACTGTAAAGATTACATTCATCTGAACTTTTTATTAGTGATTATTTTAAGATGCCAGTAAATAGCAAATCAAACACCAAATTTACACATTATAGATCTAAAATACTAAGCACAGTACTTTAAAAGTTCGTTTCTTACAGTGTTGTTATAGATATGTACACACATGTAGATAACAATTATAGAGGATGAAGACAGATGGGCATGAGATGCAGAGTAAAGCCGTACTTGCACATTGTAGGAGCTAAATATTTGTTGAATCAGAAAGAACAAATAAATGGTGTCCTTATCTCTGAAATTCTAAAAATGTTCCAAATCAATTTGCTTACAGATAGCGTCAATGGAATAAGTGCAAATTCTGGCGTATTTGTTAAAAGATCAATCATGTTATTTTGGCATCCCATGTTGTTCCATCACTGCCCAGGTATGTGAGAGGTAAAATTCCTGCTTTCTACATTGTCACAAGTCACAGTTGTCCCAAGCCAGTGGCAGGAAGCCATCTCAAGGCATTCTCCTTCCTTTCTCCTGGCGTATATACCCCCTTCCCTACCCCACCACGTGCGCACACACAAACACACTGAGAGATAGGCTGGAACAACAGGCTGAAATGAGCATTAAATCGGGTAGAGGCAAGTGTATTTTCCTGCTCACAGGTTTAAAACTAACCAACTGCACAAGAATAGGATGGGAGAGTTTGGCTTAATAGACTTAACACTTCGAGAGTTACGTTCCTGAACATACATCTGATCACGTCATTTTGAAGCTCAGGCACTTATGATGGCTTCCCAGGGCATCAAAATAAAGCCTAAACCCCTGGCACTCAAAATTCCACCATCTGGTCCCGGCTGGGTTCCCTGGCCACATCTCCCTCTGAGGTGCAGATTCTGGAGGCAGCTGGCATGGGTTGCAGTCTGACTCCCCTGCTCATTAGCTCCATCACCTTGGACAACTGTCTACAGAATAGGGATAATAAATGAGATGAAATATTCAAAGTGCCTATGGTGCCGGACCATCGGAAAAGTCTGATAAACACAAGTGCCCTGTCTTCCTCTTCTGTCCACAGGAATATTTGCAGGAGCACCAAGGAAGAACAAGACAAGAGGCTATGCAGGAAGAACCAGGGCAACCAGACGGCTTCTTGACACCTTGAGCTGGGAGGCAGTAAGGGCCTTGTCCCTGGGGGCATACAAATGGAACTTCTGGAGTGACACCAGCAGTGGCTAACATGCAGGCAGGCCTATGGCAGGAGTCCCTGAGGAGCTGCAGGCCAGCCAGCAGGGCTGACCTTTATCTCTGTATCTGGTTGTGAGTACTAACTGATGGCCTCAGAGGAAGACAAGCTCTCCTGCCTAAGCATGGGGGCATCCAGGGTACTGGGATTTTCTCTTATTATGAGAGGCATTTCATTTAAAACCTTATTGGCATGGGTCTTTTAATATGGCTCATGGCACACAAAAAATTGCAACTTGTAAGTCTGAACTGGCTGTTGGATTCTAGCAGAGGTGACAGCAGTGATAAACAAGACGAACCGTGTTGATTGAGTTCTCACTATGCACCAGGCCCTCTGCCTCCTTTATGACTATACTCTCATGTGACCCAATGCCAGCTCACTGGCTTGTTCTCTTATCCCCACTTCACAGCTGAGAAAATAGATGCGGGGTCACGGTCTAACTTGCCCAGTGTCAAAGTGCTGGCACACAGTGGGTCTGGTATTGGAATTCAGGTGACTTTGCTCTCAAGTTGGTGACTGTACTCCCCTCCCTGCAATGCTGGCCATGAAGAGGGTCATCATCTTCCTTGTTCCCAGGCCAACAGTCACAAGCTAATGGCCCCTTGCCAATTTCCCCTGATGGAAATGGATTCTGTCCCAGCCTGCACTTTTACAAACCAGGAGAGTGAGGATACAGTGACCCGGATAAGAAGAGCTGCTTCTCCGGGTTCTCGGGGTCATGACTTGCTGCTGGTTGCCTGCATAGCAAGATAATCTGCAGCCTGGCCTCTATGTACAGCCTTGGAATCCCTCATTTTCTCGGTCACATGGCTCAGAAAGAAGACACCCTTAGGATTTTAGATTTTGGGATGCTCATCTGCGTCTGGGCCCAAGAGGTTATGGCAATTCCAGCTCCCCCAGCAAGATAATGAGAGAGCCCTGCAGGACTACCTCCCTACCCATGACCGCCACCCCATTTCAAAACTTTCTGCCCATATTCTGCCCACATTCTTGCCAATATGCCTGCTGGTGATACCTGAGGATGCAAAGCCTACAGAACTACAGCACTGTGATGAAAGACAAGTGATTCGCAGCACAACCCAGGTATATTGTGAACCTTTAAAGGGACGTGGCAGGGTAGGGCTGCTACCATGTACTGAGCCTGCAGAGAGTGGTTTTCAGTCTTCACACAGATGAAGGCCATGAACTATAGCAGGTAATGTTTGCCCAAGGTCACCCAGATCAGACTCCAAAGTCCGCGTCGTCCCAGAACCAGGACTAGAACGTGCCACCGTTCCCCACTTCCCCTAGACCAGCTGCAGACGCACTGGTCCTGAGGGTCATGCCATGTGTAGTTCCATCTCTCATCCAAACCTGCCGCCCGTTGCCCTGCCCAGACTGCTCCTCTATGGTGCTTAGCTCAGTCTCTCCAAATCCACATGAACACTGTGCTCAGTGCCACCTCACACCTTGCTGTACTTCAGAGCAGGGGCCATGTGGTGTAGGGGAAATCCCAGTGGATGGGAGCTGGAAGACTTAGGTTGGTCCCTACTCAGTTACTAACTGGCTTCTAACCTTGGCAAAAGCACTTCATTTCACTTATGGCTTCCTCATGTTTAAAATGGGGAAAGAAAAGGGTGCTCTGCAAGATCATTGGTTCCCCAGTTCTCTACTGCATGACCTGGATTGAATTCCTCAGTTTATGTAACTGTCCAGTGGGGTAACGCCTGTCTGTGCAGGGCTGCCTTGTGGATGAAGAGGAGGCTGCTTGGGGAGGCACAGGGTACAAGGCCGGCATGTAGCAAGTTGGGTACCTACGAGGTGGTGGAGACACTAAGAATGGAGGGAGGGAGGCAGGCAAAGGGTAAGGGAAGACAGGGACCAACAGCGATGTCTAACAGTGATAGAATGTGGGCCATATATGGAATTTAAAATTTTGTAGTATCCACATTGAAAAAGTAAAAGGAAATGAGTGAAATTAATTTTTTTAAAGATTTTATTGGAGAATTGGGGGAGGGGAACAGTGTTGGGGAATTGGGGAAGGGGAACAGCCAAATTGTTGTCCTTCAGTCTTAGTTGGGGATGGCGCAGCTAGCTCAGCTCCAAGTCCAGTCGCCATCTGGCTGCCCGTCGGCAGCTTGCAGCCACTCAGCTCAAGGTGTCCTGTTCAATCTTAGTTGTGTGTGTGTGGGGGGGGAGGGGGGCAGAGGGGGGCCTCCATCCCATGCGGGAGTCAAACCGACAACCTTGTTGTTAAGAGCACATGCTCTCACCAGCTGAGCCATGCTGCCAACCGTTGGCAGCTCAGCTTGGGTGCAGCTCACTGGCCCATGTGGGAATCGAACCGGCGACCCTGTTGCTCAGAGCTTGCACTCTTAACTAACTGAGCCACTTGGCCGGCCTGCTGAAATTAACGTTTATAATGTATTTTATTTAACCATTTATCATTTCAACATGTAAACAACATGGTGAAAAATTTTATGTTTTTTTTGTGCTAGGTCTTTGAAATCCAATGTAATAGTCCCACGTGGCAAGTGATGACAATATCTGGATAGTCCAGGACTAGCAATTTTGGGGGCCTTGTTTTGTGCCAAGCTCTATCCTAGGTGTTCTATAAACATCGTCTCATATTATTCCTCCCTCCAGCCTGCAAGGGCAGTGCCATCATCCCTCTACACAGATGAGGAAACAGATTCAGAGCTGATGAACCACTTGTCCGAGGACTCAGAACTAGGGAGTCATAGGAGGAGGGTCTGAACCCAGGTTTGCCTGGTTGTGGGACTGCTGGGAATTCTCTGGGAGCTCTGCAATCAAAGGAGACAGGAGAGGCTGATCCAGGGTTGTGGGAACCACAAGACACTAGCTGGATTCCCTGATGCAGGTAACTGTTGGTGTGGGAGTGACTTGTATAAGCCACTTTACATAGGTCAAGTACATACATACACTGTATAGGAGAGGCCAAGGCCTTCCATCTATGTGGATTTCTGGGCCGTGATCCAGCAACTTTCTGTCACATCGGCCCCAAGCAAAAGTAGAAATGCAGCTCTCCTAAGCAACCCAGCACTGTTCTTCCCTCTTTTGAAATGCATGTTGGCACCAGCATTCTACCTCCTAAACAATTACATTTAATCCATGTTAGACATTTGCTATGCTATATAATCATCTTTTTATAATTTTTAATTCCGCAAGATGCATTTCTGCTACTTTTGAACAAATAAGTGCAGCTTCACTACTTATTTTTGCCATATGGAAAGTGTCATAAATTTGACATTCATGACTAGCTGCAAGCTTTGTATTATGAACATCCTATTTGTCCCTTTATATCTTCACACAGACTTTTGGCCTTTGCTTATATAGGCATTTTAGACTAAGCTGCACATGGTTTTGAGCTGATGTAGCAAGAATCTGTACAGTAACAAAACCTGAATGCAAACAGCCTTTTGTCACAATTGTTACCACCCGACACTCTCCACAGCAACCTAGACTAGGCTCATTCTTTTGTGCTTCACCCATGCAGTGCTGCCCTTCTCTCTGGAACTTCAGCCTGGGACTTATAGACTAGTCATCCTGTGAGCCTGGGACTCAAGGACTAATTGTGGGAGATTGGGGCTAGAGGACCCAATTGTGTGAGCCTAGAATTCAAGGACTAGTCATCTAGTAAGCCTGGGACTTACAGACGAGTCATCAAGTGAGTCTGGGACTCATGGACTAGTCATTGAGTGAGGCTGGCACTTGAGGACTAGTTGTCATGTAAGCCTGGAATTTGAGGACTAGTCATTGCAAGGCTGGTTAGGTCAGGTAAGGCTGCATACCCCGGAAGGGTTCCTAGTTCAAGGTCACCCTCACGGTCAGGATGGACACAGACTGTGCTGGGCCTTAATGCCCACTATCTGAAGGGATGGAGGCACTCAAAAGTGTGAAGAGGCACAGGGGAAGGGACACCAAACCTCAGATACACTGACCCCCTCTGCTTCATGCCAACACTGTCATCCTGCTTACAGGAAACTAAGATCCAGGGTGAAAACATGGCCAACGGCACTGGCAGAGTATTCTGCATAGCCCAAGACATGGGTAATTTACAGTCATATGTGAATGCCAGAGCACAAGGCAAGATACACACTCTTTCCAAAATGATCCCTAAATCTGACTAGATGTGTCTTTAAAACATGGAACCACATGTCATGCAACAACTGATTTCTCATCTAGGATTGATGTGAGAACTTCTTCAGTCCCTTTTTATTAAAAAGAAAACAAAACCATATTTCTAATCCACATTTAGACACTCATACCCATTTGAGGTAGGCATTAGTTTACCTGACCCAAGGAGATAATGTAAAAGATAAAAAGGGGCGAGCAATATTGCAAAGGCTCCCAACAGAGCCTGACAGCACGCTCCATGACAGTGACACTGTGCTCGGAGCAGTGCCAGGACTGTCAGGGCTAATGACCCCAGAGGTGACTGCTATTAGCCAATTCACTAATTAGGGGGCTGTTTGTAGAACTAATGGGAAGGGTAATCATTCGTTAGCTTAAGTAAAACTCCCAGGCAGTACTGACAACTGTCATCATGGAAAACTCTAGAAGGCAATTCATCTGTCCCTCTGAAATTCAAAGAAAGAACCTAGAAACCCAGAGTCATCTTTGACAACACGAAAGTGAATATAAGCACCTTAAGGAATTTTCTGGTAGGAACTCCATCTTTGGCTACTAACAAATCCTTCTGGCAGCGAAGAAATATGTGTACATACAGATGCAGGCATATTTCCATATTTGCAGCCCACTGGTCTGATTTCTGTGGGGTCAATCCAATTTTCTATCAGGCTTTGAGTCTAGGGAAACAGTCACAGCTAAGGTCACTGACAAGAGAATAGCTTCGGAATCCCAACATGGAATGCAGCAATCTGGTTAGGGGCTGGGTGAGTGTGTATGAGTGCGGGAATGAGTGTATATGTTAGCATGTATGTGAGTTCATGTGAGTGTGTGAAAGAGGGTGTATGAATGTGTGTGTGTGTAGAAAAGGGGGTATTTTGATGCTGCAATCAATTTATATGGATTGTGTATTAAACAGCAATTAAAACAGCAAAGTTTTCTAAAGTTAATTTTATTTGCTCCTTATATATGTTTTAAAAAGCATGGATTGTGAATAAACAGTGTTATTGTTAGGGTTTATTTTACAGATGGGCTAAACCCATCTAGGGTTTAGGGAATTTTTAAAACTGATAAATGTGGGACCTGGGAGACTCAATTCTTCTTTTTCTTGTTTTTTTTTAATATAACTAATTGAAATATTTTAACTAACTCTTTTCCAACTATTTAATATTTTAAAATTTTCACATATAAAATCCTATGATACTTCAGATGAATTGAGCATTATTTGTGCCATATTTATGCTCCATCCCCTTCAAATTTTGGGAAAGGTTGTGAGTTGTGGATTCTGTGTGACAGACAGAATTTGGAACACCTCAGCCAAGCAATCACTTCATTTAAATGTCTCCAGTCAGATATAAATATTCCCGCAGCTTTGGCAAAACACAAATTGTCCCTGGCAACAGGATGAGTGGTATCACTATGGGCCAGTCACACCATAGCCCACATTCCATTCACTGCCTTAATTCGTTGAGCACAGAGTTTCTACATGTAAGCATCTGTGCCTTCATGGCAGCCTGTGGGATTTCTTGTTGTTCTGTTTATTTGTTTTGTCGAGGCAAGGGTATATGGAAAACATACAGTGGTAGCAATTTCACTTTTGATCAATCACAAAAATTCCTTATTATAATAATTCCTAACCCTTTTGGTTTATTCTGATTTTTAATAATTTTTTTTATTTTTCAATTACAGTTCATATACAATATTATATTAGTTTAAGGTGTACAACATAGTGATTAGACGTTTATGTAACTTTCAATCACCCAATAAGTCTAGTACCCATCTGACACCATACATAGTTATTGCACTATTATTGTCTATACCCTATGCTATACTTTATATGCCTACAAATATTTTTTAACTACCAATCTGTGCTTCTTAATCTTTTTCACTTTTTAACCCCTCCCCCCGAATCCCCTAGCATCTGACAACCATCAAAATGTTCTCTGTATCTATGAGTTTGTTTTGTTTGTTCATTTACTTTATTTTTTAGATTCCACATATACATGAGATCATATGGTATTTGTTTTTCCAGTCTCACTTATTTCATTTAGCATAATACCCTCTAGGTCCATCCATGTTGTTGCAGTTAGCAAGATTTCATTCTTTTTTTCATGGCTGAGTAATATTCCATTGTATATATGTACCACTTCTGTATCCATTCATTTATTGATGGATATTTAGGTTGCTTTCATATCTTGGCTATGGTAAATAATGCTCCAATGAACATATAGATGCATGTGTCTTTCTTTAACTAATGTTTTTAATTTCGTTGACTAAATACCCAGAAGTGGGATTACTGAGTCCTTCTTTGTCTCTTATTATAGCCTTTGTTTTAAATTCTATTTTGTCTGGTAGTAGTACTGCTATCCCAGCTTTTTTTGTTTGTTTGTTTTCATGAAATATCTTTTCCATCCCTTCACTTTCAGTCTGTGTGTGTCTTTCAATTTGAAATGAGTCTCTTGTAGGAAGCATATGTAAGGGTCTTGTTTTCTTATCCATTCAGCCACCCTATGTCTTTTGATTGAAGTACGTTTACATTTAAAGTAATTGTTGATAGATATGTAGTTATTGCCATTTTATTATTCATATTTTTTATCTTTTATTTGTTTTCTTTTTCTTCCTAAAGAAGTCCCTTTAACATTTCCTATAATACTGGTTTGTTGGTGATAAACCCCTTCAGCTTTTTCTTGTCTGGGAAGCTCTCTATCTTTTCTTCAATTCTAAATGATAGCTTTGCTGGGTAGAGTAATCTTGGCTGTGGGTCCTTGCTTTTCATCACTGTGAATATTTTGTGCCATTCCCTTCTGGTCTGCAAAGTTTCTGTTGAGAAATCAACTGACAGTCTTATGGGAACTCCCTTGTAGGTAACTAACTGCTTTTCTCTTGCTGCTTTTAAGATTCTTTCTCTGTCTTTAACCTTTGGCATTTTAATTATGATGTGTCTTGGTGTGGGTCTCTTTGGGTTCATCTTGTTTAGGACTCTTCTGTGCTTCCTGGATTTGTATGTCTATTTCCTTCGCCAGGTTAGGGAAGTTTTCTGTCATTATTTCTTAAATTAGGATTTCAATCCCTTGCTCTCTTTCTTCTTCTGGTTCCCCTATGATGCAAATGTTGTTACACTTGCTGTTGTCCCAGAGGTTCTTTAAACTATCATCATTTTTAAAAATTCTTTTTTTCTTTTTGTTATTCTGACTGGGTGTTTTCACTACCTTGTCTGCCAAATCACTGTCTACCAAATCCTCTGCTTCATCTAATCTGCTGTTGATCCTATCTAAAGTATTATTCATTTCCGACTGGTTCATTTTTATGTTTTCTATCTCCTTTATTATGTTTCCTATCTCTTTGTTGAAGTTCTCACTGAGATGATATATTCTTCCCCTAAGTTCACTGAGCATCCTTATAAACAGTGTTTTGAACTCTGCATCTGGTAGCTTGCTTGTCTCCATTTTGTTTGGTTCTTTTTCTGGAGCTTTGTCCTGTTCTTTCATTTGGCACATGTTTCTTTGTCTCCACATTTTGGCTGCCTCCCTGTGTTTGTTTCTATGTACCAGGTAGAGCTATGTCTTCCAGTCTTGGTAGAATGGCCTTATGTGGTAGGTGTCTTATAGAGCCTAGTGGTGCAGTCCCCCAGGTCACCTGAGCCACATGCTCCAAGTGTGTCCCTTGTGTGGGTTGTGTGTTCCCTCCTGCATAGTTAAAGCTTGGCTGCTGTTTGCACAACAATGGGAGGGATTGACTCTGGGGCTAATTGGTTGTGAGGACTGGCTGTGACTATAGTGGAGGAGCTGTTGTGCAGGAGCTAACTCTACAGAGCAAGATTTGCTGCAGCAGAGGTCTGGTGCCAGCTCAGTCTGCCCTTCTGGTGTGTCATCTGTGGAGGCAGTCAGGTGGTGCTCCAGCTGGATCAGAAGCTGGCCACAAGCTGCCCCAGAGCCTCTTGTGAGCAGCCTCACCACAGGCCAAGTTCAGCCCCAAGGCTGTGCCCTGCTCGGGGCCACCTGGCATGACCCACAAAGCAATCCACAGATGGCCGCCACCTACACTGGGCTTAGGGGTGCCTAGGACAGGCTAAGGTGCAAACTGAGGCTGGCTGCTACTAATGCTGGGCTGGGGGCTGCTTAATAAGAGGTACGGGGCATGTTGAAGCCAGATGCTGCTTGGGGTTTGTGAACCTTTGAGACATTTTAGGGAAGTCTGCAGCCAATGAGCCAAGATGGGCCATTTGTATGGAGAAGCCACTGGAAGTGGTTTGGGCGGTCCCCCAAGTGGGTGGGTGGGGCAGGGTCTCAGGGAATCACCAGGGCAGGGTAAACAGTGTTAGCCAGGTTGATGGAGACTCAGATATGTTGCCTTCTTGCGTGTGCATGCTGGGTTGCAGGTGGGCTCAACAAAGGAATGGCTGCTTCTGCCAGCACTTCTGTCTGGGAGACAGCTACTTGTCTAGATCTCGCTCTGAAGCCAGACAATATCGTTCCTACCTGTGTGTCCCTGGTGCCTTTTGAGCTGCTGCCCTAGCACTGGAGTTCAGAGTATGTGAGTCCATTAGTGATTAAGTCCATGCATGGGCCCTTTAAGATGAACATCTGGGACTCCAGCCTCCCTCATCTCACTCAGCCACAATCTCTGGTGGTTTTCACAGCCAGAAGTTAAGGAGACTTGTCTCCCTTGCACTGGAACTATCGGCTGGAGAGCCTGGTGTGAGGCTGGTACCCCTCACTCCTCCAGGGGTACTTCTGCAGTTGAGACACCCTCCTGATTTTTAACCACCAAATATGGGTATGGGACCAGTGTGTTCTGCATCTCTGCCCCTCCTAACAGTCTCGAGGTGCCTTATTCTGTATGTCCTTAGTTGTAGGACTTCTGTTCAGCTAGACTTCAGGCATTTCTCGGTGATGGTTGTTCTGTAGTTTAGTAGTAATTTTGTTGTGGTCATGGGAAGAGGCGAGCATAGCATTTACCTGCTCTGCCACCTTGACTGGAAGCCCAGAATTAACTCTTCTTAATTGTTGTCACCACCAGAATAAAATTTAATTTGCCACCCAAAGTTTCCTGAGCCCCTTTTTGGTCACAGGGTGTACACCCCACAAAAGCCACTGGAGAGGCCCAAGGAAACTAAGAGTTCCAATAATGGGAATACAGAAAGAGGCTGCACCACGGGGGTCATCCTGCTCTCCTGACATTCCTCTGGCCTGAGATCCCACTCCCTAGGCAGTCACCCAGATGCTGACCCCATCCCACTAGGCTGGCACTTCTTTCAAAGGTGACTCCACAAACAGGGGGACACAGGCCCCCCCAGAGGGCAGAGTCAGGATGGTGGCTGCATAATGTAGCTGTTGAATCAATACCCAGATGGGCAGCTCATCGTGATCAAAGTGGCTCTGCGCACCTTTCCATGCCAGGTTCATACATGCCCACTTGTGGCAGCCGTGGGGTGCGCAGGCTTCCCTGCAGTGCTAGCAAGGTAGCAGGAAGATCTGCACCCACCTGAGGAGACTGTGCCAGGCCCAGAGGCCTCAGAGTGCACAGGGAGAGTGTCCCCTCCTGCAAGGCCTCCAGTCACTACAGGCTCTTCTGACTCAAGCCTGAGAAGGACCTTCTCTCAGGCCTGACCGGGGGAGAAGGCAGCAGCCCCCTCCAGCCTCTTGGGCCGCTGGAGCTATTAAGAAGCTGGGATGGATTTACTAGTGTTCCCTGGGGGCTTTTCTGGGAAAGTGATTAATTTGTTGGCTGGAACACATTCACTTTGGCAGCTGATATGAACTGCAGGGCTCATAACAATCACTTGAGAGCTTGTTTAAAATAATCCAGAGTCCAGGGCCCCCATTTGGGGCAGGGCCGTGTACTCTGCATTCCATATGATTCTGAAGCACCTCCAGATTATAGCATATGGGCACTGGCACATCTGCACAGCACTATGTCATCAAGACTTCTGAGGGCCCTTTGGACAGGACGATGCAGCAAAGACCCTGAAGTGACTCTCTCTGAACAACACAGAGCATCTTGCCAGAGCCTCTGGCATCCTATAAACATGGAGTTTAGTGACCCTGAGCTCTCTGTGGCTGTAGAATGACACCAACGCACCAGGGCTGTGAACACGAAAGGCCAGGCCCTGAATTCTGGCCCTGCCATTTCCTGGCCCAACAACCTTAGGCATGTGTACTCAGGCAGGTTAGAAGGCTGGGTCTCAGTTCTGTCATCATAAAAATGGGGTAAGAGTGTCTCCCTGTCCCAAGCAGGTGTCAGTGCTCCATGAGAGGAGAAGAGGCCCATCATTCTCTGTGGTATTTGTCTTGGCCCCTCTTTAGACATGCAGACAACATCAAGGGCCTGTAAGCTGCTAAGGGACTTCGATCCCTTTCTACTTGGAGCAGACTACTGAGAAGCAGAGCTCTGAGAGCTCTGAAGGAGAATATCTGGGGGTGGGGTTGGGGCCATTAAGAAGAGATACGAGGTCGGACAATTAAGTTTGCGAACTCATCCTAGAAAAAGTGCTACATACTTCATTGCTGAATATCACTATGGTCACCTTCAAAGTACTCCCCTTGGGAGGCTATGCACTGACACCAGCACCTAGTCCCCCCTTCAAAGCAATTCTGAAACTCTTTTTCTGGAATGGCCATCACAGCTGTCATCGTATTACCCTTGATGTCCTGAATGTCATCCAAATGTCTTCCTTTCAATATTTCCTTTATCTTTGGGTAAAGAAAGAAGTCACTGAGGGTCAGATCAGGTAAGTAGGGAGGGCATTCCAATACGGTTATTTGTATACTGGCTAAAAACTCCCTCACAGACAGTGTCGTGTGAGCTGGTGCATTGTCATGATGCAAGAGCCATGAATTGTAGGCGAAAAGTTCAGGTTGTCTAACTTTTGCACACAAAGCTTTCAGTACTTACAAACAATAAACTTGGTTATCTATTTGTCTAGTTGGTACAAATTCATAATGAACAATCCCTCTGATATTAAAAAATGTTAGCAACATGGTTGCAACAAGTTCACAAACTTAATTGTCTGACCTTGTAAATGCTCTGAGGGATTCTGGTGAGAGGAAAGGTTTCCTGGGCTAAAAGAACTTGATGTCAAAGTTCACCTGCTCCTCAAGGGGCCGTACACCCTGAGCACATAAGGGCCACATGGTGAGGCGCATGTGTTCCTGTGACCAGTCCTTCTAACAGGGTCCAAACAATAAGCAGGCATCCACATACCAGCCTAACCAACCAAGACCAGAGGGAGGCTGACAAGCCTGGAAGCCAGCTCTGAAAAATCAGGCCAACTCAATAAGCAGGTTCTGAGGTTTCTATGAGCCGGGTCCAGAATAAAAATGAAAGGCACATCTAGAATTTTCACTTCTATATGCAAAATCCTAATTAAACTAGTTTAAGCAAAAAGGGCACTTTCTATCCCTAGTAACTGGGAATTCCCAGGGTTGACTTCAAGAGGGACCCAGGGTCTTGCCTTCTCCCTGGAAAGGGGAGGACAGAGAGGTTCTGGTCCCATAGCGACAAGGCCATGCAAGGGCTTGGGTGCTGGGTGCAGGCAGTGGGAAGCAAACCCTTGTTTCCCCTGTGCCCTGCTCCATGGAGACCTGCCCCATGTAACAATAATGGAGACTGCACACCAGGGCTTCCTGAGGACAAGGCAGGGGTACAGTGGGACAGGAAGTCCTCATTCTAGATACCTCAAGCTGTCGGGTTTTGGGGGGCAGGAACAGGCAGGAGGATGTGTGTTCTGAGTTGATTTCTGTTTTGCTTCCAAAGGAAATGGAGCTGTGGACTGCAGAGGGAAAGCATGGACAGAGGCTTGCTTCCTCAGCCCTTACACCAGCCCTGTGAGCTCTGAATGGTCACCCCAGTTACAGAGGACAGGACTGCGGCTCAGAAAGAGGACTTACTGGCCAAGTTTCATGCAACAAGGGATAAGCACGACCAGGATTTAACTCAGGTTTCTCTGCTTTAAAGCCTATGTCTTTCCACTGTACCCCTCCACCACCCAGAAGATGGAATGGATGCTAGCCAAAAAGTACAGGTCTTGAAGGATGGGAAAACAAGCAGAGAGAACCAAGCTCCTCTCAGTGCCTGTACCTGAGAATACCAAGAGAACTTGAGGTCTAGGCCACTGAGCTACTGTCTTTACAGAATCCTTGAGAATCAGGAACACTAGAATACTGGAAAGGAACAGTCTTCCATTTCATGGTTTTCGAAAGTGTGCATTCCCTAAAATGTAGGCAGAGCCCAGAAAAGCTTCTAGAATGGCGTAGTGAAGAGGCTGGTTTCAGAGTGCTTAGAAAAGGAACTGGTGAACAGTAGGAACAGGCAAGCCCACTGGAAACATGTCATTCTACACTCTCTCCTCTTCTCTGTAACAGGTATCCTGGCTAGGAGACCAGGGCCATGCAATGGCCTACCAGCCCCAGACTCTACCTTCACAGTACAACCTGGTGGAAAAGGATGAATAACATGGGCTTGATGTACCAGGAAGTACATTAGAAACTGATTGTATCACTGGACCCACACGGAGGAGGTCAGCTTTGAAGATCTCTATTAGTGTTCTGTCTTCAGCCTCATGCAACTTAATGTTTTGGTCAATGATTTATGTTGAAGAGAAGGCACACTTAGCAAGTTTATAGAAGTTGGGAGGGATGGTGAATATGCTGAATTACAGAATCTACATATCCAAATAATCAGCCTGTAGGCTGGGCTGAATCTATCCAAAATAAAGTTTATTGGGAATAAATGCAAGGTCCTGAATCCAAGTCCAAAGAGAGTACTTAGTAGCTGTGCATGGAGATGAGTTTGTGGAAGCTTTTGTAAAGGGTCAGTGGGGTTCCACTAACAAGATGGCGCACAATCAAGCTAATACAGAGCTGCAGTCCAGTGAGTGTGCTGCTGACAGAGCCCAGTCTCTAGACAAGGAAGGCGATGGTGCATTGCATTCTGGCTGGTCAGCCTGCTGTGGCTCCCAGAGCCTGTTGCTAACAGAGAACGCAGGGAGAGGAGGTAGAGACTGGAAGCCTGGCACGTGCCTCCTCTTGGGTGGTTTCAGCAATTGGGTATTAGCACTGGAAGGATGAAGCTTAAGGAAAGTGTAGGGGGACACAAAAGTTCCCTTCAAATATCTGGCTGGCTGGCATACAGAGGCATCTTCACTATACTCTAGAAAATCCCAAGGGCAGAGCTAGGAAGGTCCCAAGAGAGTCCTGAGCTCCACTGGACAGTGCTTCTCACAGTCAGGGCCATGCAGAGGTGGAATGGGCGGCTTGATGAGGAAGGACCCCTGCCTGCATCTGGGATTGGATTAGATGATGCCAAGGGCCTGGGCCCTGTAGTTTCAGGGGTGCCACCAGGTAGAGTGACTCAAACATTCATCTTATTTGTGCATGTGTGTGTGTGTATGTGTGTGTGTGTGTGTGTGTGTGTGTGTAGGGGGAGCAATGATGGGACTGATGGTTATTCATAACCTAGTGTAGATACCTCCAACTTCTCATAGAGACTGGACTTTATGGGGAAAAAGAATAGACTCGTGGATCTTGACTCTCCTGGATCTGACTATACCAGGAACAAAAACCGTTTCCTTTACAATAAAACCAGCAACCAACAGCCACAGGTCAAATTGATTCTCTCAGGGTCCACTCTGGCCTGGATCTACAGCCTTGGGGCAGGCATGAGTCAAGTGCCAAGGGTCCCATGAGGCCAGCCCATACTATGCACACCATTTTGTGGAAGGTGAAGCCTTCAGGGCAGGCCCTCCTACTGGTACATGCAGATAGACAGCTCTTTGACAGTGGGGGTACAGACTCCAACCATTCTGACCCTGTATCATTCCCACCATGGACTTTCTTCCTATGATCTGGAGACTGTCAGGATCTTGAAACATAACCAACTGAAATACCTGCCTCCACTAAACTTCAAGGTCTGTTAAAACGAATATGCTTTTACAGAGTGCTGCAGAGAAAATAAATCTGGAACATTTTACCTGGTCCTGGGAAAACTGGATACAAGCTCACGGTATCTGGCTTTCACCCTGGCTGGCAGCCTTTCGGGAGATCAACAGAGCCCAGAGCCCTTGTCAGTTGCAGAGGGACGAGTAGTGTGGTCAACCATGATCGGATCTGAGGGGACTTCTTTAGCTCTGCCGCCATTTTACCATAAGACGATTTCCTTGCCAGGGCTACCTTCTCCCACAGAACAAGTGTGCATACGCGTACCGCCACGCCACATCACAGGGTGGGCCCTCAGCCAGGCGGTGCTACCATGCCAGGGCCCATCACAAGTTACACAGAAAGGCCCTGCCTCCAGCCAGGCTGCTTCTTCCCACAGCAGAAATAACCACGAAGAAACCTGAGCAAAGCTTTCTCTTAGGAAGAGGGACAGGGGAGGTAACAGTACTAGGAAAAATAAATCTCATGATGATGGTGCAAGGAAGCAGTAACCGCTTTACTGATATAAAAAACAAGTTCTTCTACTGTAATAACATTTAATCCCCAGAAGCTGATCTAAATGCAACAAACGTGGCACAAAAGAAAAGAGCCCCAGCCGGGCTTTGGGGACACTGGCTTTATTCCCAAAGCAAGTCCGTTAATAGAGCTTGGAATGAAATGCCAGTTTCATCTTTGTCGAGGGGACGGGATTAACAAATTGTCATCTCTAAGCCCAGTTTCCTGAGTCATGGATCCCTGAGCAGTAAGAAAGCACTGGGTGGAGGCTAGCTACCCCTTGAGGCTGCCCTTCCCCCTGGAGCCTGCAGCTACCCGCATCAGAAACCCCCAGCTGGGGACAGCCATCAGCCCAGGGACATCAGTTCCAGATACTTCAAACCCAACAGACCATTGCTGAGCCCACTGCCCCCCCCCCAGCCGATGTGCAGCCCCTCGTCTGCCCGTGGCACTGGGAGTCCATGCTCATCCCAACCTCAGTCAGGAGCCTCCCTGCCGCCTCGCTCCTTGCCAACCCCCTGACCCCTCCCACTGGACTGGGGCCTCCCCACCTGGTGCTCAATTGCCCAGTAATTGGCAGCGCACATGCCCGGGTATCTGCACGGCCCCTTCTCCTCGCTCAGTTCTGCTTCAGTGTCAGAGACAGTCCCTTATCCTCCATCTAGAAGTCCCTGTAAAGTCTATCACATCATCCTATTTTATCTTCCTCACGGCACGTTGTATCATCATCTTCCTTTCACTGCTGACCCTTTGTCTGTCTCTCTGCCCTGAGCGCTGTACTCCTGCTGTACCTTGGCATGTGCCTGCACAGCGGCCCTCAGAATGTGGCTGCTGGATGGTGGGTCCTTCCATCTTGCAGGTCCTAAGTAGGCTTCCTGCCTCCCACCCAACCCCATTACTGCTTCATCTCCCAAATGCCACCAGTTATTGTTCTAAAACACAAATTTGATCATGTCAATTTTCTGCTTAAAAGCTTTTTTACAGCTTGCCACTGCCTGTAGGATGAATTCCAAATTCTTTCATACGCACAGAAGGCCCTTTGCAACCAGGACCAGTCTGCCCTTTCAGCCACATCTGAGCCTCATCCCTATCCCCTCGGATACCTGCTTCTCCACCAGTGCAGGTGCCCTATATTCCTCTAACACTCCACAAAGAAAGACCTCACCCCAAGTCTCTGCTCACAGTGACCCCTGATAGCAGAGCCAGCCTGGACCCAGCACAAAAGTGAATTCATCTCTAAAGCCTCAGTGCGCTCAGATAGAGCTAATCGCCTCTGCTCTGGAAGTGCTTTATTCATACACTGCTGTAGCAATGATCACATGTTATGGCAGGTTTCCATTCATTAAATATGTACTGGGCCCTGGGGATAAAAAGATGAGTAAAACGAGGTTCCTGCCCACAAAAAGGCTTTGGTTTAGTAGAATGCGATGCTTGAACACAGAAGTGCCAAATGGTACTAGAAGCGGCACTCCAGGGGTGCGCTAGGGTCCCCAGGTTCTGAGGGACACAAAGAAGGCACTTGGGGTAGGCAGCAAGACACGCTTGAGACAAGACCAGAGGGAGAAGGTGCTGTCCTGGGGGATGGGCAGGCTGTAAGCAGGGCAGCCTGGAGTGTGTCTACTCTCCTGCGGAGGCAAAGTCCAGGTCTTATCCATCATGTACATATCTTGTCTGGTACCAGCCTCAGGAGAGGTTCCAGATCACCATCATTTGATCCTCTCTTTAAAGACAAGTGGTTATAAAAGACATTAAGGGGACTTAAGATTATGCACAAATACAACCAGGTACTCCGTGACTGTCCTCTATGGATGGTGGCCCATGGTGCTTTGGGAATGAGTCACTAGAAAGACGACTTCCCTGCCCTAAGCAGCAGTCAAGAGCAAACCACCAGGAAACTTTGTATGAGAAATCTGGTGGCGGCTGCCTGCCAGCCAGGGGAAGCCGAGTCAGAATGCTGATGCTGACGCACAGGAAGTAGCCCTTCTGTTGCATGTGATAAGATGGGGAAGAGGGCTGGCGGATACCACACATTCCGAGTACAGGGTAACACTTGCCTTTTCCTTAAACATCTCCAGAGGAAGATAAAGGCTGTACAGCTTCCTTCCCTCAGTTACCAAATTATAATCCCGCATTGCAAGTCAGGAAGTCCTTCTCTGGATCGAACTTAAATTTTCAAGCTGCAATGCAAGGCCCTAGTCCTGCTACCAGTCGGATTTCTCAGAGGAATACAGTGACATGCTCTGGCCAACCCTCTCCCTCCCAGGAGGCATTTACCTTCTCAACCCCTCAGCCTACCAGTCTCTCTACTGCGTGCCTGCACAGCACAGCAGAAAGCACCAGTCACCCACACTTGATTTATGATGACACATACAGAATGCAGAACAGAAAACGACTGGCTAATTCCTAAGTTTCCTTTGCTCAATAACATTTCAGCTTCGTTGCGGATGGAATCTTTGGGTATATATGCCAGCAAAAAGCTACACTACCTGCCTCAAGGTTTATTGCTGAAGGCTTCCCCACTACTATGCAAAATGGCACATCAGCCCACACCTGGTCAGCAGCACTGGCAGGATCCTATGTGAGTGGGCTAGGCCTGAACAAAGGCAGATGACGGGATGGGGGTGAGGATGGGGTGGGGCTGGAAGGGAAAGAGCCCACCTTTCCCCAGACCTCCGGCCTTCCAGGAGCTGGGCTTCTGACCCAAGAACCTTGAAATGTCCATTCTGGCTTCACCAAGAATCACAGCTTATCTATGCCTCGTGTTCACATATCACATCAGATTTCTTCTGAACACGAGAGCCGTAGCTAGGACATTTAAAAACCACAGGTTTAGTCTAACACTCTCCGGTTTGGTTTTTTGTTTTTGTTTTTTTGGTATTTTGCCGTAATTATTATTGTTTTTAATTATTAGTTTCAGGTGTACAAAACAATGTAATAGTTATACATTTCACCCCTCACAAAGTAACAACCCCCTCCCCCAATCAACTGCCCCTCTGACGTTGTATATATCTATTATAATTCCGTTGACTCTATTCCCTATACTATATTATACTTCATATCCCATGACTATATATATATATATGTTAAATTATAGTTGACATACAATATTATTCAGCTTCAGCTTTAGGTGTACAGTGCAGTGGTCAGGCATCTACACCGTCCATGAAGTGGTCTCCCTAACAAGACATGTGTCCATCTGACACCCTACAAAATATTTAAATTATTGATTATATTCCCCAAACTGTCTCATATTCCTGTGACAATACTGTAGTTACCAATTTGTGTTTTCTAATCCCTTCCCCTTCTCCCTCATCCCCACCCCCTCCCAACTAGCAACCATCAGTTTTTCCTCTATATCTCTGAGACTATTTCTGTTTACTTTGCTCATTTATTCGGTTTCTTAGATTCCACATATAAGCGAGATCATATGGTATTTGTCTTTCTCCAACTGACTTATTTCACTTAACATAATGTTCTCTAAGTCAATCCATATTGTGGTAAATGGTAAGATTTCATTCTTCTTTATAGCTGAGTAATACTCCACCGTGTAAATGTACCACAGTTTTTTAATCCAGTTGTCTATAATGGGCATTTCAGCTGTTTCCAAGTCTTGGCTATTGTAAATAGCGCTGCAATAAACATAGAGGTGCATATATTTTTTCGAATTAGCATCTTGGGTTTCTCTGGATAGATACCTAAGAGTGGAATTGCTGGGTCATAAGGTAGTTCCATTTCCAGTTTTTTGAGATACCTCCATACTGATTTTCATAATGGCTGTACCAATCTGCAGTCCCACCAACAGTACACCAGGGTTCCCTTTTCTCCACAACCTCGCCAGCACTTGTTGTTTGTTGATTTATTGATGATAGCTATTCTGACCAGAGTCACACTCTCAGTCTTTGATGCAAGAGAAGTGCAAGAAAAGGACACCAGGGCAAGTTAGAGGCCAAGTCTTGACCAAAAAGCAATACACGCACACACGTAGACATCTGCACAGATGGACATGTGCATTATTGTGCACACACTCACACATGTGCACACACATGGTCACATGTACATGCCCTTCCACATACTCACACATGTATATGCACACAGACATATACAACCCTCACACTCACATGTGTGCATATTCACACACATATACATACACATGCACACATGGACATGCATGCACTCACACATACACACCCTCCCACACTTACACTTATATGCATTTTCATGTACTCACACATGTATGTGTGCACACACACAGTCACACACATTCTCACACTTGTGCAACCAGGAACACAGTTCCAGGACCAGCTCTTGGCCTCTGTGTGAACACTGTCAACTGGGGATCTGATTCCCAACTTTACTGTGAATCTCCCTCTCCCTGGGCCCAAATTATCATCATTCCTTCTGTTATAATTGTCTTTATACTCTTTTTAACTTTTAATTACACAAGCTACACATATGAATATAATCTTTACAAAGTCAGAAACATATCACATAAACCTACAGTCCCCTTTGATCCTTTTTATAATCCTGAATGCCCTGGCACTGCCCCGAGGTAACTGTGTTCTGTTTGGAGTGTGTTCTTTCAGACTTTCTTCTCTATGTCCACATACATTACACATACCTACAGAACAGATAGCAGGCCAGTGTATATGTGTCCAGTGTACATACGCACAGTGAACCACAACTTGCTTTTTTATCCAATAAGATGTCTCAGGCATCTTCCAATACTATCACAAAGAGCTCCAGCTCTTTTTTTTTAATTGCAGTTTGTTATTCCAGAGTCAGATGGATTGTGCTTATTCACTGCCCTATTCACAGGCAATGAGGCTGTTTCCAATTTCTCACACTTGGAACCAGGGCCACAATGCCTCCTTGCTTGTGGCTGCTTGTGCATATATGGAGGGTCTCCCTAGGGCATGTCTCCAAAAGCAGAGCTGTGGGTTCCTGGGGTCTCCCCTTCCCTCATGTCTCCAGATTCAGACAGTCATTGAATCACTCTACATACCTAGAACTATACCCTCTTTTGGCTACTGCATTCTAATTTCTTTCTCACTGAAATGTGAGTTTCTATATAATAATACCTATAGTTTACTGAGTGCTTATTATGTGCTTAACAAATTACCTCAGATGCCCTCAAAACAAGCTTCTGAATCAAGGGAAGTGTGTCTTACAGCAGTCAGTCATCTGATATAGGCCACACATCAGGCAGCACCTCTGAGACCCACATTCACCTGCTTGACCTCAAATCCCCCTCATACGGGGCCCTGTGCACGCTGCAGAAGCCTCCCTAGAGAAGATGCTTAAATAGTCAACTATTTGTTTTTCAGCCCCACCCCGAATGTCCATACAATGGCATCAGCTCATTCGCAAATCCGATGCATGCTTGGTGGGCATCTATCTTGGCTAAGTCCTGAGCTGGACAGTGGGGATGCAGAGAAAAACAAAATATTGGATTGATTTCTAGGTAAGACAAACAGTAAGCAGAAAAGACGCTTAAATTGGATTTTTAAAATTGAGCAGGGCCGCTAAGTGGTGCATTGGTTAAGAGCTGGCTTGGGACGCCAGAGGGCCCCGGTTTGGATCCCACATATGAGGGCCAGTGACACTGCCCTTTACAGCTAAGATGCTGAACAACAGCTCAACCTGGAGCTGGGCTGCCGTGAGTGGCCAGCGTCGGCATAGGCTGCAGCCCCTGCTGCAGTGGGTTGCCATGGGCTACCGTGTGTAGCCAGCAGCCAGCGTGAGCGGCCAGCAGCCGCAGTGAGCGGCCGTTCAGAAGCCGGCGACTGATCTGCCTTGCCAGGGAAAAGCGCAATGATGGTGCCAACTTGGGCCAGTGAAGCAACGTCCTCCACAACTGGACTGAAGAACAAAAGGACAGCAACTTGTCTGTTCCCCTTCCCCCAATTCCCCAGCGCTGTTCCCATCCCCCAATTCCCCAATAAAAAATCTTTAAAAAAAAAAGAAAAGTGAGCATACTCTGTAAGGAAAAATGAGGGAGGGCATTCTAGACAGAATATAGGATGTGCAAAGATAAATCGGTAAATTCTGCATTCTGAAATCAGGAACAAAGCACAATCTCATACATGAAAACTATCTTTGGAACTCACTGGATCTAGGGATGGCAAATAGGTTTCACGTTGAATGCCAACCCTGAAGAGATGATACCAGCTGCTAGAATGCTGCATTGAGGCCATGTTCCGGTTCAGCAGGAAACTGCTGGGATTCACTGGTGATGTCTGCCAGGGGCACAGGATGGGGTCACAGTCAAGAAGCCAACTCTCTCCTCTCCCAGATGAAGGCACTGTGGCTTTCCACAGGCATCCCACACTCACTCACCCACAGAACCATCCCAGGGCTTTGGCCTTAGGGAGCGCTGTCATCCCATATCTTCCATAAGGACTTTCCATTCTCACATGCTATACAAACACTACCTTTGTTGATCCACTCTCTCTCCATGCATCTTTGTCTCTCTTGCCACAAAAGTGGAAGAACTCTGCCAGCATTGGTATGGAAGTAAATGCTTGCAAAGGGCCATGCCATTTGGACACACACACACACACAGTTGTGGGCTGAAGTGTATGGAAACGGTACAGCTCCAGGGAAGTCAGTCAGTCAATCAGCAAGCAGTTAAAACTCCTGAGAGAGGGTAAGCACCCCGATGTAGAACAGTGGGAAAGAGCAAGTTTAGACTCAGGGGGACCTAGCTCAAATCCCACTCTGCTGCCTCCGGGTTGTTTGTCCCTGGTCACTTCTGTGGATTTTCGCATTTAGTCTTCATAAGAGCGTGACAGAAATAGGCACCATCATTATTGCTGTTTTATAGACTGGGAAACTTAGCCAGAGAGGATACATGATTTTGTTTCTACATCTGCAAAGTGGGACAATAATGGCATCCGCCACATGAGCTTCTTGTGACCAGGAGACCCTGGGTACCGTGTATGTGCCTAGCATAACAGTTGCACGTGGTAATGGAAAGCAACAGGTTTTTGTATTTTTTAAAAGAAATGTATTAACTGAATTTTGATTTGTTAAATGAATTATTAAATGAGATTGATTTGTTAACCTCTCAAAGAGCCATGTGCACCAGTTTAAACCACATGCTGTGGTAAATTTCTGAATAGAAAAGGCTCCTTTTAAAAGGCTAGGTAAAATAGGAAAGTGAGAGATAGAAATATTTCTTTAATTCAGACTAATCTGAACATTATCTGGATTAAAGAATGTTTAGATTGTCACCTTATAGGGGGTTCAAATAAATGGCCAGTGTTTTCATCAATCTGTCATTAGCTCATTAAATAGACTCAAATTAGGGAAGCTCAAGGTGCTGAAAATAATTTATTCTTTTGGGTGGGGCCAACTCCTCCCCACAGTTTATTTGAAAAGCCTCACTTGCAAGTGAGGGTGAAAGCATATAGCAGCAGCTTAGCTCTCGCAAGTTCCAGTTGGCTGTATCCACATTAACCAGACCCCTTTGGATCAAAGTCCTTGGAACACAATGACTCAGTTTCAGGAAACAGTTAATATCTTTCTTCCCTCAACTCAATTGTTTTAACCTCTTTGAAGGCTGGCTCTTTGTGGGGCCAGGGAGGACCATACAAATTTCCTGACAGGGAGAAGCCAAGAATGAATCCCATGGTTAGAGGACTGAAGGTTGTCGTAAAAAATAGATGTGACACAATAAATGCAAGATGCTCCCTGGGGTCTTAATCTCTTCCTTCAGAAAATCTGAACAATTCCATCTTCTGTGTATTGTGAGGTAGAGGGGTGTGTATGTGCATGTGTACGTGGGTATGCATGTGCATATACACTTTGGCTATTCACTTCTACCCCAATAATAGAATTCTTCCCAAATGAGAGTCCCCAGACTGTGAATGTGGGCCTCACCAACATTCCCCTTCAGTCATGAGTTCTCCATCGAGAGAACTCAGGGAGGCATCCTCTCAAGTCCTGCATATATGCTGGGCTTGGCAGGCCTCAGGAAAGCTTGGTGGGCCCCAAAAAGTTTGGGAGTCACCCATGTCATTGGTGTCCAATGCTGCTCACACAACCAGCGTTTGATTGACTCTGCTTTTGTACTTAGTGTTTCTTCTACCTGGCATGGTCGTATTCTGCTTGGCAAACTCTAATCATTCCTCAAAAGCTAAGTCAGTACTTCTGCTCTCAGCTACAGTGGAGTAGCTTGTGGAAGAACTATGCTGTCCTCTGAGAAAAATTTCTTAAAAGTTGGAATAAAAAAATTTGTTTGAAGGCATCTAAGGACCAAGACAAAGTAGGACTTGAGGGCCAAGATAATGAAAAGAAGGGAACTGTAGAGAGGTGACCATTCATTCCAAGAGCCACTTTTCCCCTCAGAGTTTTTGCCAATTTTTGGTGTAGGAAAGAAGGCTGAGAGTAGGGCAAACAGCTTCAGCTTAAAGGCAGAAAAACCTGCAGAACTTTTGGCAATCTCATAGGACTGTAGAAAGACAACATTCCTCTGGAGCTTGAGGCTGCCAAGACAGCTAGGGATTCAGGGATCAGGATTCTGGAGAGAAGGGAGCTAAAAAGCAGGCAGCCAACACTTACACTCCTCTTTTAAAGCATTTGTCAGATTCTTGAGCTACTCAATGCAAGAGGCTAAGAGCTAAGTAAAAGCCACTGAAAGACAGAGTACAATTTTCAGAAGTCTCCTAGAGCTGAGGAAGCAAAAACAGGGGTGCAGAACTCACCAAGAAAGAAGAGCCCTGGACAGTTATACCCTAGGAATAGGGGTCAATCAGAAAGAGCCTTAGCTTTACCAGAACTGCAGGCAAGACTCCATTTAGCTCAGTCCCTCATAGGTCTAAGGTGATCTCCCTTCACTCAGAAGGAGCACCTCTGGGGGTGATAGTATAATCCAGAGCCACCGTACTTTATCTGTACAATGGGTGACATTCGATCGAGAATTACCAGGTACACAAAAAAACTAGACCAAGAGAAGAAAAATAGGCAACAGAAACAGAACCTCAGATGACTTCAAAATAACTATAATTAATATGTTAGAGAAAACAGATGGCAAAAACCAGAATCTCACCAGAGACTGGTGAAAAAAAAAAAAAA
>NW_017731636.1:265902-271825 GCF_001890085.2 Hipposideros armiger | reverse complement strand
AAATTAGAAAATTTTTGAGCTGAATTATTATGAAAATACAATGTATCAAAACTTGTAGGGTGTAGCTAAAACTGTGTTTATAGAGAAACTAACACTTTAGATGCATAACAGGTAAGAAAGAAAGCTGAAATGATATTTCATTGCTCTTAGGATACAAGTAAAATCTGTAACATGGTTACAAAGTTCTGCTTGGTCTGGCTTCTGTAGACTTCTTTCCGCTTTGTCCTCATCTGTCTTCTCATTCATTCCTCTCCAGCTACACTGGCTTTTCAGTTTCTTGAATATGCTAAATTACTTACTGCTGTGGGGCCTTTGCACAGGCTGCTTCTTCTGTTTGAAATGTTCTTTCTCCTTCCAGTAGCCAACTTCTCATCTTGCAGAAGTCAGCTTAAATGTCATTTCCTTGGAGAAGCCTTCCCAACTTCCAAGTCTGGGTTAGGGGTCTTAGACATGGGCTTTTTAATTCAGACTCAGTCTTTCTTTCACAGCTCATTACTGTAATCAGTCATTGTTTGGGCAATTGCTTTTTGTGCAATTAATAAAAATATTATTTGTCGTTCCCCAAATGCTGTAATGTAAGCTCCTTGCTGGTAGGAACTGAAGCTATCTTGTTATCATTATATCACCAGCACAGAGCATGGTGCCTGGCAAATAGTAGGCATTCTATACACATGTGTTAAATGAATAAATGTATGAATACATGGACATCTAATTAACCACGTAAGTAACCATTCAGTTTGCTCACAATTGTTGAAAGATGCTCACTGTCTTGGAAGAAAACTCCAATATTACTGCTATCAGCAGCTGGCACTTATTTCGGCGGCATTTATGATGCAATTTACAATCATTGGCTAATCTAAGAAACCTCCCAATCAAGGATTCTGCCCCCACCCCCAATGTTTAAGTACAATAATTTCTAACTCTACACTGCTTCCTGTTTATTATGTTTGGGGAAAGACAATTTTATTTTTTTAGTAAACTCAATTTATTTATTATATTTGTTCCATGCTATGTCAAACTAAGTGCTGTAAAAGTAATTCAAATAACTGTCATTATTAGTAACAGATACACTATACCAACAACATTGTTGACATCATAGGTCTACTTTCTATGTGGTATCTCACTCAAAGCTTTAAAGGGATTGCTCCTCTCTGTTTTATAGATGAGGAAATCAGAGAGGTGAAGTGACTTGCCCAAAGGCACACAGCCAGTGAGAAGCATGGCTGAGGTATAATTCCACGTCCTCAGGATTCCAAAGCTCATGCAGACTCTTTGCTCCATTCTGCAGCCCATCTTATGTTCAGATGGGGCCTTCAAGGGACAGGGAAGATATAAAGACAAATAGTGAAAAACAGTGACACCAAAGCAGTCTTAGCTAAGCCTGATCCCAGTCTGACAGGTAACCATGTTTGACAGTGGACAACCTCTCTAGCCTCAGTTCTTCATCTGTGAAATGTAATCAACAACAGTAAATAAGAGCATATAGTTGAAATGCCTGCAGAGCATTTTGTAATATGCTTAGCAAATCATTATCTAGGGATTTGGCAAACAACCCTTCACTCAGATTAAAAATATACTCATATGCCATTTCCCCTTTGCTTTCTGAGGATACAAGGATGAGAAAGGGTATGACAGTAAAGTCAAATTCACTAAGCCAGGGGACCAGGAGGCCCCACTGTCAGGATGGTGGGCCACATGGCAGGTGACAGAACGCCATGGTCACAGGCAGTAAAGTTTCCTGGCTTCTCCCCAGAGCTTCCTCCACTCAGCAGGTGTTCCCATGATCCAGGTGAAGGGGGAAAAGGCTGTGGATATGGCATCACTGCCCCACAGACACTCCAGGGGGTGGGCCACGGTGAGGAGCCACATCCTGAATTTGTCCTTTCCCAGGATCACATGACTAAGATGGTTGTTACCCATCCACCTCTGGAGTGTGATTGCTTCCCATCCCCTTTCTCTTACTGATTGTGATTGTGAGTATTTCTCAGTCACAGATGAGCCGGTAGGCCCTCGTTTGTGAGGGCAGGAGCGTCTGCATATTAGGGTAGCACACACACCCTGCAAGGGCAGCTGGGCATATCATTCCTCAGAGTCCACACAGCTCACAGAGCTCACTCACACCCAGGCCCTGTGGGAACCCAATGGGCAGGTGCGAGACCCTTCCTCACCTCTGTCCACCTGCTGGAAAGTTCTTTCTCCAAGTCTCCTACTGTTGTTCCAGGACTTGAACTCTCAAGATAATTGTTTTCTTTTCCCCAATCCAACTCTTTAGTCGGTTCTACCACAATCTGGTGTCATTTCCCTACAGCTTCAGGTGTCCCATGTGTACCTTGAGCCTGTAATGCATGTCATCTCTGTCCTGTCCTGCCCTGTCCTGTCACAGTTTTCATCAGCAGCTGTATTCACAAGCAATGTGAATACACCAGTCACCCAAACCTCTTGCTTCCTTCTCATGGTGCTATACCCAAACCCTCACCACTCTGCACTGTGACTGGTTTGCCTGAGAGTAACCCCAACTCACCCTTGAAAGAGAGAAGCCCGTGAGGGAGAAAGAGGGAGTTGGTTGGAGCCCCTGGTCACTTTATGAAGGTTTACTAGGACCACAGAGACCATCTTCACACAAAGGACCCAGAGCACAGGCCTGGCTCTCCCTTCCTCACAGGAACCCCTCAGACCCGCCAGTGACCTGCACCCCAAACTGTGTCTGTATTGGACACATGGCATGTACCTCTTGTCCTTGATATCCTGGCTCTGAAGCCTCCCCTGACAGCACAGGAGCATGACAGATAGGGGACAGAATGCTGAGCTCAGCACTGTGCAACCTGAGTGAGCTCTCAGTGTCCCTGAGCCCCAGTCCTTCTGAGAATAAAGCAGGGGTCCCCCTGAGTATCATCATGCAAGAGCTTATAGCACAGGGCCAGGCATGTGAGGGTACCCACAGAGAACAGACTCCTCTGAAAACCACCTCCACAAATGGGGGGCCAGCAGCACCCCTTCCTTGACTCCCTTGGGGGCCTGATGGCTAGCACCTGGCCCAGATTGCAGGACACCTATCCTGAAACAGCCCTGCCTGTCTGCAGCAGCCCCACTCCCAGTTGCCAGGTTGCTAGGGGAGAAGTAGTGCTGATGTGGCCAATTATAAATGACCAATGGCTGCCTCAGATCCAGGTGAGAGAACTGAGTAACAGATGGTCCTCTGTGATATTAGAGAAATTTGAAATTATGCAGGTGGTGGCAGGTTTCAAGCCATGTGTGGGAATTTTTACAACTACAGCCTAAGTTTACAAATAATAAACAAATTCTTACTTTATCGTGCCCTCCATTTTCGAAGCTGCCTCATGGAATTGCTGTGAAGATAGTTTATACATCTCAGCATTCTACAAAGAAAAAAACAGAACCGGTTACATAGACTGAAGTTTCCCTCTGGTCCCCTCACGAGATGCAACTGCGTTAAAAATAGACAGACGCTCATTTCTTGGTCATCATCAAAGCAGGCTGGTGATTGACCCACAGCTTGAGTCTAGCTTCCACCCTGGACCAAGTGCAGTTATAGAATCCAAGAGGAGCAAAGGATGGAAGGACATATGGATCCTCTAGTTCAGGCGTTGGTAACCCACCACCCATGAGCAAAACCTGGCCTGCCACCTGGTTTTATAAATAAAGTTTTATTGGAATATGTCCATACTCAGGATTTGTTTGCACATTGTCTATGGCTGCTTCTGTGCTGCAATGGCCAAGCTGAATTGTTGCAAGAGACTGCATGGCCCACAGAGCCTAAGGTATTTACCATCTTTAAAGAAAAAGTTTGCAGAGTCAGGATCTGGTACAACCCTTATTTTATAGGTGGACTCTGCTGCCCAGAGAGATGAAGTGACTTGCCCAAGGTCACAGAGCAAGTGGCAGTGCCCAGGTGTCTGATCCTGAGCTGGGTGCGTGCCCTGCTGCCTGCCAAGACCAAAGCACGTCTTGGCATGGCACTGTCCATCCAGAGCCTTGAAAGGCAGTTCCAAAGGCATACACTTCTGTCCTTCCTGAGGTTACCTAGTGAGTGTGAAAGTATAGAGCCAGGGTGGTGTGGGGAACAGCTGGGCTTGCAACAAGGCAGAGCTGGGTGGAACCCCAAGGCCCACCACTGCGTGGCTCTGGGTAAGTCACTCTACTTTTCTGTGCCTCAGAGATGAGTCGCTCCAGACCACACAGGCCCAGAACCCAGCATTCTCTACTTGTTTCCCGAGGAGACCAATAGAAACACATCTGCTAGCCCTACCTGCCACCACACTCCAAGCAGAGCACTGTGAGACTCACGACTCAGCAGAATGGCTTCTTGCAGGAAGCATTTTCAAGAATGAAACCACCCAGAGGACAGCCCAAGACAAAGCTGGCAGTCAATCCTCCTCAGTGAGGGTGACAAGACAGCAGCAGATACCATGCATCTTCTCCTAGGGGAATGAATCCCTCCTTAGACAGACCGGAAAAGGTGACAGGATCTCAGATCACAGCCAGGCAGGGAAAACAACTTGCCCCATCACCTGTCTTAAGGGAAGATAACCAAGATGGGGCAGGAAGCGCCTTCCCTAGGGCCTACAGGACATGAAAGGTGGAGTCTGGTCCTGGACCAAGCCCTCACCCTCATCCCTGTACCACGACCTCAGGGACAAGCCAATGGGAGGCAAACATGGAAGGGCGTGCCTGAGGTAACACACCTGAGACAGGAACCATAGGTGTGGAAATTCTGCTCTGGGAGGTGATAGGGTGAGGCCAAAGCCAGGCCTTCTACCCTCAGCTTCTGAGTGAGTCTGAGCAGGTCACCCTGCTTCTCCCTGGCTCATGTCCTCACCTCTGAACTGAGGAGATAGCTGACACTTCCTTCTGATGGCCGCATGCGGCTGGGAAAGTAGGCTCCTAGCACACAACAGAACAGGCACGAAATAAATAGGGGTTTGCCTCCCCTCACAGCCAGGCTGCTCTGGCTCCCGCAGGTATGTGCTCACTCCAAGTTGCCCAGTGTGGTTCTGGAGCTTTGATGTTCCCTCCAAGAGATCATGATTTTGCCTCAACTAGTCTGACATTCAACTGACTCTCCCCTGGGTAAGGGAGTAAGTAAGGACAGACATGAGTCAGATCAGGGCCCTCCCTCAGCTCTGAGCAGAAGTTCTTCTGCGACACTCTAATGGGGATCTCTGAGACTCAGTGTGTACCTCCCATTCATGGGCCCTTACAAAAGACTGCACAGTCCAGAGACCCACATTGTAACTTTTGCTCTGGCACATGCTGGCTGTGTTCTTNACAAAGATAAAATAGGGCAGAGTTTTATTTGAATAGATAATGGCTGAGAAATTTCTAAGTCTAACAAAAAAACCCCACCAAACCCCAAGACATGAACCCCATGGAAGAAAAAAAAAAAAGGAAAATTTACACCTAGGAGCACCATAGTCAAACTGGTAAAAACAAACAAAAACAAAACTAAGAGAAGGAGGAAATCTGAAAATCAGAGGAAAAAAAGAAATTACTACAAAAGAATAATAATAATATCAACAGCTGACTTCTCCGGGATAAAACAGATATCAAATGAGGATGTAAAGATACCTTCAAAAAGCCAAAAAAGAAAGAATTGCTATATTCTTCAAGATATATTTCCAGACAATTAAAAATAGAATTTATAACCAGCAAAGCTGCACTAAAAGAAACACTAAATTAGTTCCTTAGTGAGAAGGAAAGTGATCTCAGAAAGAAACCATAAACCCATCAATCAGTAATGATACAGAAAATTTGAATATATCATGACCACCTTAACCTAATTGAAAAGCACAGAATACTATACCCATTGACAGAACACACATTCTTTTTAAGGGCACATGGAAGATTTATCAAAACTGGGTCATAAAGCAAGTTTCATAATCTAAATTTTAGAGGATTTAGAGTA
>NW_017731636.1:245349-262087 GCF_001890085.2 Hipposideros armiger | reverse complement strand
GGATCTGGTACAACCCTTATTTTATAGGTGGACTCTGCTGCCCAGAGAGATGAAGTGACTTGCCCAAGGTCACAGAGCAAGTGGCAGTGCCCAGGTGTCTGATCCTGAGCTGGGTGCGTGCCCTGCTGCCTGCCAAGACCAAAGCACGTCTTGGCATGGCACTGTCCATCCAGAGCCTTGAAAGGCAGTTCCAAAGGCATACACTTCTGTCCTTCCTGAGGTTACCTAGTGATTGTGAAAGTATAGAGCCAGGGTGGTGTGGGGAACAGCTGGGCTTGCAACAAGGCAGAGCTGGGTGGAACCCCAAGGCCCACCACTGCGTGGCTCTGCGTAAGTCACTCTACTTTTCTGTGCCTCAGAGATGAGTCACTCCAGACCACACAGGCCCAGAACCCAGCATTCTCTACTTGTTTCCCGAGGAGACCAATAGAAACACATCTGCTAGCCCTACCTGCCACCACACTCCAAGCAGAGCGCTGTGAGACTCACGACTCAGCAGAATGGCTTCTTGCAGGAAGCATTTTCAAGAATGAAACCACCCAGAGGACAGCCCAAGACAAAGCTGGCAGTCAATCCTCCTCAGCGAGGGTGACAAGACAGCAGCAGATACCATGCATCTTCTCCTAGGGGAATGAATCCCTCCTTAGACAGACCGGAAAAGGTGACAGGAGCTCAGATCACAGCCAGGCAGGGAAAACAACTTGCCCCATCACCTGTCTTAAGGGAAGATAACCAAGATGGGGCAGGAAGCGCCTTCCCTAGGGCCTACAGGACATGAAAGGTGGAGTCTGGTCCTGGACCAAGCCCTCACCCTCATCCCTGTACCACGACCTCAGGGACAAGCCAATGGGAGGCAAACATGGAAGGGCGTGCCTGAGGTAACGCACCTGAGACAGGAACCATAGGTGTGGAAATTCTGCTCTGGGAGGTGATAGGGTGAGGCCAAAGCCAGGCCTTCTACCCTCAGCTTCTGAGTGAGTCTGGGCAGGTCACCCTGCTTCTCCCTGGCTCATGTCCTCACCTCTGAACTGAGGAGATAGCTGACACTTCCCTCTGATGGCCGCATGCGGCTGGGAAAGTAGGCTCCTAGCACACAACAGAACAGGCACGAAATAAATAGGGGTTTGCCTCCCCTCACAGCCAGGCTGCTCTGGCTCCCGCAGGTATGTGCTCACTCCAAGTTGCCCAGTGTGGTTCTGGAGCTTTGATGCTCCCTCCAAGAGATCATGATTTTGCCTCAACTAGTCTGACATTCAACTGACTCTCCCCTGGGTAAGGGAGTAAGTAAGGACAGACATGAGTCAGATCAGGGCCCTCCCTCAGCTCTGAGCAGAAGTTCTTCTGTGACACTCTAATGGGGATCTCTGAGACTCAGTGTGTACCTCCCATTCATGGGCCCTTACAAAAGACTGCACAGTCCAGAGACCCACATTGTAACTTTTGCTCTGGCACATGCTGGCTGTGTTCTTTGGGTCACTTACGTCCTTGAGCCTTGTTTCCTAGCTGGAAGACAGAGTACTCCCTCCCTCACAGGGTGGCTGAGAGACAGTGCCCAGCAGTACCTGGCTCATGGTAGGCACCCTATCCACTGAGGCCACTGTCACTGCACCATGGAACCTTCTGAAGCTAATGTGCCTTACCTGAGCACCCCTGAATGACCTTGGTCTGTTCCCTTTCCCAAAAGACAGCCTCACGGCGCAGGCCTTCTCCTCTTTGGAGAAGTGTCAGGACGCTGTCTTCCAGGCCCCACCAGCTGTCAATGTCCCTTTCCAAGGGAGTATCCATGTTCCAGATGAGCCCAGCGTGTTGTGGGCTGATGGGTAGCTCAGCGCCTTTCCTCTGACCCTCTATCTCCAGGCACACAGCTTGGCTAGGGTAAACTCTGTAAGTGGTTGTTTGCCATGAGCTCAGACAACATGTGGTCAGCTAGATTTGTCACAGGAAGTGCCCACAGGCCAAGAAGTAGTTGTGATTACCCCACTGCAGCTTCCTCTATTGTCTTGCAGAATGACTCAGAGGAAGTCCCCTTCCAGCCACATCCCACCCACTCTGCCATCTAATCTGCTTAAGCTGACCAACTGGGTCCAACTGGGTCCTGCAGAGTGCCCCACCGCTGCTCCACTGGCACATGAAGATCCTGGTCCAACCTTGGGAGTGCTGAGCTGGCTTCCTGTGTTCATGACCCTGTGTCCAGCAAGCCTTCCTGTGACTGCTGGAAGGCACCCAGTCCTCTCTGCCGGGAGTGGCAGGGCACTCTGCACACTCCTGGACTATACCACCATCAAGGGGCTTCTAGAAAGACTGGGGCCCACCAACGTTTATATTGGGAACCCACTGAGTACCAGGAGATTCCAAAATGAGTGTGCCTGCTTCCAGGCCTCACAGGGCTCACAGACAACGCAACATCCCAATCACAACGGGACATCTGAGCAGCTGTCCCAGGTCTCGTGGGGGACCAGAAAGGACAGCCTGGCAGAGACTGTCACACTGGCTTCCTAGAAGCTGGCCGAGGTCTAAACATTTTTTTTTACATTAAACAATGTTTTTGAAAAAGCGCTACTTGCCCATGGTTTAAAAAGGCAAAAGCAGAAAGGGCAGAAGATAGGCATTAGGTGACTAGCCAGCCTCTTGCCAGCCTGAACCCCAGCATTCTTCCCGCTTCTGCTGTGCACACCTGAGTGAGCTCACCTGTGCACACACCAACTCTTTATTTCTTCAGTTACTTCTCAGAGGCCTCATCCATTTTACCTGCTGCATAGTATCCCACTGTAGGACTTGACATCCCACAGCTCATGTTGGCAGTTCCCCACCACAGACATTAGGCTGTTGCCCATCTTCCACCATTACAAATGATGCTGAAAGGCACATTATGACAGCTATACCTTTGTACTCAAGTGAGCATATCCGAAGGTATATTCTAGAAGTCAAATTCTTGGGTCACAGGGTACATCCACTTCAATAAACTGAGTCTTACAGGATGAGAAGAAATGAGCCAACAATGAGGCGGTCCTGTCAATAGAGGTAGCAGCATGAGGGAGAGTGAGAGGCACCCCTTGGTAAATGCTATAGTCACACCAGGTGCAAGGGCCAGGGAAGGGGCTGGAGAGAAAGTCAGCCTGGGACCTGGCGGAAGGGAGGAGGGTCTCAACTGCAGGCTGAAAGCCTGGACCTCAGCCCAGAGGCAATGAGCGGGGAACAAAGGTTCCATTTTTTTAAGCAAGGGAGTGGCAGGGTTGATTTGTATTTTAGAAAGAACATTCTGGCAGCTTTAGAGACACTGGAGTGCAGTACCAGCAGAGCTCCTGGGTCCCTACAGCACAAATCCCACAGTGCCTGGAAACACCGCCGGGGCCTGAAAAGCAGTCCTGTTACCCATTTATGAGTCACGGGGAAATCTCTCTGCAATGCACTGTATTGAATCCACACACAGTAATTAGCACCCGCTGATCATGAACTGTTACTTCTGGGGGTTTTTCTTTCCCATTAGACTCCTCTGATCCCTGATTTTGGAGTCTTTTTCTCTGCCCTATAAGTAGCCACCCCTCCTCCTCCTCTCCCAGCTACTCTGTATGCACACTGCAAACCAGAAGACCTGATCTCCATTAATTAAATCTGCCATTAAAAATTAAATAATGTGAGCAAGAAGGTGTGTTGTCTCTATGGATTTCAAAAGTCGCAGTGTTTCTTCAATTACTCCCCTAGCAGTTTCCATATTTCATACTGCCTGATTTCTCCAAGGGCCTGGATTTTCAAGATCAAAGGAGAGCACGAGGGTGAGGGAAAACATGGTGAAAAGGCTCAGACAGGGAGGACAAGGAGACAGTAGCGGCAGGTCAGGGAAATGGTCCTGCTGCCCCCACTGTGGAGCCATGACACAGGAGTTAGGGGGGTGGGGGGGAGCTGCATAACTCGCTAGCACCATTTGTGGAGCAGGCGCAGGCGATCTCAGGAAGGCAACTGGGCTCATTCTGACAGCCTGCAGGGGAGCGACTTGGGAGCTGGGGAGCCCTGACAGGTACATACCTGCATTGGGTGTCATGGGAGATGAAGAATCTACCACGCATTTCTGTCCAGCAGAAAGACAGAATTAAGATCTAAGGAGTGTTCCAGGATCAAGTAAGAGGCTGCCTGGGGCAATGAGGATGGGTATGGAACCTAGAGTCAGATGGGCCGAACCTGATCAGGACCCAGCTCCCATGAGTGTGTAAATACGGGCCAGCATCCGGACTGGGTGTCTGTCTACTTGGCTTCCCATCTGTAAAATGAGAACGCTAATAGAGGCTCCTCCTTAGAGTTGTGTTGGAAGTGGTATAGATGTCAATGAGATAATGTGTACAAAATGCTGAGAGCAGTGCCTGGTACAGAATAAACTTAATACATGTTTTAAGAACTTAACACCCAAATGAATATTAACCAAGGAATATATCTGGAAGAGAGACCTGTGAATGCTGAAAGAATGACGATGGTTCCTTGAAGATGGAAACTCCACAAAGGGAGGGGTCTTCGCCTGTCTTGCTTCCTAACCTATCCCTAGAGTCTCTTAACAGTGCCTGGCATGCAGTTAGCACGTGCGTGCATGTGTGCGCATGCACACACACACACACACACACACACACACACACACACACACACACAAAGCTGTCAAGTAAATGGAAGCAGGGGTTAGAACCACTGCAAAAGATCCAAAAACACGACAAGGACATGGGTCATTTGCTTAGTTGATTGAGGTTTGCCACTCTGTGCCGGGCATTCCACTCCATGGGTGCCGAGGACAGAGCCAGGTGTGCACACAGCTCCGTGAGGGAAGCTGGCAGACTGTGTGGAGCCCAGCTGGAGATACAGGGTGTGACCAGGGCTCAGAGGAGACCAAGGGCTGGGTGGAGAGGAGGCCACAGGGGTTAAGTGAGAATCAGGAACTTGGACCCTTTCCCCCAAAGTGAGAGCATTGCTTTGAAAGAACTTAAAAGCTACACTCACTGGCTCTGTTCCATGGCCACAAGCACTATACAATCAAACGGAGCACATATGCATATTGCTCACAAAGTTCCACAGTCCACTCAGGCCAGATGCTATGGCAGGGGCCTTCCAACAGGCTAGCCCCTTCCCTCCCCAAGCAAGTCTTCATGGTAGGAACGTCTACACTTCTGCCAGATCAAGACCAGGGCTCAACCAGGAAAAGGGTCTGCCCAGGTGCCAGACCTCAAGCAAAAGAGGCAGGACCCTGGAACAGGTCTGTCAGCCTCCCAAATGGTGTCCCGGCCTCCCTCTGTGCCCAGCTGTCCCCTGAAGAGAAATCACAAACCAAAGGCCACGTGGACTGGACACACGCAGAAAACTGTGAAGCCTCAGAAACAAGGGCAGGGGAGGATTCTCAGCAAAATTATTGCACCTGGGGAAGGACTCAAGGAAGTCCCAGAATCTGAGAAGAACGGAGTGAGGACAGGAGAACCCTAACCCCAGGTGCTGTCAACACACCAAGGCCCGGTCATCCGGGCAGATGTAGATCTCACCAGCCAGATTATCAAAGCTCCCAGGTACACTGAATTTAAGGGGAGAAAAAACCCCAAACATTAATGTATTAGGATTTGGAGAATCTCTGACTTGAAAATATAAAAAAAAACAAAGAAGAAATAAACATAAGTCTTTTGTAAAAAGTCCAAATAGTCAACACAAATTTTTAAAAATCTCAGGACATGTATAAGGTCTGCCAAATAAGTTCACGAACTCATCCTAGAAAAAATGCTACATACCCCATTGCTGAGTATCAGTATGGTCCCCTTCAATGTATTCCCCTTGGGAAGCTATAAACCGACACCAGCACCGAGCCTACCCTTCAAAGCAATTTTGGAACTCTTTTCCTGGAATGGTCATCAGATCTGTCATCGTATTACCCTTGATGTCCTGAATGCTGTCCAAATGTCTTCCTTTCAATATTTCCTTTATCTTGGAAAAAGAAAGAAAGAAGTCATTGGTGGCCAGATCAGGTGAGTAGGGATGGTGTTCCAATACAGTTATTTGTTTACTGGCTAAAAACTCCCTCACAGGCAGTGCTGTGTGAGCTGGTGCATTGTGATGCAAGAGCCATAAATTGGTGGAGAAATGTTCAGGTTGTTTTCATCTGACTTTTTCACGCAGCCTTTTCAGCACTTCCAAATAGTAAACCTGGTTAACTGTTTGTCCAGTTGGTACAAATTCATGATGAATAATCCCTCTGATATCAATAAAGGTCAGCAACATCGTTTTGATTCTTGATTTGGACTGATGGAACTCTTCTGGTCATGGAGAATTGGCTGACTTCCATTGTGCACTTTGACGCCTTATTTCAGGGTCGTATTGATATATGCATGTTTCATCACCAGTGATAACATGGCCCAAATTCTCGTCTTGCCTCTCCGAAAGGTCTTGGCAAACTTCGCCTCTCCTCTGCTTTTGTTCATCAGTGAGCTCCTTCGGGACCATTTTTGCACACACATTTCTCATGCCAAGATTTTCCATTAAGATTTTCCTAACTATTTCTCTATTGATGTTTCCTTGGTCTACTATACTTCTCACAGTCAGCCAACGATTTGGATGCACAATTCAACAACTTTTGCAATGTTTTCATCAGTTCTGCTTGTTACTGGCTGCCCTAACCTCTCTTCATCAGTAACACATTCTCTCCCCTCAGAAAAACGTTTAATCCATTTGTACACTGCCGTTTTCTGCATGACATTATCCCCATAAACTTGGACAAATATGTCCCTGATTTCACTTCCAGCCTTGCCAAGTTTAACAAGGAATTTAACGTTTGTTCTTTGCTCTAATTCAAGCTCAGACATTCTCACAAGGGCACACAGAATCACACAACAACAATGAACGCCACTCAGCAAGACACCGCCACATGTCAACACAAACACAGCTGTGAGACGCTGACATACCAAGGTTATGAAACCTTACCGAGCTGTTTGTACAGTGCTTCCAATGTAAGTGCATGGTGGCAAGTTTGCAAACTTAATTGTCAGACCTCGTAGTCACCTACACAATCAGTGATCAAATGGAAATTCAGTTTGATCAAGAGGCTAAGCAGCTGCTTGTTTCTTAGCCGCTTATGACGTCGGTCTACTATGTCCTCTATGTCTGTTTCCCTCCTCATGGCACTGACTCCTTCCCCCTACACTCAGCTGACACCCGACCTAAATTTCAAAACAATTCCTTTCTGCTTCTCTGCTCCTGCACCCTTCCCCTTACACTGTTCTTCAGCCATTGTCACTGCTGAAAACAGCCTAAAAATAAAGCTAGCTAGTTATGCCCTGCTCTGCTCATATGGAGAGAGGACGGACCACTTTTTTCAGACTTGCTCTGGCACTTATCCAGCATAGGGGTACACAGAACATAGTCTTCACCTTCACCCCAAGACATGCCCTCAGCAAAGTCCATCTGGGATCCCTCCAATACCAGAGCTTCTCCCTTCCACATTCTCTTCATCCCAGGCCCATCATCCAACTCTTCTACAGCCATCTATACTCAGGGCCACACCCAGGGCCTACCACCCTCCAGGATGGCCCCACTAGGATCCTCCCTCCATCCCCCAGGACCGCCCTACCTGGGACTCCTCCAAGTCCCCCTGACCACCCTGGTTACCCTTTTCCATTTCTCACATAGTCTTTCCTGCCTTCTGCACCACAGGCCCGAGCGAAAGAGAGATGGGGTCGGCACACTTTTGAGACAGAACGTACCCAAAGAGCCGCATGTGGTTCACAAGCCACAGTTTGCCGACCTCTGCTCTAGGGTACTGACTGCACTGTCACGTCAAGTTCCAAAACACCTGCCTTTTCTGCCCCTGGGCCTATGAGATCCCAGAGAGATCAGAGATCTGTCATGACTGCAATCACCACAAACTCAGGGCTCCAACCTCAGGTGAACCTTCCACACAACTTATAATTCTTGACATTCTGGGCAAGCTTTCCTGTCCATTCTCCTTGATTGCTATCCTGACCTTACCTGTTACCCAGACCTGAATTCTTACATTTGGCAGGTAACCGTGTCTTGACTTCAGAGATGACAGAGGCTGCTGCTGAGCATAAATATGCGCACATTTCCTCCAGTATCAAGTGTGCCTCTGCCCATGGCCATGACCCTTCACTCTCAGAGAGTCCACCATCCATCTGAGTTCCTGGGTTCCAGGACCCACGGTGACATGGAAAGATGACACTCTCTCCCTGGGCCTGTTTCTTCATTGGCCCCACAGGGAGAATGACTGCCTATCTTTCAGGGATGTTATTAGCTTGCAATGAATAATGGGTACAAGCATTCTTAGCACACTGCCCAGCATGTCAGGCTCATTTGTTTATTCCTTTCATCCAACAAATATTTACTGAGTGCCTACTGTTTACCAAACCTTGCTCCACAATTAGGAGGCACAGCAATAAACAAGAGAGATGGTCTTTGCCTTCACAGAGCTAACAGTCTGGATATAGAAAGGCAAGAAAACAATTCTGCTCAGTAATAAGTGCCATAAAAAGACACGATGGGTTAGGGGATGAGGAGCAACAAGTGGGGGTGGGGCTATTTTAAATAGGTTGACCCAGGAAGGCCTCTCTGATGGGGTGACTGAGGGTAGAAATCTGAACAATGTGAAGAGGGAAATACGATTTGGAAAAAGGTCCTGAGGTGAGACTAGTTGGCATTTTCTTGGAAACCCAAGAGGAGCATGGATGGAAGAGGTTAAGACGAAAAGAACAGAGGCGGTGAAAGGATACAAGGGCCTGACCATGCTCACACAGCACCTGTTCTAGAGTTGGCAAGAAGCCACTGGTGGGTTTGATCAGGGGGGGATATGATCTAGTATCCATTCTGGAAGGATCACAGCTGCTATGTAATAAGAGTCTACTGGAAAGAGAGTAGAAGTAGTCAGGCCACCTGAAGGCTACTGCAGGAGAGATGGCAGTGCATTACTGAGGGGCGACGAACAGGCTCTGCACCATCAGCATACCTCAGTTTTGGCCCTGCTGAGTGGGAAACGTCTGGGACGCTACCAGTGGGAAAGTCAAGAAGGCTATGGTGACACAAATGAGGAGCTCAGGGGAGTGGCTGGAGTCCAGGCTATGAATTCCATGGCTTTTTGCTGCAGTATCTACTCCGTAACTCTTAGCTGAATACTGAAATTTCCTTTGGCCCTCATCAGACCCCCACTGGGGGGGGGATCTGATCCCATTCGCATTTCCTCTTTGTCAGACATGCTACCTCCAGAACCCTCCTCATCTTTCAGCTTTCTCATTACATGTCTGCTCTCTGCATTACTACATACCACCACTTTCTGTTCAACTCCTGCATGGAGGGCAACCTGCCAATTATCACTCTTGGGGCCGCCATATCAAGCTGGCAACCAAATGTGGGCTATTCTGTCTCCTGCTTGACTCTCAAGGGCTTTCTTTTCTCCCCAATTGTCGCTACTTTCATTCAATCTTTATTACCTTATGAGTGGACTATTACGAGGACATATTCACATGCCATTCTGGTCCTCCATTGTCTGCAGAGCAGCATCTAAAACCCTCCCTTTCAAATTGCACCCTCTAATAAATGACCTTGGCACTGCCCCTGGTAGGCTCTGTAGTTCACCTGCCACGACTAGTTGTTTTCCAAGCCTCCATCATGTTCTCTGATTGTTTCTTCTGTCAATCTGAGAAACTTCCTTGTCCATCTGAGAAACTCTGATTCATGCTTTGAGACCCAACCATCATTCCCTCTGTTGGCAGTGTCATTCCTCTCCCATCTCCCAGGCAAATTAACAATTCCCTTCTCAGTGCCCTGACTGAGACACACTGCGCTATGGCAGAGCCTTTAAGTAAGACCCTTCTATAGTGATTGCATTAGTGAAAAGTTAGAGGAAAAGCAGGCGCTCTCGCATGACGCACTCTCTCTGCTGTGCCGTAATGAGGAGTCTAAAGCTCAGAGCTGGGTTTTCTGGATCACGCCTTTTCTGTGGGTTTGCCTGAGTCTCCTAGCCTTTCAGTCACTTCTGGGGTATGTTTGTTGCTATGTGCTTGGGGGCAGGGAGTTTACTACTTTCTCCTTACAAGGGGGAAGAATAGAGCCTTGGGCACCTACATATATGTAAATATACACACATACATACACACACACACTTTTCACACAGTAAAGGACTAGAAAAATGTAAAGCTGTGTTAATTAGTAATAACTGTACAGGTTTTTAAAATTTTTTATTTACACTGAATTTCGATTTACACTGAATACTAAACATTAGCCAACAGACCTCTGGATGAGTGCTGATCTTCACCCAAGAGAAATTTTTCATTGCTTAGATGTGTCTGGGTGAGAAGACCCACCCCTTTGGAGTACCTTGGTAATTTACTGGATGCCCTGGCTGGAAACGACTGAAGAACATGCCTCCAAAGAATTCACACCCATAGGAATTTGTCAAGACTGTGAAGGGCTGACAAAATTGTATGGTTCCTCACGAACAAACTGAATGATCTGCAAGAGAAGGGGCTGGTCAGAGGTGCAGGGTCAGCTCCTACTGGAGTCGAACAGAAAGACTTCGTGTCAGAGTGTATAGGAGGGAACCAGAAAAAATGAATTCAGATGAATGGGATTATTCAAGAAAAACTTTATGGAAGAAGTATGATAAACAGTTAAGGGCAAAAAGAGTAAAGTGATTTGTAAAAAAATTTTTTTTAAATATCTATGGTACGTGGAAGGTAAATTTCACATTACGCAGGCTCAGGGACTATAGACCAGGATGGGAAACCCTGGAACGGGACTGAGGCCATGGAGTGAGCATTGAAGTAGAAAGGAAGGTAAAGAGCTTTAAAGGGCTGCTAAGTACAAAGCAGCATTTAACCTAGATGGACAGGAGCCATGTGAGGGCAGGCAGGGAGGGAATTCAGTGGTGTGCTTGCAGTAAGCAGGACTGACAAGGTAATCTACCACCGTAATTATTCCACGGGCAGGGTGTGCAAGGAGGCAGGGCAGTCCACTTGGCAGTATAACTGTTCTAACACAAAAGCTGGGCAGCCAGCCATGCCTTGGTGCTGCTGGTTAGTTGTTTTTATTTTATTTTATTTTATTTTATTTTATTATTTTTTACATTTGCAGAAACCTATTTGGCTAAATGACTATCTAAATAGCTTGAAAACAAAATGCAGAGCACAATAGAAAATAAAAAGGAATTTAAAAAAATCAAGAGACATGAATTTTCATTCTAGTTCTGCAACTTACTGGTGATCTGATCCTGAGTAAATTACATGGAGTCTTGATACTGTGAATTGCTGATTCTCTGTATCAAAGAGTAGCAGGGTAAAAATCTTAAGGACAACTCCAAAGCTGTAAAACCCCTGAGGTTGGGAATTCCGTGGTTAAAGGAACAAGGGAGAGGTATGACAAGGAAGTGCATTGCAGGCCATCTCGAGGCCTAGTTGCATCAGACCTTCAGGTGCTATGCATTTATACCACAGACATTAAGCAGATGTTTCCCCTCTTTATGCTGATCTGTGAACTTCTGCATCCAGATGAACTGCAGAGGCAGCCTCCTGGCACAGCACTTCACTCAGCGGTTCTTAGCATTAGGACACTCAGCCCTCTGTGATGGAGGCTAGCCACACACTCCTGAAAGCAAGCCTTAGCCCCTCTCAGAGGACCTGCACGAGGGACGCTCCCCCAGGCAGGCAGCTACAAATTTGGACACCCTGCTGATAGAACCTGGTCCTCCCATGAAGCTGAAAACCATCTATCAATTTAACCTCCACCTGGCCAATCTGAGACCTTGCTAATCAAAGGAAGGCTCATGCACCAGCAGAATCAGCATCACCTGGGAGCTTGTTAGAAACCCAGAACATCGCAGACCCTGCCTCAGACCTGCTCTGCAGCCAGTCCCAGGTGATCCATGGGCTTGGGAAGTCTGAGAAGCACAGTGTGCAGAAAGTGGGCCTCCTGTGGGCTTTGTTTCAATAGCACTATATTAACGTTTTAAAATTTTGAATGCACTTGATTAGATGCTGCCCTCCTTGGTTCACCACGGTTCTTATGTCACTGTGGTTTTATATCTGCAACTCCATACACCTGAAATTCACATAGGGCTTCTGAACACCCCTAAGAAGGCCCTTCCATGCTGTGGCCCTTAGCTTGATGTTTAGACTTCAGGCCAGCAGTACTCACTATGGTGACACATGAGAATTATGGGGCAACTTTCAGAAGTTATGCCTGAGCCCATCCTGGAGAGTCCGATGATTGGTCTGGAGCAGCACCCAGGCCTTGGTATTTTAAAGAAGCTCCCCCATGGGATTCTCATATGCAGCTAAGGTTGAGAATCACTGTTCTAAGGTCAGAGAAACCTGAGCTGGAACCTGAGATTAAACCCTGGCTTTGCTACTTACTAGCTTTGTGTCTGTACGAAGGTTATTTAACCACTCTGTGCCTTGGTTTGCTCATCTATCAAATAGGACAGTAAGACCTACGTAGTAGGTATGGGCATCCCTCAAAGGAGTGCTGTAGGGATAAAGAAGACAACGCAGGAGGAGAACTGGGTACAATGCCTGGCAATGCAATGACACTCAGAAATGACAGTATTTACTGGTACCACTTCACTCAGAAGTCTTATAGAAGAAGTTGATCCTCCAGTTATCACGATGCCCTTCCTCACATGGCATGGGTTCAAATGCTCCCCCAATCCTGCTGGCACTCTTTAGAAAGAGCCTTAGTTGATCTATGCTCAGAATGGAACATCAGTCCAAAATGCAACCTGACTAGGAAGACAACTGCCTCCTTCCTCATCCAGGTTATACCTGCAGGAACATGGTCAGATTGCATTAGCTTTCAGGATGTCATTTGAGTCAATTCCTGATGTTGGCTTCTTTAGCATCCATTGCTTTTGTCCCTCCCCAGCTGCTCCCAATTTTCCTTGAGGAATCCATGTGGTTCTAGGGAGGCAGACCACAACCCCAGATCTGCGGGTGGTAGAGTGTGACTGAAGACAGGCCAACCAATGCATCCCATTGCCCTGGCCACAGGACTGGTGAGTGACCTAATCTAGTCCAATCAGGATGTGTGAAACTGAGGACGATTCTGGGAATTCTGAGGTTCAGCTGGCATCGCTTACTCTGTATGGTCAGAGGAGGACAAATCCAAGAGAGTCCAAGGGAAACCAGCAAGGTTTGTGGATGAAGCCCACTACTCCAGGTCTTCTGTTACACATTCCCTTACAGGTTAAGCTAGTATGCGTACGACCAGTCTGCCACTATTAAGTAATATTGGCACCCACTCTGAGTCAAGTGCTGTGCTGGGTAACTTACAAACAATATCTCTTTTGCAAAGGTCACAGGGGTGGTAAGTGAAAAGGCTGGAAATTAAACCCAGGTCTTTCTAAGTGCATATCACATGGAGCTTAACGTTAGCGAAAACTCCCAGACCTTGATTCTTCATTTTGCCACAAAGTACCTGTGCAATAACTTTTCTAGACCAAGTAAAAAAGCCCAACATTTATATCTGCCAAATTTCAATATAACAATTTAACAAACATTCAATTTAATAAATATGATCTAGTGAGATCTCTGGAGACTGATTTTTCACTGAGACAGCCAGGACACTCACTGTTGGTAGTCAAGTAGTAGAAAATTAGACTTAAAGTGGTCTGAACAGTGAAAGGGAATTATTGGCTCATGTAACTGCGAAGCTGAGTGGTACTTGCAGTTAGAATCAAGTGGCTGAACAAAGTCACCAAAAACTTGGTTATTTCCACTTCCCCGTTCTGCCTTCTTTAGGTCACTGCATCCTAAGCTTGGTTCTCCTAGTGGCTGCAAGGTGGCTGCCAGCAGTTTCTAGGGTCCCCGTGCTTTGTTGTTGATATACAGCAGGAAAATAGAGCATCCCTTCCAATATGCGATGGAAGGGCACTCTTGCCGACAGGAAAAGTGAACAGGTGAAGCAAGAAAAGACTGTGCTCTCTGAAACCTAAGTCATCATTGTTCTCCAAAATCCCCAAACTTTTCTTCTGTCCTTTGGGCCTACATTGGGTCATAGGGTCGGAATCAACCACTAAGGCCAGGAGGATGGAATATGAAGATCAATTTAAGCCAATCAGGAAACACATCAGAATGAGCATTTGGTTCACTTCACTCAGAAACGCATGGGCTGCATGGACAGGAAAGGAGGGTATCCAAACAAAAATCCAGACACTGACACCAAAAGGAAGGAAAAGTGGATTCTGGGCAGTGTCAAAGAGCAGATGTCTTTGATAGTCATTCAACACATTCACTAGCCGTCCAAGCTTTAGGTAATTTGAAAATTTGATGAGTGGACTTTCTATATGTTTAAAGGTTGACTGAGATAAGAGTGAGGAGAACTATCTTGGATGATGTGGTGCTGTTTCTTAGCATCTTTCTAATATTCAACCTATCACAAAGCCACCTGATCATCTTAATATTTAGCCGTCTGACACAAAAGATGTCATCAGCCCCTATATCAAATGTTACACAGAAGTACAGTTTCAGTAAATCCAAGCTACTTCCATAATCTATCATTTTACATGTCCCCAAAAGAAATGATGTTAATCTGAGACCCTTACAGGATAACCTGAGCACTAGTGATGTCCAAAGCCCTGTTGGCACATCCCACTGCCTGCTGGACCCACATGCCACACAGGTCCTCAACACGTGCACCTTCAATGTGCTGTTTCCTCCTCTCATGTTCCATATTTCCTGTTTTAAAATCATTTATTGAGGTAAAATTCACATAACATAAAATTAACTATTTTCAAGTGAACATTTCAATAGCATTTAATCCAATCACAATATTGCACAACCTCCACCGCTATGAACATGCATATACATGCATTTGTTTGAGTCCCTGTTCTCAATTCATTTGGGTATATACCTACAAGTGGGGTTGCTAGATCTCATGGTAATTCTGTGTTTAACTTTTTGAGGAACTGCCTAACTGCTTTCCATACTGGCTGAACAGTCTCACCAACAATGCACAAGGGTTCCAATTTCTCCACATTATCGCCAACACTCATTTTCCTCTTTTTTTCCCTTTTTTAAAAAAAAATTATAGCCATCCTAGTGGGTGTGAAGTGATATCTCATTGTTGTTTTGATTTGTATTTCCCTAATGTCTAATGACATTGAAGATCTTTTCAAGTGCTGGTTGGCCATTTGTGTGTCTTCTATGGAGCAATGTCTATTCCAGTCCTTTGCCTATTTTTAAACTGGGTCATTTGTCTTTCTGTTGTTGAGTTATAAGAGTTTCCCCTATTTCCTTTTAACTCAATTGTTCTAGTCAGAACTTTCAAGATATCACCTCTTTATTCCATCATTACCCTAAGAGTTACCAATTTCTGTTGTTCTGCCTCAGAAATGCAGCAAATCCCTTTCTTCCTCTCCATCCTCCCTCCCAAATGCAATTTCAGGTCCTCTTTGTCTTTTCCAAAGATAATCATGATAGCCATGTATCTTTTCTCCCCGGTTTCAAGTTTCTTCCACATACCTGCTAAATCCCATAGCATTAACTTAGTCTTGTCACTCCTCTGCTGATGTTTCCCAGCTCTGGGCACCTTCTAGGACAGCCTGAGCACCCTGGCAGAGTGGTGAATCCCTCCTCAGCCTGCTTTCCAGTCTCTTGAGTCCATCTGTAGCATTCTGCTCCATGGAAGCTCCATGAAGCTGAGTGCCATTCCCACTCCTATGTGGAGTGGGATACTCTGGCCAGTATTGGCCCCCACCCAGAAAACAGTCCATGCTATCTCTTCTCTGGAGGTTCCTCTAATCCATCCTATCAGCTCTCATTCCAAATTCATTTCCTTGGAGACAATGATGTCTAGAATATTCCAGTCCTAGTGAGCCGACCCTTTTTGTTGATGCCATATCATTATTTCTAACATGTGCTGTACATGCCACTTAAAGGGCCTGGCACAGCCTTCCTGGAGACAGTGCCCACTCAGGAGGCTGCTCAGAATGGCTGATAATTGGACCAAGGGTAGACTTGACTGGAGAGTAGGAGTATAGCCTGGAGAAAATGTGAAGTAAATTAGTTGAGTTTGAGAGGAAAATGGACAGAATGGAGAAGGAAGAAACAGGAAAATACCATTAAAAAGAGCACAAATGAGTCACAAGGCAAAACAAGGGGGAGTAGATTCCTGGGGAGGCCTCCAGTCCCCAACATCTTCTCATATCTCTGCTGTATGTCGACTTAGGGTTGTTTGAACATAGCTCTGGGCCTCATAACCACAGTGGTGACACACAGAAACCCCACAGATGCTGTGTGCTATGAGTTGAACTGTGTCCCCCTCAATTCATATATTGAAGTCCTAACTCCCATTATGTCAGAATGTGACCTTACTCGGAAATAGAGTTGTTGCAGATGGAATCAGTTACAATGAGGTCACAATAGAGCGAGAAAAAAACAGAATAGGCACAGTCTCACTCTTCAGGAGCTTATAGGCCAGTGTGGAGAAGATGAGAAAATAAACGAGGTAACTGCTGTGCACATAGAAATAGTTGAGCAGGAGAGTGGAACAGATATCAAAGGGGAACGCACAAGAAATCCTCTCTGACACGTTACGAAGTCAGACAATTAAGTTCGTGAACTAATCCTACAAAAAGTGCTACATACCTCATTACTGAATATCATTATGGTCACCTTCAAAGTACTCCCCTTGGAAAGCTATGCACCAATGTCAGCACCTAGTCCACCCTTCAAAGCAATTTTGGAACTCTTTTTCTGGAATGGTCATCAAAGCTGTCGTCGTA
>NW_017731636.1:239538-241973 GCF_001890085.2 Hipposideros armiger | reverse complement strand
AACTGATATATGAATTCAGTAAGGTATCAGGATACAAAATCAATATTCAGAAATCAGTTGCATTTGTATACACCAATAGCAAAATAACAGAAGGAGAAATTAAGAAAACAGTCCCACTTATAGTTGCTTCAAGAACTATAAAATACTTAGGAATAATTTAGCCAAAGAAGTAAAAGACCTGTACTCAGAAAATTATTGGGTTGTCAGTAAAGTCATGATGCATTTTTGCAACAAAAAACATAGAAAAAATATGTCATAACTTTTCCAACAACCCAATATAAGACACTGAAAAGAGAAATTAAAGATACAAATAAATGGAAACACATACCATGCTCATGGATAGAAATAATTAATACACTTAAAATGTCCATACTGCCTTAGGCAATATATAGATTCAATGCCATTCCTATCAAACTACTGAGAAAATTTTTTATAGAAATAAAAAATATAATGATAAAATTTATATGGAAACATAAAAGACGCTGAATAGCCATGGCAATCCTGAGAAATACGAACAAAGTGGGAGGTATCACACTACCTGACATCAAATCATACTATAAGACTACAGTAATCAAAACAGTATGGTACTGGCATAAAAACAGACACAAAGATCAATGGAACAGAATAGAGAGCCCAGAAATAAATCCATTCATATATGGTCATTTAATCTATGACAATAGAAGCAAGAATTTACATTGGGATAAAGATACTCTATTTAATAAATGGTGCTGGGAAAATTGGACTGACACACACAAAACAATGAAATTGGACCACCTCCTTACTCCATATATGAGAACAAATTCAAAATGGATTAAAAACTTAAATGTAAGATCTGAAACCAGAAAACTCCTAGAAGAAAACATAGGGAGTAAATTTGCAGATATTACCCTGAGTAATGTTTTTACTGATATATATCCTTGGGCAAGGGAAGTAAAAGAAAAAATAAACATATGGGATTACATCAAACTTAAAAGTTTTTTTCACAGCAAAGGAAACCATCAATAAAACAAAAAGGCAGCCTANCAAAGGAAAAGGAAAAGATAAACAAAGAAAGAAAGAATGTGTGATTTCAGTCAAGATGGTGGAGGAAAAAAAGCTGGGGTAGCAATACTTATGCCAGACAAAACAGACCTTAAACTAAAGGCTATAACAAGACAAATGACAGGCTCATTAATCCCATTTCTGGGTATCTATCTGAAGAAACCTAAAACATGACTTCAAAGGTTCAGAGACATGTGCATCCATATGTTCATTGCAGCATTATTTACAATGGCCAAGATAAGGGGCAAGCTGGGTCTCCATCAATGGATCAATGGATAAAGAAGTTGTGCATACATATAATAGAATATAACTCAGGCATTAAAAAAAAAAAGAATGAAATCTTGCCATCGGCAACAACATGAATGGACCTAGAGGCTATTCCACTGAGTGGAATAAGTCAGAGAAAGACAAATGTTATATGATTTCACTTACATGTGGAATCTAACAAAAAAATAAATGAACAAACAAAACAGAAAGAAAATCATAGATACAGAGAACATTTTGAGGGTTGCCAGATGGGAGTAGGGTTGGGGGATGGATGAAAAAGGGGAAAGGATTAGAAGTAGAAATTGGTAGTTACAAAATAGTTATAGGCACTGATGATAAGAATGTTTAAGGAACTTAGTGAGAACATAAAGAAGGATAGAGAAATCATGAAAAACAATCAGTTAGAACTAAAGAATACAGTTACTGAAATGAAGAACACACTCAAAGGAATTACCAGCAGATTAGATGAAGCAGAGGATCGAATAAGCAACTTAGAAGACAAGACAGCAGAGATCACCCAAGCAGAACAACAAAAAGAAAAAAGAATAAAAAACATTAAAAATAGTTTAAGAGAGCTGTTGCACAACATCAAGCACAACAACATGTGCATCACAGGTATACCAGAAGGAGAAGAGAGAGAGCAAGGGATCAAGAACATATTTGAAGTAATAATGACTGAAAACTTCACTAACCTGGCAAAGGAAATTGACATACAGCCCAGGAAGTGCAGAGAGTTCCAACTAAGTTGAACCCAAACAGGCCCACACCAAGACACATTATAGTTAAAATGGCAAGGGTTAAAGACAAAGACAGAATCCTAGAAGCAGCAAGAGACAGGCAGCAATTTACTTACAACGGTACCCCCATAAGAGTATCAGATGACTTTCCTACAGAAACTTTGCAGGTCAGAAGGGAGTTGGCAGGAGGTTCTCAAACTGATGAAAAACAAAGTCCTACACCCTAGATTGCTTTATCAAGCAAGGCTATCACTTAAAATTGAAGGAGAGATAAAGAGCTTCCCAGAAAAGAATAAGATAAAGGAATTCATTACCACCAAGCCAGCACTGCAGGAAATGTTAAACAGACTTCTTTAAGCAGAAGAGGAAAACAATTTAACTAATGAAGGC
>NW_017731636.1:212008-233966 GCF_001890085.2 Hipposideros armiger | reverse complement strand
TACATTAATTTATATATATATATATATATATATATATATACATACACACACATAGTTATGGGAAGTGGAGTATAGTTTGGGGAATGGAGTTTGTGGAATTATAATAGATATGTATCACATGGGGGGGCGGTTGATTGGGGGAGGGGTTTGTCACTATTGCATTGTTTTGTATACCTGAAAGTAATAAAAAAAATAGTTATAGGGATGTAAAGCATAGCATAAGGAATATAGTCAATACTTTATTAATAACTATGGTGTCACATGGGTAGTAGATTTATCAGGTTGATCACTTTGTAAGTTATACAAATGTCCAATTATTATGTTGTACACCTGAAACTAATTTAATATTGTATGTCAACTGTAATTGAAAAAAAATATTTAAAAAAAAAGGAAAGAAAGAAACATGGTGTGGAAAGCTGAGGGAAGAGCAAGTACAATGGACCAGGTGAGGCAGAGGAGTGTTTGAAGACAGGCAACAGAGGCAGAGAGAGGACGGCAGAGAACATGCCACGGCAGAGCCCACAGGGCTTCCCTGCTTGTCATGGGAGCTACTGGAAGATCTGGAGCAGAGAATGACACACATGGATTACAAATCTGCTGGGGCAGAGGGTGGGGGAATGCAGAAGAGAAGCCAGAAGACCACTCGGAGGCTACTGATGAGGTTCAGGGAGAGGTGTCGGTGAGCTGTCCTAGGGGGTACTTGCAGTTTTTCTCTTCCTACTAAACTGGGAGCTTCCAGAGAACAAGGACTGTGCTCACAGCAGATAGACAAGAAGAATTGGCTGAGTGAAACATGGAACTCTTTAAGAGGAGGTGGTCACAGAAGCCCACACAGGTGCGAGCAGAGCATTCCCAAGCTATAACTATGTCAGTCTAGTGACAAGTTTGCCAGAGAGGCCAGCCAGCTTCCAGGGCACACTTTAGAAAATCTCTTCTTCCCTTTGAAGAACCAGGGGTCAGTTGGCTGTTGTCAGTCTACAACTCTGTGCCTCCATCTTACAACTTCTCTGGAAGTCTGGGGTTTTCCTTTGGCACTGGGCCTCAAGTGGTGGGAGACACTGCTTCCCAGAAATCCCAGGTTTCCTCTGCTTCTCTAATGCTTGTTGGCTCAGAATGTTTTCTCTGATTTCTTCCTCAAGTTTCTGAGAGATAAAACTGTCAGCAAGTAGAGTTGGAACGTCTGCTTTTAGCTGAATGAAGGCCCCATCACGGTTAGACTCTGTCTCCATCTCTGATTGGTGATGGCATCTGGGGGAGAATCTTATCTTAAGCAAAGTAACTGCATCCACTGGGAACAAGTAGTTCTAGAATCCACCAGGAGAGGAAATACACTGGCCTTGTTTCTGAGCACTGGATGGGTTATAACATGATTGGTTGTGATCAGTGGTAGTGCCACAAGATGAGTAAGTTATTAGAACATCCCAGGGGAGGCAGAAGGTCAAAATCCTCCATCTAGTGGTCAGCCAGTGTAGCAGACAGCTGTTGCTTTTGCCACCCAGCCTCTACTCATTCTCTCTCTCTCCTCTGAGTCACTAAGTAATGGTAGCCTCCCCCACTCAGCCGGGGACTTCCAGTCGCTGTTGGTGACCGAGGCTAAGAAGTATGTCCATCCACTTGGCCATAGGGATGGGTGTGGGAAGGCCATGCATGCTCTCACTCTGGGTGATCAGGGTCAAGCAGTTCCATCAGGACATTTCTCTTTCCACTCTTGTTGGGTGCTGTGATGACATGAACCTGAAGCTGCCAAAGGCTACTTTTGTGGAACCTGAGAATGGAGCCCCCCTGGGGAAGTAGAGCTTAGAGGGGCTCTCTCACAACTAGAGTCAAGAAACACCTAAAGCCAGACCTACCCTGGGGTTTTTTATTGTGTGAGCCACTGTCTCCCTCCCTTCCCCCTTTTCTGATTTTTAAATATAAACGCTCGGATTGCCTTTTTGTTTTTTTTTTAACCCCCTTGCAAGTGACACTCCCTGTTGATGTGGCTTCTTTTTACAAAAGGGGCTACATGAGAAAATAACCAACCTACAAAAGAGTGAGAGACTGTGGGAGCCTAGGGAGAAGCTATAAGGCACCTACCCTGTGTCAGAGATGACAGAGGGTGGGCCCCACCACACAGCATGACGCACAGGGTCAGGCCAGGGCAAGGGGCTGGACCTGAGCACGCAGGCGTCCTTCCACAGCCTCAGAGTCTGCCCACTGGACAGTCACTTCAGGGTACAAATGTGAACTCCATCAGTCTGAGCCAGTGTGCCTGCAGGGCACCATGGCATCAAACATGTAGAAGAGAGCTAAAAATGATGCAACCCCTATAAACTCAAAGTTGTTCTCTGGGTTCGTGGCAATATTACCAGGAGCAATGCTCCCAGGGGTCAAAATGCTATCTAAACCTTGGCAGGGATGAGGGGATGAGAGGCTACTCCAACTTCATGTTCATTCTCACTGTGAAATGATCTGCCTATCTCCAAACGGACTGCTTCTGGGGGAACCTATCCTGAGTGGCCAGGCCAGTCCGGGTGACCATGGTGATCGCTGTTTTGGTGAGATGAGTCTCCTCTTCTTGTGGGTGGGGGCTCAAGAGTGCTGAGGTGCCACTGTCACAACACCCATGCATTGGTCCTGCACCTCTGCCAAGGTCTGCTATAGGTTTCAAGACATGCCTTTCTGTTCTCAACTTTGAAGAGGGGCATGAATGTGCACATGGGCTACAACTAGTATATGAACCCTTTATGTGCTCATAATTACAGTAAGTGACCAACTTACGAATGAGTTTCGTTCCAGGGGAACGTTCGTAAATCGGATTTGTTCGTAAGTCTGACTCGTTCGTAAGTCCGACAAAGTGAGTTTTATATAACTTTGACACAAATATACAATGTAAAGCATAAAAAACCTAAAACACACACACACAAAAATACTGTAAATAAACTATTTTTACTTTTACAGTTACCTTAAAATGATGGTACAGTACAGTGCAACAACTGGCATATAGGGGACTGCATGGAGTGAATTGACAAGAGCAGACATGTGAGCTACTTCCACGATTTGTTCGCATCTACGAATGTTCATAATGTGAGGTCCGTTCGTATCTGTGAATGTTCGTAAGTCGGGGACTTACTGTACACAAATACATCAACTGAGAATTGTTAAAAGCCACGCAGCTAAGATTCCATCCCTACTGTGAAGCACCTGATACTCTGGCAGGGGAGACATGTTGCACAGGTGAGAACCCTGAATAAGAGGTAGAGGATGAAAACTTCCAGAAGTACCCGACAGGCACTGTGCAAGTGGGTCAGTGCAAAGGGTGGCACCATGCGGTGGGGAGATGCTGAGAGAGCAGTGGAGGAAGTCGCACTTCAGTGACCTCACAGCTAAGCAAACGGGGTTCCCTTGGGGCTGAAACCACTGGTTGTGCAGTGGGAGGGCTGTGGGCAGCACCCTCGATCCACACTTGCTGCCTTTGTGACCACGTGTGAGTGTACTGCCTCTCTCAGCTGTACCTGTCACATCTGCGAGTAGAGATGGTGCTATTGCCTCCCTCACTGTGGGTGGGGCGGTGAGGATTAAACTGGGAATGCATGCCTAGCACAGCGTCCAGAACACTTCAGGTGCTCATAACTAAATGACCACAACTCTTCACAGGTGGCTTTCCAGTTGAAGAGAAACTGCAATCCCAGAGGAATAAGCCAGCAGCAGAACAAACCAAACTGTAACATGGTTTAAAGTTTCCCTTCTGCTGAGGAAGAACAGGGAGGCGCCCATTTCCAGATGGACTTCTAAAGGGCAGTTGAGGGGAATGTGAGCTGGGCTGCTGACTGCGAGGCTGGGGGTGATCTCATGCTAGGCCCTATGGCCCTGAGGCTTCCCACCCGTAACTGACAGAGCCTGTGGGAACCCTAGTAAAGGCAGTCACTGCAAAACTAACAAAGCAGAATTCTTGAGAGAAAGGCTCTGGAGGATGTGCTCCACATGTCACATGCGTTCCTTATTGGAGTCCTGTAACATAGATTCTGTGTTCTCTATCCCACAAAGAGACTGAGGGTCGTGGAGGTCAAGACATCCAAGGCCACAATCCTACTCCATTGAAACACCAGGACTTTCCAATCAGGAAGGCTTCTGTGCTGGAGTGTCTAAGCTGAGCCTAAGACACTAGTTAGCTGGGGAAAGGGAAGGGAGAATATTTCAGGCAGAGCAGATCAAAGGCCCTACAGGGACAGAGTGAAAGGTCAGAATGGCCATTGGTTTTGAATACCAACTACAATGATCTCATCAAATTCTATCAGCCAGTGGGGCTGGCCAAGTGGCTCAACTAGTTAAGAGTTTGCTTAAGAGCACAAGCTCTGAGCAACAGGGTTGCCGGTTCGATTCCCACATGGGCCAGTGAGCTTCACTTGAGCTGCACCTGAGCTGAGATGCCTCTGAGCTGCCAACAGGTGGCAGGATGGCTCACCTGGTGAGAGCACGTGCTCTTAATGACAAGATTGCCTGTTCGATGGTGGGCTATGCCCACCTGCGTCTGGGACTTAACTAGGCACCTTGAGCTGAGCTGCTGCCCGGATGGCTCAGTGGATAGAGCATGCGCTCTTAACAGCAAGGTTGCCGGTTCAACTCCCGCATGAAAAAAAACCAAAATTCTGTCAGCCAGAGACACCTGGGAACATCATCTCCTCTTTACAGATGAGAAAACAGACTTAGAGGTGAAGAAAGTGTCAAAAGTCACAAAGCCAGTGAGTAGTAGAGGCAATATTTAAACCCAGGTCTGTCTTACTCCCCAAACCATCAACTGCCCACACCTGCTCCATCAGACAGCAGAGTGAAATGTCCTGCAGTAAAAGGCCACTAAAGAATACGAACAGGACCAAATCAGGTGAAAAAGCATAGCTCTGGTAACGAGGATGCCCTAGTTAGAAGAGGGTGCCCCGTCTCCAGCTTATTATCCCTCAGCAGTATCACTGTATTCATCTAAGAGGCTTGCTATCTGCTGATGCCATCACATTCCTGTGAAGGGACCTCCCCTATTGCGCTTAGAGATGCACACAGATTAATGGCTCCTGAAGCACTGCGAGCCTCTCCTTGCTGAGCAGAGACAACAGCCGTGCTGGAACAGCACAGCAGCGAGACTTTGGTGAGTGCGATTGCCACTCTCCCTCCCATGAGACGCTCTGTTCCCCGGCCCTCTTTTGGCTCCCATCCCATTCTCAATTATGTGCTCATGCAGGGGGCCTGTGCTGACCAAACTTCTGGTGAGATAACAATCTTAAATGGTAGCCTGGACTAGTCAGTAGGAAGGTGCTCATTCAGACCTGGCTTAGATGATAGGGAAATTTTATTCACCTGGATGGATATTAGCAAGTGAAACGATGGCCCAAGAGTTTCTCACTAGGAAAGTTTCATGTGGTGGAGAGGACCCACCAGGGAGGGAGGGAGGTGTCTGTCACACTCATCAACTTTCACCCTTTCTAGGGTCTGCAATTCTTCTCTGTGCCATAAACTGGCTGGATTAGAACCATAACCTACTAACTGGTTCATATCCCCTATTAGGCTCAATTGGCCCATCCACCCCTCCAGAAGCAGTGGGTTAAGGAAACATGTTTTGTACCAAAAGGCACTGAACCCCTCACTCTAGCTGGGATGACCAAATGGCAGCCAATCCTCAGCCTGGCCGGTATGAGAAGATGAGCTGGGCCAATTAGCTTTCTTTGGGGCGATGAGCAGAGAAAGAAGTGGAAGTAACTCAAGAGGAAGTCATTAGGGTGGGTCAGGGCCAAGGCAAACCAAACCATGGAGGACTCTGAGAGGCCAGAAAAGCACTCCGAGCAACGCTTGTGGAGCTTTCAGGAGGGAGTAAACACAGAGGGAAGCACCCACGGAAGGTGCCTAGGGCCCCGCCAACTTCCTGGTTCTAGCTGTGCACATCCTTAAGATAAACTGTCATTTTCTTAAGAAAATCTATCCATTCTAACTAAAACACTTTTCAACAAAGTCCCAAAAAGCAGAGGAGAGAGAACACATGCCCTTTAGGGCCTAGGGGGTAAAGCCTGAAGTTGCCTGAGGCAAAGAGGGATAAAACTGCTTTGAAATGGCCTGTTTTATCTTAAAAAGTAACTTGAAACTTTCCATGCTATTCCATAATATCAGTGTTTGCTTTAATATAAAAATAGCATTTCTCTCCCTGAAGCTTCATATAAAATTGATGTTCCAGGGAGATGTGCCCTTTCCAGTCTGTAGCCTCAGCTCACACCCTGGCACGTGAATGGGCAACTCTGGGGGCACGCACCCCGGGGTGGGACAAGCTGGCCTAGCAGATCTCCAACGGCTCTCCTGGCTCTGACCTGTACCAGAAAGCTCATTAATATACAAATACCAGCTCTCAGGCACCTCAGAGGTAAGAGGTCCCATTTTCAGTGTGGGCAGTCTGTCTGCCCGCACAATTGCAGCCTGCAGTTCCCTCAGAAGGCTGTCACTCGCTTACCTACATAAGGTAGGATGCCAGTAGCCTCAGGCAGTGGTGGGGGTGGGATCGTAAAATACAGCAAAGGGCCAAGTTTGGGGCCAATAGGAGTCACAGCCTCCCATCACCACGCTCTGCTCAGTGCCTCTCAAGAACTACAAAAAACATACTCAAGATCTGGGGACTTCTAGGAAAACCCTTCACTCTCCAAACGATGGCTGGTTTATTCTATTGATGAAGACAGGGTTTCTCAGCAACACCTGAACACACATTTCTGCTGGCGCAGGTTATATTTCCACTCTAGTATCTTGTGACCTGGACTTCAGTTTATGCAGAAGACATAACATTTCCTCTCCCCAGCTAAAAGGTTCGTCCTCCCGCCCTTCTGCTGCCAACTGCACAGAATGATGGATACAGATGATGATGTGATGAAATGCAGCCCACCAGCAGTGGCCGTTCCTATCTGTCATCCCTGATACCCAGTCGGGAAGGAAGTTCTCCCTTCCAAACAGCTCTCAGAGGGATGCTTCCTTCTCACTAGCTCACTGTGCCCTCCAGCAAGTCACCACACCTCTCTAGGTTCTAGCAAAATGAGGCAATTAGATCACATTGATTGGAAGGTTCTTTCCAGCTTGAAGAATCTATGATTTTAGCTATGCAACCGTTAACAAGAATGAGAAAGGTTTACATAAGCCAACAGAGAAAGAACTCCAAGACATATTATTAAAGTGAAAAAAGCAAGCTGTAGAAGAATATACTATGATTCCATTTGGGTTAAATATATGCTTGAATATGCATTAAAATTTTTTTGAAAGGATACACAAGGAAGTGTTAACAGTGGCTATTCTCTGGCAAGTGGGTCAAGAGGCTGGCAGAAAAGCCGTGTTCAATTTTACATTGTCTTACGTGTTTTATCATGTGCACACATGGCTTTTAAAATTAAATAAATAAAGGAGCAGAAAGCACCTATTGTTCTACGTGTCTCAGCATCGCCTCTAGGTCTCAGCTCATGCTGGAATGACAGCTCTAGTGTCTCTCCTGCCTGGCTGTGCAGCCCTACCATATGCATCTTGCAAAACAGCAAACAAAAATCCTTGTCTGGTCACTAGTCTATCAAGATCCTTCCAGGCTCAGCCTCCCAAATACCCAATGGTTCCTTCTGGGCAGGATCCTGGGTGGTACATTCACAGCTGCCTCAGTGGCGAGGTGGTGACCACAGGGCAGGGCCATTTTTGAGCAGCTGCCTGCTCCTTTGCCAGTCACTGTTTCCTCTGTATGAGCAGGTACTAGGATATCCGGTGCACCCCTCCGTCAGAGTTGGTCACTTTTCGCACAGCTTTAAGGTACCTATTTTGGGATGGCATCCCTCCAGTAGAGCTGTACAGGATGCTTAGGATAGTCATTGCTTCTTCCCTCTGCTTAAATGGAGTCCGGTGGACCCCCACACCCCTAAAACCTTTAAACCACCTCGTCTTAGGGGAGTTCAGTGTCTACTCCCACACAGATACCCCTGCTGGCTCTGGAGGGTCGTTCCCTGGGCAGTGTTCTCTAGGGACTCAACCCCTGCCATCTGGAGCTATGCTATCATTGCACTGGCATGATCTTATTTTTTGTAATAGTAAGAAAGAACCTGAGCTCACTGGACCAATGGCCGTTATAGCAACTCCTAAGCAATACATGGCAACTATTAGGCATGCTCAATATCTGCTCTGCCCTTGTTCAAGGTAGGCCAGAGCACTGGAAGCAGCACTGTTAGTTTTCACAGGGCTAGACAAGGTGGAGAATATGAATGAGCAACTCGGGATGATGAGACACCTCAATGACAGAGAGCAGAGAGAAAAACCTCCTTCACCCAGGAATCCAAATGATTCTGAACTGCTTGAATCAAAGCTTAGAGATCACTCAATTAAAAACAAATCAGCTGAAGAGACTTTCAGGCAATAAGAGCTTTTGAGAAAAAGAAAATCTCTCCCAATCAGTAGTACTTTCACCCAAGACAGATAAAAAGAAAATATTATAGAAGTGTCAGGGGCAAGGAATGCATACTCTGCATTACACTGGAGAAATGAGGTTGCTTTTCAGGCCTCACATCTGAGAGGAACAAACTATGATGTCTCCTGAGGAGGGAGGTGACCAAGATCACGAGGTTTCTAGAACTCTCATCTCATTTGAAAATGAGAACAAGGCGCTGAAGTCCGGAAAAGGGATGTGAAGGCCACCTTCACTCTCAAAGGCTGCATGTGGACAGGGACAGACTTGTGCCTCCAGGATCCAGGACTGTTTAGTGGAATTTCCAAGGATACCCAACAGAGAAAGTTCAAGCTATCAGAGCACTTGAACAAAGAAATGAGCTATTGGGTCGTCGGAAAAGTCATGACGTATTTTGCCTATGTTTTTCAAAGGTCACTTATTTGTATAAAGAACAAAAATCAATGATATATTGCCCGTTTTGTTCGATAACCTTTTGCCATCTTTCAGTGAGCTTCATAACTCCTCGTTCATAGAAGGACCTGTCTTTATTTGCAAAAAACTGAACAAGGTGATGATTTACAGCCTCATCTGAATTGAACGTTGTACCAGGCAAGGAGTTTTGAAGAGAGTGAAACAAGTGGAAGTCTGACGGTGCAAGGTCCGGCGAGCATGGTGGGTGTGGCAACACATCCCATCCAAACTCCAATAATTTTTGATGGGTGATCAAACTTGTGTGTGGTCTCGCATTGTCGTGATGGAACACAACTCCTTTACAATTAACAGGCTCTGGACGTTTCTGGATGATGGATTCGTTCAAACTGTCCAATTGCCCAACAGTACACATTCAAGTTGATTGTTTGGTTCCTTGACAGGAGCTTGAAAAACACGACACCTTTAAAATCCCACCACACTGAGAGCATAACCTTCCTCTGATGAATGTCTGTTTTCGATGTCATTTGAGGTGAATCATCACATCGGGACCAAGACCGTTTGCACACCACATTGTTGTAAACAATCCACTTCTCATCACCAGTTATCAGTCGCTTAAAAAAATCATTTTCCTCATATTTAATGAGCATATTGCAGATGTTTATAAGCGCCGTCAAATGAACTTCTTTGAGTTCATGCGGAACCCAAATATTGAGCTTGCTTATGTATCCCAGCTTCTTCAGGTGGTCGTGAACGTTTGAATGATGGATGTTCAATGTTTCTGCAATATCTTGTGTTGTGTAACGTGGGTTTGACTGGATCAATGCCTTTATTTTGTCGTCATTAACCTCGGAGGGCCTCCCTGACTGAGGAGCGTCATTGAGATCAAAACCACCAGCGTGGAATTTCGTGAACCACTGTTGGCACTGACATTCTTGTAGAGCATTGTCACTGTAAACTTTCTGCAACTTTTCACAAGCTTGACGCACGTTCTTCCCTTTATGGAAGTAAAACAGTAAAATATGGCGAAAATGTACAATTTGGTCTTCCATCTTAAATTTGTTGTAAAATATCCAAAACTCAACCAAATCACTCAATTTTTTTTTAGAATGAAGCTAGAACTGTCAGCTGTCAAATGCAATGGCAATAACATAGATGCGAATGACTCTAGTAGTTCCAAAAATGAACTAGTGCCATCTGTTGCAAACATGCATCGTGACTTTTCCAACGACCCAATACATTCTGAAATTGTGAGCACCCTATGGTGGGAAAGATCATGGACCATTTGTTGGGAATGTTGCGGCACAGTGTTCTGGACAGAGGCTGGGCTGCATGACTTCTATGGATCAGAACCTCAGCTTGGTTGTGAAGTTTTCATGGCTTTTGTATAGGTTTAGCAGTCTCTTTGGGACATTGCGCCTCAACTGAAGAATGACCAGCTCATCATGACAGGGACTTCCAGACCTGTGCAAAAACGGCCCAGTGGTGACCTCACCCAGGCTGGCACTGAGAAGACTGTGATGGCAGGACTCCAGGGAAGGGATGAGCTGTGACAGAGAATGCCCCCTCATGTCTGGCTCTGAGCAGAGGCTGTGTGCCCATGTGAGAAAAGCAGGAAACCATGCAGGCTGCAAGACATAATAGCGGATGCCAGCCTGGACCCAGGTCCCAGCAGTGTCGAAGCCAAAGGATGTTTCTCAGGGGAACACATTTCCAGTCCAATCACCCCTCACCACCACATTCCCTCAACACCAGTCCCAGCCACCATCATCATGCACCTGGATAACTAAGCAAGAGCCTCCTGGTTGCTCTTTCCACTTCCACACTTGTCCTACTAGTTTATACTCCTCAGTGGCCACAGCCATCTTCCCAAAGTGCAGTCACATCTTCTTGAAGCATTCCAGTCACTTCCTACCCCTTCAGAATGACATCAGACTGCTTTCTCATCACCTACTGAAGCCAACATAGCCAGGTTCCTCCTCCTGGCTGATCTCACCATTCCCCTGGACCCCCACTTAGCTCTGGCTACACTGACCTTTCTCTGCCCTGTGGACATGCAAGTTCATTTCCACCTCGGGGCCTTTCAATTTGCTCTTTCTTTTGTTCAAAGACCTTTCCAGAATTCTGATCCAGATCTGCTCCCCTAGACCTTTCCATGACTGCCACCTTCTCAATCAGTTCTCAACTCACATGTCATTTTCTTAGGGAAAGCCTCACAGAACAAGCTAATTCAGGACCCCCAGGCCTGTCCTAAAACCTCCCTCCTTATTGTCCTCAAAACATTCATCGGCATCTGAAATGTTTCCTGGAGAACGGAGCACTGCCTGGTTCACTGTAAACTCCTTAGCACCCAGAACAGTGCCTGGGAGGTAGGAGCTGCGAAATAAATTAATCCCATTCCATGCTTCCCCGCCTGGCTAAATCAAAACCCCATCTCCAGGTTCCCAAAAGCCCCTCCCCTCCTCCTTCACCAAGAAATTCAAGGCCTTCCCATCTCCCTAATCCCCTCCCAGCTCTGTCTGGATCCCATCCAAAGTGAGACAAGGTTCCTCATGGGGGAAAGGTCATAGCCCTGGGATGGGTTAGGGATAGAGAAAAAGGCTAGCTGAAAGCCACTGCTCAGAAATACATCTGGAAAAATCAAGGTACTGAGAGCAATTAACTTACTAAATTACATAAGTAATCACAAAACTTTATAATGTTGTTCTAGAAGGGTTCTTACAGAATGTCTAGCCTAGTGGCTTTCAAACATAGAGTGAAGACATGTTGCTCGGATGGACTCTCTTGCTCAGAAGTCAGCACATTACAGAAATGCAGGGGCACATCTTTGTGTGAGGTGGGGCAAGGACACACCCAACCTCCTCTTCCCACTCTGCTGCCCCTGGGGGACCTCTAGGAGCCAGCGTGCCCACCCCTGCCATAGGTGGGACGCTGCAGCCCCCTGCAACACTGCAGGACCACGGGAGTCAAGGAGGGGAGCCAGAGCTGACTCTGCCCTGCTGCTGGTGGAGGGCGAGCGCACGCCTGGGACACTGTCCAGCTTCAGGCCTCTGCTCAGCTATTTATTATTACTCCAAATTGCTGACAACTGGTTACCTGCTGCAGCTGGGCTTCTTTCTGTCACAGAAAACTCACCCATTTTCTAAGCAGCTGGCACATAATCCAGGGAAGCCTCAGTAATGAGCTAAGCACCTCTGGGGTCGCTACAAAGACTCTCCGACTGGCCCTCTCCACATGGGCTATGCAGGCTGCAGGCAAACTGGTAGCTGTGATGAGGTTATGGCCTTGACAGAGAGCCTACCCATGCTGTCACGTTGCCTGATTAACCCAGGCTGCCGATCCAGCCCCTTTGCTGGTCTCTCCACCTGCGTTACCAGCACATCTGCAAACCTGAGCAAGGTCCAGCTAGCCTCCCCCACGGAAGTGCTTTCTGTGGTCCTATTAAGAGACTGCAGACCAGCCCCACCCCCACCCCCTGCATTCACTAGGGTTGCTGTGGCAACAGGCTCCTTCCTATAAATGATGTTTCTGACACTCATGGAGTCCCTCAGCTCTGGAGAAGCTGCAGGAAGGAGGTGGAGAAAGGCAAAGGGAAAGAATTCAGCAATGGTGTGCAGGAATATCTAAGTGTCTTAGGTGACTCGTGAGTGTGATAGCTGCATGACTCTTGATAGAGCCATGGTTATGGCAGATGAGCACTGACAGGCACGGGTACAAAGAGGCAACAGGTTCCTGAATCGCCAACGCCCAAAGCAGGTCACCCGTTTAAGGCCAGATACAGCTGTGGCGGTGACTAGTGTCTGGACCTGGCCACACCTCATCCTCTGAAGGGAATGGAGGCGGGACATGTGGGCCTGCTTCTTCCAGCCCAGCCCCTTCTCAGTGACACCCCAACAGGTGGCACAGTGACCTTTCAGACACCCCAGCCCTGCCCACAAAAAACCTCCAGCTGAAGCCTGCTCCCTTCAGTGCCCTCACAGTCTTGATTTGGCCCCTCTCCCCTTCTGCCCACTGGGGCTGCTTCAGGCCACTGTGTCCTGACTGGGCTAGATCTGCCTTACAGCTGCCTCTCACACCACCTCCTTCAAGAAGTCTCCATGGCCCAGCACAGCCAGCCAGTTACTTTGGGTTTTTATTTCCTCCACCATGGTGTGTACCCCACCGTTCTAGAAAGTATTAGTTCCCTGTCCTGTCCTTCATTTCCATCAGGCTGCCAGCCCCTTGCAAGTTGTGGAGCCTATGTCCCTTGTCACCATATCCTGGTACTGAGCAGACCTAGAGAGTGGTGCAGAGCTAACCACCTCTCCATGGGCACTATGCTTTGATCTCCCCATGGCCAAGCACTGCACAGTGACATGGGGCTGATGTGTCCACTTCCTTCCCGGAGCAGAAGTCCTAGATCCATGTGGTCACGTCCACACACATAGGGCCTACTCTGGCTCAGGCCCTGTACTTAGGCATCTTCCTAGGGAAAGAACACAGCCCTGGCCTGAGGTGGATGTAGTGAGCACAACTCCTGGGATGTACATGCAAAGCACATCTATTTCTCTCTCTCGTCCCTTTAGGTGTACTCAGTAGAGGAGGGTGGTCCCCTGTGCCTGGGTGCAAACGAAGGCGACCCACTGACTTTCCTGATAACTTTTAGCACACCATCTCTTTTGGGCACTTAAAATGTCCAGCCCCACACAGTGTTTCCCAGAGTACCTCTACTCCCCAACCCTGCCTAGCAGTCCCGACCCCTCTGAAATGGGGGTTCATGGAAGCAGCAGAGCCCAAGGGGAACTGAACACTGGGGTCCTGAGACCGCCCCCCAGCCTCAACACACATCTCCCCCAGGCCTCACTCCTCCATCTCCAGGCCCTGCCAATGTTGGCGAGTTCTCCCAGCATTGTGTCAGTGGGAAGGCTGCATCTCCAACTCAGCTCCTAGGAGCCCATGGGCACCCTGCTCTCTCTGCTGGGCTCTGCCCTCTCCACATGGCCTGTGGTCTCCAGGAAGTCCTGTCCCACATGGGAGACACAGTTCCCCAGAACCCAGCATGCAGAGGGGTGGNCAAATATGGAATACCTCTTTCAGGCTAGTTCCTCTGTCCCATGTAGACTCACATACCCTCATCATTTTTAACATTTCCTTACTTTTTCACAAAATAAGATTTTCATGATCATTTTGTTAATTTCCTGCTCTATTCTTGGAACCAGCCAGTTTCCAAGGAGAACTGGTTCCTTTCAATTAGGAATGGTAATTAGAAACCAAGATCTAGATAACAGGAGTACTCACTGCTACTAAGGTGTCTTTATTTTTTATGTTCTTTCAGTGAACAGAGCTAGGAAAAATATATTTCTTATAAACCATGAGTTTCTACTGATTCCTCTAATTCCAAACCAACACCACAGGACTCTGTCTCTTCTTCATCCATTCCGAATCTATACTTCCATTCTCCTCCCGCGAGAACTCTAGTTTCTCACACCATCAATATTCATTTGTTTATTCCCATAATATAAATAAAATAGTCTGAAATTGCCACACCAATTCTACTACTGAAAGCAAACCTACTAAGTGAAGTTCAAGATTTCTTTTCTTCCTTATAGATACCACTGAGGATGTACAGAATACTTTGTGCAAGTTACCTAGATTCATGTGTAATTAAATGTTTTATTTTGAGATAATTGCAGATTTATAGGCAGTAGTAAGAAATAATACAGGGGATCTCATGTACCCTTCACCCAGTTTTCCCCCATGTTAACATCTTGCATCACTACAGGACAATATCACAACCAGAAAACGGACACTGATATAGTCCACTAGTCTTGCTCAGATTTCACCAGTTTTATATGCACTCATTTGTGCATTTAGTTCTATATTTAGTTCTATGGAATTCTATCACATGTATAGATGCATGTAATCACCACCACTATCAAAATATGGAACAGCGCCACCACCCCAGAATCCCTGGTGCTCCTTTATAACCACACTCACCTTCTTCCAGTTTCCCACTTCCCTGAACCCTGGCAACCACTAAACTGTTCTCCATCACTATAACACTGTCATTTCAAGAATGTTACAGAAGTAAAATCATACAATATTTAACCAGTTGGAATGGGCTGTTTTACTCAACTTAATTCCCTAGAGATTCATCTAAGATTCATCTTTGTATCAATAGTTCATTCCTTTTTATTACCAAGTAGTACTCTACAAATGGATGTACCACCTTTGTTTATGATTGACATGTTGAACAACATTTGGGTTGTTTTCGGTTTTTGGCTATCACGAATAAAGCTGCCATGAATGTTCATTTTGTGTAAATGTAAGTCTTTGCTTCTCTGGGATAAATGCCAGAGTGTAAATGGTTATAAGGTAACTGTATGTTTAGTTTTATAAGAAATTGCCAAACTATTTCCAGAGTAGTTGTACTATTTTACATTCCCACCAGCAATGTATGAGTGACCTAGTTTCTCTACATCCTCACCAGCATTTGGAGTTGTCACTATTTTTTTATTTTAGTTATCCTGATATGTAGTGATATCTCATTGTGGGTTTAATTTGCATATCTCTAATGACCAATGATGTTAAATGTCTTTTCACGTGCTTATTTGCGATCTATATATCCCCTGAGTTAATGTNATTCTCTGTATGCCAGATCTACACTGTCGTCCTCAACATCTATCAGCCACTGGGGATCATTTATTTCCCTTCTTTATCCCCACCTCCTTATTTCCTGTTCATGACTTCTTTTAATTTCCTTGAGTACATAGCTTCTACTAGTAAAACTTTAAAACCTTAAAAAAAAGTCTGTTTTTACCTTGAGTACTGTGTTTCTCTCCTTTACCACCGCATCGTTTTCTATATGCCTCTTGCTGGGTCTTTAAGCTCTCCTTTTTGTTCATCCTTATGTGACTGATCTCTCAAGGCCCAGAATTTGCCCCCAAAATAGTGTGAATAGGTTTCGGTTCGATCCTTATAATCACCTAGATTCTTTAGTATCCTCCTCTCAGATAGTAAGCTAGCAGGAGATAATGCACATTTGTATTTTAAAACTTTGTGATTCAACGTGGTGCAAGGGGTAGAGTAGGGAGCTTGGGAGATGGGAATCTCAGCAGGGGAACTTTGACTTTGTGTGGTGTATGGATTGAATGTTTGTGTCTCCATACCCCTCCCCACCTGCCATTCATATGATGAAATCTCTAACCCTCAGTGTGGCTGTATTTGAAGATAGGTCCTCTCCGGAAGTAATTATATTAAATGAAGTCATAAATGTGGAGTTCTGATCCAAAAGAATTAGTGTTCTTATAAGAGACACCAGAGAGCTTGGCACTCTCTGTGCACGCACCTAGGACAAGACATGAGTATCAGTCAGGGTCCTCCAGAGAAACAGAAGATAGAGCAAGAGATAGAGACAACAGAGATGGAGACGGGGTAGTGCAGCAGTGTGTAGAGAAATTGTCTCATGCAATTATGGTGGCTGAGAAGTCCCAAGATCTACCATCTGAAAGCTGGGGAACCAGGAAAGCAGGTAGTATAATTCAGTTTGAGTCTGAAGGCTGGAGAACTGTATGCCAATATCTGAGGGCAGAAGATGGATAGCTCGGCTCAAACAGAGAACAAATTTCCCCTTCTTCCGCCTTTTTCGTCTATTGAGGGACTCAGAGGTTGGATAATGCCCAGCCTCATTGAGGAGTGCCATCTTCTTTACTGAGCCCACCGATTCAAATGCTAATTTCTTCTGGAAACACCTTCACAGACACACCCAGGAATAATGTTTTACCAGCTATCTGGGTATCCCTTAGTCCAAATAAGTGGACATAAAATTAACCATCACACCATGTGAGGACACAACAAGAAACTGGCTGTCCACAAGCCACAAAGAAAGCTCTCATCAGGAACCACATTGAGTGAAACTTTGATCTTGGACTTCCAGCCTCCAAAACTGGGAGATAAATTTCTATTCTTGAAGCCACTCAGCCTGTGGTCCTTTGTTATGGCAGCAGGAGCACATGTAGTTTCTACTCTATTCTGAGTGAGAGCACAGTGTTTTGTGTCTACTTTTCTGAGTGGTCTGGCCACCACTCCAGATCCACGGTCTAACTATGGCCTGCCTCCTGGGGCATGTATGGGTCAGAGAGGGGCCTGGTTCTGCAGAGCGACCTCCATACACTTAGCTGCCCTACCTCTCCTGGCCAACATCCCCTCTAGTCTCTGTCTCTACAAACACAGGGGACTGTGCAACTTGGCTGTTCTTTCCTAATAATGTCCTTCCTAGAAAGGGGGTCACACTGGCTTTTTCCTCTGACTCCATGTGCATCACACCTCGAATACTGTCACATGTGGGCGGTTATCTCCTTGACTAAGGAGCAGTGCTGATGGTTGCTTTTTCTTTCTCTTCTTCCTCTTCTTTAAAACATCCTTTTGTTTCCTTCCATCCTCCTAAAAATCTTATTTCTGCTACATGGGGGAGAGTTTGGGTGCAGGCCTACATTTATATTTTGAAAAATTTCTTACCTACACAACTTGGAAACTAATATGATAAATGCCCATGTGCTTCCTCTAGATTCATCACTGGCTCGGGTCTTGTCACATGCATACATGTACGCACACACACACACATTCATTCTCTCTCTCTCTCTCTCTCTCTCTCTCTCTCTCTCTCTCTCTCTGTCTTTTCTGGGCTGAAGCTATTTGAGAGTTAATTGAAGTTACCATGACACTTCACCCCTAAATACTTCAGCTGCGTCTCCTAAGAACAAGGATATTCTTATATTCTTCGACATAAACACAAAACAACGATGATGCTCAGGACATTTCACATTAATAGGATACTAATATAAAATCTACATTTCATTTTTCCCAGTTGTCCCAGGAATATCCCCCCAATTCAGGGCTCAATCAAGGATCACACACTGTATTTGGTTGACATGGCTCTTTATTTTCCTTTNTTTTTAGCTGAGCCATCCTGCCACCTGTTGGCAGCTCAGCGGCAGCTCAGCTCGGGCCGGACTTGAACCGCTGTTGCTCAGAGCTCAAACCTTTGAGCGAGCTCTTAACCAACTGAGCCACTCAGCCGGCCCCAGAAGGGGAATTCTTAATTGTGCCTTAGCTCGAATGTTAGATAACAGTATGTTTCAAGGGGCTCTTGATCAGTTAGGTCAAGATTTGGCTATGGATAACAGAAAGCCAACAGTAACAGTGGCTCTAACCACATGGACGGCCTTTCCCTCTTATAAAAGCCAGATGCAAGGCCAGCCCTGTGCAGTAATGTCCCCACAGACTAGAGGGGCTCCAGCTCCCCCTACCTGTCTGCTTTAGCATTATCAGGCTCACCTCACTTCAGTATCCAGAGAGAGGCAGGAGGGGAGGACTCCAGCTGAGGGAAGCCTTCTTCATGACTACTCATATCCCTCACTCAGGTGTGCTGGACTAGAATGAAGTCACAAGGCCACCCTCAGCTGCAGAAAGGCTAGGCAGTAAATGTTAGCAGGAGTCTATGCCAGCCAAATAAAACTCGAGTTCTAACATTAGAGAAGAAAGTAAGCATGAATAATGAGTTGACAGCTAGTAGTTTCTGACCAGGCTCATGCTGTTCTGTGTTTGTGATTCTCATTCAGCTCCAAAGCTGCCCTGGCTGAGTGGCCATAATGGACTGCACTGTGGTTGGTCCAAAGTGGCCCAATGCACAGTGTTTCCAGGAGGCCCCTGGCAAGCCAGGGCCATGTGGATCTCACTGGTGATTTGGTCAGTCTGGAGTCATTTGCAATCCAGAACACAGGGCCACTGGGAATGAGAGCCTGGGTTTCAGGCTGTAGCCCATCCCTGGACACTGGGCAACTTGCTAGATTTTTCTGGGAGGCATTTTCTTTGGTTCTTCACACAAGGATAGCAGTAGTAAGCTGGAGTGTCTTATATGGAAACCAACCTAGATCTCCTGACAATGGGACATCACTATATCATCCACAGTGACTAATAGAAATAATGGCACTCCATGCAAAAAGCCAAGAGATCTCTCAATGGAAGAAAGAAAAATGATGATGACAATGAAAGCTACCATTTATAGGCAATTACTGTGTGTTGGGTTGTTAATCCTTATGACAATGTGGTAAGGCAGAAACTATTAAGCCCCTTTCTATGGTTTGAGGAACAAATAAATGATGCTCAGAAAGGTAAACTGGCTGCCTGAGGAGCACTGCTAGATGCTATTCTAAAACACCTAGAACAGCTGCATCTGGCTGATCGTCACGTGGACAGTTTCCCCTTTACCATACTGATTCATAGCATAAAGACCAGGAATGAGTACAAAGCTCAAACCCACAGCAGATCCAAAACTGAGAGACTCCAGACAGGGTTTTCATCAAACACTGGGGAGGATAAATCTTCCTCATGCTATTAGAAGAAAGAAGAATAATTCCTTAGACCAGTTCTAGTCAATAGCCTAGTAGGCCAAAGAGCAACCAATGAAAGTCCAAAGGAAACTGCAGGGCTGATGAGAAGAGGGGCTGGGGTGGGGCTGGGAGGGAAGTGGTGGCTTCCAACAAGGGTGGGGGCACCAAAGACCAGTGAGTCAATGGAATCGTAATAGATGTGTAGGATATGGTATGGGGGGAGTGGGGCAGTGGATTGGGAGAGGGGGGTTGTCACTTTGTGAGGGGTAAAAAGTATAACTATTGTACTGTTTTGTACACCTGAAGCTAATTTTTAAAAGTAGTTCACCCATTTAAAAAATAAATTGAATAAATAAAAATGCATAAACTATTTTTAATACTCCGTTTCAATCTTTAATATGGTCAATGTTGACAGTTATCACTCATATAAACAAAAGCTCTTTAGGGTCTTCAATAATTTTTACGAGTGTAAAGGGGTCCCAAAACAAACAGTTTGAGAACCACTGTCTAGATATTCTTGAACCACCCTCTGAGGCAGGTGGTCCAGCGCTCTATTCCTAGTGCATCAAGAATCTTAGGTCCTAGAGACATTCAGGGCAGCAGGGGAAGTGAAGATAAACATAAGAGGGTGGGGTGGGGGGCTGGCCCTTGCCATGGATTCTGTTACTACTGTGGGTACAGGCTGGGGTTCTGACTGCCCAGCATCCATTTCCATCTTGACTCCACTTTGAACTCTGTGCTAGAACCATCTATTCCCACTGGATGTGGTCTGAGAGTATTTTCATCAGGGGCCTGCATGACCCTGGCAAGGATACTTACATCCCCTCCCTGCATTCGGAACCTCGAGCATGAGGCATGCAGTCGGAGAGCAGCTGGCATTCCCCTCTGCTGGTGCCTCCCTCCCCGCAGCTGCTTCCTGCTTTGGGGCAGCCCTTGTCCCCCAACATGCCCACGCCTCGCTCCCCATCTTCCTGCCCCTCTTGGGAGTCCAGACAGTCTTTCGGCAAACCCTTCTTGTTATGTTAGCCAGTCTACCCGAGCTGCTTGTAACCACTAGCCCTGCCTATCCCACTCTCATGGCCTCTGCTTGCCTTCTGCTCCAGTCTCCATGCTCACCATCTCAAACATGCCAAGCCACCTCATGCCTCCACGCTGCTGTGCCCCTCTGGGCTTCACACACTGACCCCTCTGCCTCAGCTCCACCTTCTATCCAGCACCAAAACACGCCTCCAGGTGAGGCTCAAGCACCATATTCTCTCGTGACCCACTGAGGAGGAAGAAGCCACTATGCCTTCACCTGCCCCTCCTGGGTTCCTATCATATCCTCTACCTCACCTCATGTCACCTATAAGACTCAGTGCTCCTGAGAGGAGCCCCGTTGGAGTCTTCTCGATACCCTTCTCTCAGTGTAGCATAGGTGTCCAATAAATGTTCATTTCTAAACTGCTATATGTGTGACTCACTGAATCTGCCAGGCAAGCTCAGATGCTATCTCCTTCAGGAAGGGTTTCAGACACAGCCTCCTCTGGGCTACTCGACCTCCTCCTGACTGTGGCTGCCCCTGTCACATGCTGTTGCGAGCATCTGTTCATTTTCTCCCCACGGTGCTAAACTGGAGGGCAGGACATGGGTCTTGTTGATCACTGCCCACCACCCCTCCTCTTCCCAGCACCTAGCCCTGCACCTGGCACGGCAAAGGCTGCTGAGCACAGGTGATTTGCAGAGTCCTCCTAGACCCTTGAGCCCGGGGCTGGGTAGTGTGGACACTGCAGCTTCTGCAACTTGTGCCAAAAGTAAGTAAGGTAAAACACAGTTCCTAACAGAGGCGAGAAACTGTACCTGCTTGGAAGTGGTTGGGGGTGTTGGGAGGCAAATAGGACCACACACACGTTTCCTATGCCTCCAGAGAAGCTATCTAAGAGCAAGTTGCTAAGCCCAGCACCATCTAGCCCATCTGTCTGTGCAGCATAGGCATGGGCTTGATGTGCTTAATCATTTGGGGACTGACCAGTGATTCTCCACATGAGGATGCACTGAGGATGTTCATTTCACTTCCAGAAAAAACTACTAGAGTATGGTTAAAGGCAGACTTTGGAGGAGGGAAAATATCTGGCAGTCCAAAGTATAATACAATATGTCTACTAAACTGGATGGGGTGGCATTTTCCCTGTTTTTTTAACATGAGCATAGAACCTAACAGGCATCTCCAAAAGACTACCCATAAGTTCACTTGTCTGAAAGTCCAACATGATGGTGTGAGTGGCCTTTTATAACAGAGGTAGGGCTGATGTGCTTCTACTCAGGCACACAGCTTTGTTTATTTCTATCAAAGTTTGTTAGTAAAGGAGCTATTTTCAAAACAAAACGAGCCTTGGTAATGGTGTTTCAATTCAAGTGTTTTAATAAATACATTTAAACAGTATTCATAGAGAAAGCTTTTAATGAAATCAATACAGTTGGGCAGCCTTAACTTTCATCACACACCTGAGACATCGCCTTCTTTCTAGCATTACTTAGAATGTTTCTCCCTACTCGTGCTCATTTTCTCCTCCTGGGTTTCAGTCCCAGGACTTCACATTCTGGCAGCACGGGTCCTTCTACTTCTCATTCTTGCAATTCTCTTTCCATGTTTCCTGCTGACATCAGACCTCCTAGATACAAACTCCCTCCAATGCTCCTTCTCCTCATCTGGGGGCAGCCAAAGAGAATGACAGTGGCAAGGCAAGAGAGGACATGCAAACTC
>NW_017731636.1:202385-207723 GCF_001890085.2 Hipposideros armiger | reverse complement strand
AGATTGGCAGGTATGTCAAGCATCTCCTACAGAAGGCCTTCTTGGATTGCCCCAGGCTGTTTGGTGCCTCTGTCCCTTGACTCCTCTCAGAGCACATTTCAACCTTGCTGTGTCACTGAGTAATGTGCGTTCAAGTCCCCCATCAGACTCTTGAGTGGCCAATCAGAGCAGGCAGGGTCTGAATCTTAGTCAACATTGTGACTGAAACCCCCAGTGCATAGCATGGCACATAATACGAGCGAAGGTGGATGGGATGACAAAAGGAAACGAAATTCCCAGTGTGATCAACACACAGCTTTGCCTTGGGAAAGCCCTGGCCAGGCCACTTAGCACTTTCCCAGGCGCTCTGCCACTGCAAGCAAGGTACTTTTGTCAGGAACTGGGGCACTGGCTCTCTGCCTGGAGGCAGATGTACTTCCTAACCCAGGCTAGAAATGGCCAAGCCTCCCTCACCTCTGGCAGTCCCTAGGGGCCCATCAGTGAGGCCAATGCAGGCGGTGAGGTAGCAGATGTATATGCCTGGGTGTTTGGAGTCGGAGTGCCTCAGCTAACGCAGTCTCACTCTGAGGCTTGCTGCTTGGTCAGTAGACTCGAGCCAGCAGGAATTGGGCAAGGAGTAGCGATGAGCAGAGTATGAAGTGGGTAGCCAAGTACCACCTTCACTCGCATACCTGTCCCCTGAGCTCATAACATTGCCAAACCCTAGTTCTCTGTAAGAGGCAGCTGAAGTTATCCCCGGTGAGAACTTTCCCCTTTCAACACAGTAGCCCTGAGGGGGGATTAAAAGGGTGGCCCTTTAAGGGGTGGGGTGGGATGGGAGGGCACAGCACCCCATGGAACAGGTTGGCCAGAAGTGCAGGATGGGCTTGTGTGCCTCTGAGCCCTCCTCCGGGTAGCAAAGGGAAAGGGCTCTCTTGCCTCCACTCCTGGCTCTGAGGAGCAACAGCAGGGGTTGGGAGTCTGCCCTGAGCATCTGTCCCTTGGCATGGCTGGGCAGCCTGCTCTTGGGCAGAGAAGAGGCCTGGCTACTGTGTTTGTTCCCTGCAGCACCCCTCATGCGTCAGGACTTGCTCAGGTCTTCCTGCCTCCGTCACCCTGGCTGTCTCAACCCCCCCCAGACTCCCATGTCTGTCCTGAAGTCACCCCATCCCCAGGAGCGAGCCTTCCTCTCCCACTATTTTGACCCAACAAGTGTTTGTCAGATAGGAGCTGCAAATCCAGCACCTCGCTGGTACAACAGGGACACTGGCAGCTAAATGGTCCCTCTCTTCTCCCAGGTGTTGGCTAACGTGTACCTGCCAGAAGAACCCACCTGGACTTCAGCACCACCCACCTGTTGACTTGCGATGCCCATTTCAAAGGGGGAACCATTTCCCAACCAAGTTGGCCTGGGCTCACCCACCCCACCTCTCTCAGGCTGAGGCAGCCAAGTCACCCACTGCCTCCCCTCTATGCAGTGTCCTGTGCTGGAACCCATCATCCTGCTCATGTTATAGCAGTAAGACCCATCACCAGAGAGAGCAGTAAGAAATGTTTGCTGAATACAGTCCCAAAGCCATACTAGTTTACTCTTACTGCTTGGTTTTGTCCGTCTCCTCTTGTCAAAGTCCTCTGCCTGTCATTCAGGACTCTCCCAGGCAGGCTCCCACACTGCCCAACCCCACTATTTGGACAGCTTGTCTGCCCCATGGGCCTGGAGTGAGTCTGTAGTTCCAGCTGGCCAGCCTACATGTCCCCTCCCCATCCCCACATCTGTGGCAAGGGGGCCGACGTTTTCTTAGCAGTAGCTTAGTGGAGGTTAGATCCAGGCTCTGTGCTCCTCCTTATGGACTGCATTAGTTCTCCACCGTCTTCAAAACCCACAGTGACAGATGAGTCCTCACATCGCATCACTCCAAACTTCCCTCTGNCCCACCCATAACTGAATACACCATGTGGGCGCCATGGACCAGATTCAAGCTCCCCAAAGAACACTGAATCCTTAAAAATCTGACTTTTGTATTTCAAAATTTGGAACTACTGTGGGACACCAAAATTTGATCCTTTGTATGTTTCATAGCTGTTTGATATTCTGTGTTTGAGACTTTCTTTTTAAAAGAAAATCAGAAGAGGAAAGAGGATTTTTAAAAAGGAAGAAAAAAACTGCTAGAACAAACTTTGCAATCATTCATTTCTGCACCTACCTCTTTCATTGACCCTCTTTGCTACCCAAAATAATTTGAAACAAGTTCAATTCCTATCATCAATTCTCAGTGAAAACATCAAACCTATTTTTGTTTCTCCTTTTCTTCACACAGATGAATTTTCTTCATGGTTTGTCAATGCCTATGGATTCCAACTTCTAATTTTAGAATAGTTTCAAAATGTTGGTGGATATCTGGCTTTATGGGGATAATATAGTTCAGTGTGTAAATGGTATATAAACTATTACCTAAGTTAAAAATAATTTCCTCCTTTATTGCAAAACTTACTAATTAACTCAATTCAATATTAAGTACATAAAAGGTTCTTGCTAAATGTTTACTAAAGATTGTAAAAGGCTTTTGGGAAAGGATTTCCTTTTTTGCAGGGTGCTACCTAATCTATAGATAAGAGAATTTGCCTATTATGAGCACCTACTGTATGCCAGCCCCAAAAAGCTTTTATATGAGGTGTGATAAAAAAATATGGTGAATGTTTAAATAAAATAAATTTATTACAATAAAAAACACATTGCCATTAATTCCCTTCAAAATACTCCCCCTCGCTTCGAACACACTTATCCCATCATTCTTGCCATTTTCTGAAGCAGTTCTGGAAGTCCTCTTTAGTGAGTGTCTTTACTTCATCTTCCATCATGACAACACTGTGTGTCACCACATTGCTTCTGGTACAGCAATTTCTGTCAAATAAAAATATTTCAGTGTGTCCTCATCTACCTTATTCACTGGATCTGGCACCCTGCAACTTCTGGCTCTTCCCCAAAGTCAAAATGACCATGAAAGGAAAACGTTTTGAATTGATTCAGGACACCGAGGTAGCCACGACAACAAAACTAAAGACACTCATGAAAGAGGACTTTCCAAAACTTCTTCAGAAAGTGGCAAGAACAATGGGATAAGTGTGTCAAAGCAAAGGGGAGTATTTTGAGGGGAGGTTAATGGCAATGTGTCTTTAACTGTAATAATTTTTTAAAAATTTAAACATTCACCATATTTTTCGATCAAACCGCGTATAGTTCATGCCATTCCGCAAAGAACCTGAGGTTCGGAGATGCAAAGTTGAGCAGGTTAGGACTCAAATCCAGTTGTATTTCACCCACGCCTCCTCTTTTCCATCATAGAATGATTTTGAAAACTTGATATTAAGAAAAGTAATAGATACAAATAAGTATTTTGATCCTTCTAAAAAACGAATACCTAGATAAGCTAAGACATGAACTCCATAAATGAGAGCAGAAGAGAAAATAAATCTGTAACCATCAGTGTATATTTGCTCTCCAAGCTGTGCAAATGCAAACAGGAAATGTCACAAGTACTGAGGAAATCTACACAGGTTTTAACATAAGCCTAATGTTTGGGGGCTTCAAAAAAGTATTTTTAAAAGGTTCTATTTTCATATCTGTAAATAGACCCCAACACATGTAGACACAGTGAATAGCAATCTTATAAATAAGAGTTAGAAATCCACAGCCCACAGGTGCTGCTGGGCTGGGTGACATTCTCTAACGTGGTCAAAGAAGAAAGGAGCCGAAAAGCACGAGGACCATGGGTGATGGCCAAGGCTAGCTGCTACACTGGACTGAAAGATTCTGAGAGCAACTTAGAAGATCAACAATAAATTAAATAAATTAAATAAAAAAAAATTTAAAAGCTCATCTGTCCCCACAAGCAGCACACACCAATGCAGCACACTGTATCAGCCTTTGGGAGTCAGCAAGCCCTCTGTACAAGAGTGGGAAAACCTCCTGGGAGACAGTGGCCAGGATGATTAGATCCGGTCCTGGCTCCTCCAGAAACCTTAGGCATGTGTGGTTGCCTTTGAAAGGTTCAATTGCTCTTATATAAAATGGAGGGTACATCACTTCCTTACAGATTGCTGTGAGGAGAAAGAAGACAATTTCTGATGTGTGTCTACTATAGGGCCTGGCAATAGTAGGTGTTAAATGGATTGCAGCTATCATGATAATTATTATTACCAATATCAATTTGCTAAAGAAATTAAGTTAGAAGTACTGAAACAATGAATTAAAGAGTTGAGGCAGGGTCACAGTTCACACAGAAAGGACCTCCATGGTAGAGGGCCAAGACTGTCTGTTAGCTCCACAACCAGAATCTCCTCGGCACTTCATTCCTGACAAAACACTTTCACAGCATGTTCTGATTCCTTCCTGACAACAGCTCTGCGTGGCAGGCATCTCCACACATGAACTTAGAGCTCAGAGAGCCTGGAGTGGTGGGCTGGCAGCCTAACTGAAGGTAAGCGGGGCACCTGGGGAAATGAGAGGCAGGAGAAACACCAAACACAGTGTTTCACAATCCCCCAACGGTTCCCCACACCATTCAGGATTCAAGTCCCAACTCCTAAGTCAGACTCAGGACCCTTCAATCTAGCCCTATGTCCACTGCTTTCCTTGGGCATCCCACAGTTAGACGTAATCAACGCTACCCTTCTGGAAGATGCCACGCCATCCACACCTCTCCACTTCTGCATGGGCTGTTCCTTGCTCGTGGAGTACCTGCCATCAGGCCTCCCCACCTCTGCTTTGCAGCCTTCACAACCTTTATACCTCACATACAAATGACCAATAAACTCAGGAACAGGCTGTCAGCCTTAACATTAATTCAACACATGCAAATAGGACACAAGATACATTCTTCCTATCAGGCAGAGAAAGCAGGACTGCTCTGTATGCCTTTCACACAGTGAGGGGAGGGGGAGAATCGATAGAAACTGTCCAGGAGGCAATATGGCAAAAATGTGTATCAGCATTTTTAATGAGCAACTCTTGTCATAAAGAAATAGGTAAGTGTAGAGAGATGTATATTAAAGGATTTTACTACAGTATTATTTATAATAGGAAAAAACTAGTAACTATGAGTAGGGAGATGGTTAAATAAATTATGGTATATCCAAAGATTAAACATTATGCAGATTTTCAAAAAGTAAAATAGATTATTATACACTGCCAAGGAAAGATGTTCATGATAAAACATCTGCTCCTATTTATGTAAAAGTACTTGAGGGCCCGCCGAGTGGCGCACTGGTTAAGAGCTGGCTTGGGACGCCAGAGGGCCCCGTTTGGATCCCACATATGAGGGCCAGTGACACTGCCCTCTACAGCTAAGATGCTGAACAA
>NW_017731636.1:190424-193555 GCF_001890085.2 Hipposideros armiger | reverse complement strand
GAATTTTCTGTTGGTTACCATGTCATATGCAAATAGGGACAGTTTTATTTCTTCCTTTCTAATTCATATGCCTTTAATTTCTTTTTCTGGTATTACTGCAGTGGCTAGTGTCTTACTAGTGGCTTAATTCCAGCACTGTGTTAAGTAAACGTTATGAAAGTAGATGTCCTTGCCTTGTTCCCTATGTCAGGGGAATGCATTCAGTATTTCATCATTACATATGATGTTAGCTGTACATTTTTTGGCACATGTTCTTTAACAAGTTAAGGTAGTTCCCTCCTATTCCTAATTTTCTGAGTTTTTATCATGAATGGGTGTTGATGTTTGTCCAGTATTTTTCTATATCAATTAATATGATCATATCTTTTTGTCCTTAGCTTGTTGATATGGTGGATTTCATTGATTTTCAAACATTGACCCAACCTTACAAACCTGAAATAAACCCCACTTCATATGTATGTAGTGTATATACACGAGATGTATAATTCTTTTTATACATTGCTGGATTTATTCTGCAAATATTTTGTTGAGGACATTTGTGTCTAAGTTCATGAGAGATACTGGTCTGTAGTTTTCGTTGGTCTCTGTCTGGTTTGGTAATATTGTCTGTCAAGGTAATCCTGGCCTCATAAAATGAGCTGGAAAGTTTACACTGATCTTCTGTTTTCTGGAAGAGATTGTGTAAAACTGGTTTTAATCATTCTTTAACTGTTTTGTAGAAATCTCCAGAGAAACCATGTGGGCCTGGAATTTATTTTTCTGGAGTTTTTAAATCATGAAGTCAATTTCTTTAGCAGTTATAGACCTATACAGGTTATTCATTTCATCTTGTTTGAGATTTAGTAGTTTGTGGTTTTCAAGGAATTGGTCCATTTTTTCTATATTGTCAAAGTTATGATCATAAAGTTTTTCATAGTATTACCTTATTCTCTTCTAATGGCTGTGGATTCTGCGGGGATTTAACCAGTTTNCTCAGATGCTATCTCCTTCAGGAAGGGTTTCAGACACAGCCTCCTCTGGGCTACTCGACCTCCTCCTGACTGTGGCTGCCCCTGTCACATGCTGTTGCGAGCATCTGTTCATTTTCTCCCCACGGTGCTAAACTGGAGGGCAGGACATGGGTCTTGTTGATCACTGCCCACCACCCCTCCTCTTCCCAGCACCTAGCCCTGCACCTGGCACGGCAAAGGCTGCTGAGCACAGGTGATTTGCAGAGTCCTCCTAGACCCTTGAGCCCGGGGCTGGGTAGTGTGGACACTGCAGCTTCTGCAACTTGTGCCAAAAGTAAGTAAGGTAAAACACAGTTCCTAACAGAGGCGAGAAACTGTACCTGCTTGGAAGTGGTTGGGGGTGTTGGGAGGCAAATAGGACCACACACACGTTTCCTATGCCTCCAGAGAAGCTATCTAAGAGCAAGTTGCTAAGCCCAGCACCATCTAGCCCATCTGTCTGTGCAGCATAGGCATGGGCTTGATGTGCTTAATCATTTGGGGACTGACCAGTGATTCTCCACATGAGGATGCACTGAGGATGTTCATTTCACTTCCAGAAAAAACTACTAGAGTATGGTTAAAGGCAGACTTTGGAGGAGGGAAAATATCTGGCAGTCCAAAGCATAATACAATATGTCTACTAAACTGGATGGGGTGGCATTTTCCCTGTTTTTTTAACATGAGCATAGAACCTAACAGGCATCTCCAAAAGACTACCCATAAGTTCACTTGTCTGAAAGTCCAACATGATGGTGTGAGTGGCCTTTTATAACAGAGGTAGGGCTGATGTGCTTCTACTCAGGCACACAGCTTTGTTTATTTCTATCAAAGTTTGTTAGTAAAGGAGCTATTTTCAAAACAAAACGAGCCTTGGTAATGGTGTTTCAATTCAAGTGTTTTAATAAATACATTTAAACAGTATTCATAGAGAAAGCTTTTAATGAAATCAATACAGTTGGGCAGCCTTAACTTTCATCACACACCTGAGACATCGCCTTCTTTCTAGCATTACTTAGAATGTTTCTCCCTACTCGTGCTCATTTTCTCCTCCTGGGTTTCAGTCCCAGGACTTCACATTCTGGCAGCACGGGTCCTTCTACTTCTCATTCTTGCAATTCTCTTTCCACGTTTCCTGCTGACATCAGACCTCCTAGATACAAACTCCCTCCAATGCTCCTTCTCCTCATCTGGGGGCAGCCAAAGAGAATGACAGTGGCAAGGCAAGAGAGGACATGCAAACTCCCATCCATTTTATGTGTGAGTGATGGACAGTAACTTAACCTTCCACTCCCCCCCAAAAAGAAAATGGTTTCTTTCTAGAGGCTGCTGGGAACAGATGAAGTACTGTTGGGGCTTAAATAGAGTATTTGTTCTTTTGATATAAGCCGCCTTCCTGAAATTTCACAAATTATCTTATATTACTCTCTGAAATAGTTCATATCCTTTACCGCAAACAGTTACATTCTGAACAACATTTTTACACAAAGTATTTTTCAAACTGTGATTCAACTGATTTTGCAATATGTGTTCTGAAATTAATTTCCACTGAGGTGCTGGATTCTTCAAAGAGATCCAGGCTAATGTGCAGATCCTAGGGGTCTTAGCACAACAGGGGCTATCAATTCTCTCTGCCAAGAGGTAGAGGAAGCTGGAAGAATGAGGGAGCGGGGCTAAGACGGGACTCAAAAGATGGAGTGGGGAAACTCAGTGTTCCTGAAGGTCATAACTCTGATCAAAGAACTGTTTCTCAAAGGAGCTGTTGGAGTGTCCACGCCTTGAAACAAAGTGTTCAAAACTCAAGATTGCACCAGGAACCCACAATGACTAGAGTTAGAAGGACCAACTATGTGACAACCTGGATGGGTTTTGAAATTAGCATGCTACGAGAAATAAGTCAGGCAGAAAAAGTTGAGACCCATATGATTTCACTCATATGTGGGATATAAAACTGAAAGCAACAAAAGAACAAGATGAAAAAACAAACAAAACTCATAGAAACAGACAACAGTTTAATGGTTACCAGAGGATAAGTGGGGAGAGAGGGTGGTAGAAGAGGAAAAAGGGATCAAATATATGGTGACAGAGGAGAACTTACACTGGGTGGTAAACACACAATGCTATATATATATATATATATAT
>NW_017731636.1:188663-189834 GCF_001890085.2 Hipposideros armiger | reverse complement strand
TGCATGTCCTAATAAGGAACCTTAGCTGCTAACCCAGAAACCTCAGGGTATATAACCCCGAGTCCCGCCCGGGTCGGGGCTCAGCCTCTGGATGTGAATCCGCTGAGCCAGTGCCGGCATTAGTAAAAGTTGCTTCCCATGCGTTGGTGTCCTGTCTCTCTTTCTGGGTTCCTCGCAACATAACTGGGGGCTCGCCCGGGAGATGGAGACGGCGATATTTTCGCCTCCCTTGTCCCTGGAGCCTGGCTCCCCCTGGACGAGAGGGGACGCGCACTCTACTCGGTGCCAGCGGACCCTTGTCCATCAGTGGGGACGTCTCCCATGCCGGCCACAGCGGACCGACCCAGGAGCACAAAGGAACCCTGAGGGCTACGGGAACCAACTTCGGAGCGCCGCCCAATCAGGCAGGTAAGGACTCGGGTCACTTGGCAGCCTGTCCATCAGCGGACAGAAGGGGAGACTGATCTCCTCCCGGAGTCACCCGAGTATCTCAGTTTCTGAGAGAAACCGTGACTCCTAGGAACAGGGCGGCGGGCGGAGAATGAAAGTGTTTGAGTCTGTGTGAATGAGATGCAGCCTGCCTGCGAAGCGAGTATGGAGTCCCGACCCGCGGGTCCGTGGTGCACCTCATGGCTTAGGGTGGTATCACTAAATTGTCTCGTACAGTTTGGGGATCCAGTTCGAGGATTTGTATCGACCCACCAATGCTAACAGACATCTGAGAATCTCCGCGAGGGGAGCGACCAGAGATGGACGAAGCAAATCTCTGAGTGTCTGTCACGCCGATTTTGGGTGGTTGCCATGGGTGGGCGACAGAGTACTCAGACTCCGTTAGGATGTATGTTAAAAAATTTTAAGAAGGGATTTTTGGGGGATTATGGCATTGAGATGACCCCCCCAAAAGCTCCGTACCTTCTGTGAAATTGATTGGCCATCATTCGGTGTCGAATGGCCAGCAGAGGGAAGCTTAGACAGAGACCACATTAGGAAAGTTTACCTCATTGTTACCGGCAGCCCCAGTCACCCCGATCAGTTCCCTTACATTGACTCATGGGAGGCTATTGCACATACCCGACCCCCTTGGTTGAAGTGCTGTTTGGAAAACCAGAGCAGAATTCTTTTGGCACAAGCTGTAATCCCCTCACAGAAGTAGCTTAAGGAAAAAACGGAA
>NW_017731636.1:178758-179866 GCF_001890085.2 Hipposideros armiger | reverse complement strand
ACTGGCTAGCAACAAATTCTCACACTTTTCTGTAATCTGAGAATGTCTTATTTCCACGTCATTCCTTAAAGGATAGTTTAGCTGGGTATAGGATTCATGGCTAACAGATTTTTCCTTTCAGCACCTGTAAAATATGCCATTTCCTTCTTGCCGCCATAGTTTTAAAGGAGATTCCACTGTCACTCAAATTGGTGTTACTTTTTAACTAATAGCTTGATTTTTCTCTGCGTTCAAAATTTTTTTGTCCTTAGTTTTCAGAAGTTTCATTATTATGAGTCTAGGTGTGGATTTCTTTGGGTTTACCTTCTTTTGGATTTGCTCAGCTTCTTCAGTAAGAGCCTTTATTGCACTATTTTGGTCTGCTTGGTTCATCTGAGGCACTGGAGCTCTTGTTGATCCCTGCTGGGGTTGCCTGTAGGGGCAGAAAGTGCTTGCCTAGGTTGTGGGGTCACAGAGTGCATCCTTGCCAGCCACTTTTGCAGGGGGGATCCCTCCTGCCAGTGTCAGGCCTCCCAGTGTCTCCAGGTGGGGGAAGGGAGTGTTTGACTTGCAGAACATAAAGAGCACTGTCCCAGTAATCTGTAGCAGGATGTCCCCAGTTAGTCCCCCGCTGGTGTCTCTAGGTAGGAGAAAGGACTCTCTGGTCCACAGGACAAAAAGCACGTCCCAGGACAGTTTTTCCTAGCCACCTTGGGTCTCTAAGTAGGGAGAAAAGTCTCTGACTGACTGGACAAAGAGTGCTCTCAGTTGGACTGCTTGTTATAGCACAATCCCCTGTTGGTATTGTTGAGCCACTTGGGGGTCTCTGGATGGAGGAAAGGAGTCTCTGGCCTACAGGGGTGAAGAGTGCTTCATGGGGCCACTTGTCAGTGGGGTTCCCACTTTCTTTCCCTTGCTGGTACCACTGGGCCTACCCAGTAAGGCTGGCAGGACACCTTTCAATCTGGTGGAGCAATGAGCCTACCTGGGCAGTTGACTGCCACAAAGGTTGGAAGCTCAAGATAATGGCACTGGGCTGCTTTCTGTCATTGGGTTGGGCTCATGAGGCATCAGGCTGTTATTCCTCCAGTCGCAGGGCTCCTAGCCAGTCTCCTTTCCTCTTCCTACA
>NW_017731636.1:176053-177031 GCF_001890085.2 Hipposideros armiger | reverse complement strand
CATGGTTCAAAAGTCAAACTATATACAAAAAATATACTCAGAGATGTCCCATTCCCTTCTCTGTCTTCCCAGCCAATTTCCACACACCCCCTGTAGATAACAATCTCATTAGCTTCTGGTTTATCCTTCCTGAGTTTCTTTTTGAAAATGAAGTAGATTCACACATTTCTATCTTTTTTTCTTCTTTCAGCAGAGGCACGATTAGGATCTCAGTCGGCAGTTGATCATTCGTAGCCCAGTGACTTAAAGTCTTCATAATATGGATGTTTCTCTTATCAAAACCCCTTTAATGCTTCTCTGATTCCATTTAAACCTGTTCCCTCCATTCTACTATTATTCCTCAATCTATTGAGTCATTCATCTCCTTTCCTTCTTTAAACTTTATTGATCCAGCTTTTTACTGACTTTTCTCATAATTCTTATTCTTCCTTCAATCATTAACATATTTGAGAGTCAATCTAAAAGAAAAAAGGGTGTTTACCCTAATGGAATACATGTATTTTGTTAGTTTGCTTTAAAGTGAATTTCCATGAAGTGAATCCCATTTTCCAATGAAGTACATTCCAGTACATTGGGGGCGGGGGCAGGGGGGGGAGGGTTCATAGGATATAATTAATACCACATAAGTGCTGCTTATGTTTTTAAGATCACATATTCATGAGGAAAGTGATATATTTTCAATAAAACACTGCTGACAAAACAAAATGTTAATAATTATACTTCACACTTTCTTTAAATGTCACAAAATACAAATACCAAAAATGATAACACAACACTGTCACAGTTCTGGCAGGATAATCTGTTACCTCATACACAGTTCCCACATGCGGGCAAATATCCCTGCAGTCTTGGCAATTTAGATCAGTTTCTTCTAACAAAGCTCAGAAACTTCACACTCACTTTACTTCTAAATACCTTGCTGCTGTTTTTGTATCATTTGAACTCACCAGGCCCCTTTCCAAGCACACCCCCTCCCCC
>NW_017731636.1:171191-175493 GCF_001890085.2 Hipposideros armiger | reverse complement strand
TGGTGTTCTGAACGTCCAAGGGAAGTCTCTGACGTGGCTTTTAGATGCAGTGTGAGCAGTGTGCCTGACCTTGAGCCGATGTTGCCACTGATGAGAAGGCAGGAGCCTGAATGGAGCCTGTGGGGGCTGGCACATGGGGACTTCAGGCTGCCCCAGAGCCTGTGACGGGGGTGGGGTACCGTTCCACAGAGTACCCTTCTCCTCCCTCCCTCTTTTTTTCTTTTTTCTGCTCTGGATTCTGGATCTCTGGTGTTGAGATGTAAGCATTACTTCCTGACCTGGAGCTCAAAGTAGGGCAAGACATCAATCAATGTCAGGATGCAGTGGCCAACGCAGGGCCTAGGAAACACTGAGCTCTGCCAAAAGGGTCTAGAGAGGTTTCCTGGACCAAGAAATGGCTCAGCTGAATCTTAAAGGAGATGCAGAACTGACCAGGTTAAGTATAGGACAGGGTGGGGGAAGCACATTTCAGACAAGGCCCAAGAAAGGAGCACTGAGTATACCCCAAAGCAGAAGCAGGCCGGTCCTGTTGGTGGGAGAGTGTAAGGTGGGGGTGTGGGAACATTGAGCAGATGCCAGGCAGAGGCTGAGTGCCCAGGACCATGAAGTAAAGACAGTAAGGACAGGGACATCTTTGTGAGCATGGGACCACCAGGGTTAGTTTGTGGCAATGAGGAATCTGGACTATGGGGACTGCCGCTAAAGGCAAGGAGACCATTAGGGATGACTGCTCTCGTCTGGGGAACAGATGACGGTGGCAGTGAGGATGGAGAGGAGGAGACAGTTTTTAACTATTTCAACTGTGTGGGAATGAACTGAATGTAGGAAATAACAGGGACAAGGAGAGAAAAGAGCCCAGCAGACACTGAGTTTTCCAACTGAGGGGACAAATAGGGCCATGAACTGCACATTTCCAGGGGAATATTGTAGTTTGAGGTGATAGACAGCCCTTCACATAGAACTGCCTCCATGGGTGGCCTCGTACAGCTCCTGGCACCTCCGGCACTGACCAAGCCAACTGGCACAGGCACAAGTTCCTTGACCCTCAACTCTGTGACTTTTTCCTCCTGAATTAATGACACACTTTTGTTCCTAAGGGTTCTTTTGGGTTAGGCTTTACTGTGAACACATTCACTAAACCTGAGAGCAGGAACAAAGCCGAAGGTAAACACTATACCTACAACAAGTGTCATGCAAGCCACAGGCTACCTTGACAGGGACAGTCAAGAGCAGCTAGGAGCTCCCCAGATAAGCACTTCACAAGTGCAGGACATGGCATCAGACTATATGGAGAGGACACAGTTTGGACACAGAACAGGCAGGGCAACATGGATGCTTCTGCAGGGCTGTTGCCATTTCCATTTCTGACGCATATCTGCCTGCCCTTTACAAAGACAAACACATCACAGCTTGAACAGTGGAGGCAGGACTAAAGATTCTGAAATTGGCCAGCCCCGGGTGTAAATCCCACTTCCACCACTTATGAGGCTGTTGGCTTTGCACAAGATTCTTATAGTTCCTGAGGTCCCAAGTCCTCACCTGTCCAATGGGAATGACTGCATCCACCTTACAAGACCTGTGTGATGGCAGACAAAGCCTCAGGGGAAGTGCCTGGTTTTTAGGCATCTGACAAATGGCAGTCACAGGTAGTCACCCGAAAGCTGGTATAAAGAACGGTGAGGCCACCGTTCTCTGTTCAACAGTGGTGGCTGCCAGGGACAGCAAAGGACAGCGAAAGGGTTTGGACAACCAGGAGGTCTTCTTGCCGCACTCCAGCCAGACCTGAAATGTGGATTAGTTCCTTTGGTTGACCAACCTGAACCAGCCTTCAATTAACTGGCATCCTGCAGTCTGAATCAATAGCACTAGGAGAGGATAGGGACTGAGGGCACTCAAGGTATCTCTGAGCTCAGACAGTGATGTCTTCCCTCCTCAGCTCTCACTCTGCCAACACCTCTAGAGATATCGGTAAGGCATGCAGTGAATACTGAACTTGAAAGAAACAATGAATCGAGGCAGGGAGAGGGCTTCAGGAGAGCGAGGGGGAAAAGACAAACCTTGTACATAATGCACTTGAGCAATCACCAGGTCTTGTTCAGGCAACACAGGAAGAACAAGCAGTGTTATGACCCTGGACCAGCTCCAGCAGTTTCTCTTCTAGAGAAGAAGGCAAGGCTGTGTAGCCTTCATCAAGTCTCTGAATATCCTAAAATGCTTTGCAACCCACGATATTCATTATGATGGGAAGTAGCCAATGGAGATACACACAAGTGCTCATATGACTGTACTACTTATAACCAGCTGTGTCCGAGTAAGCAGCAATAAAAGCTGCCCCAGGATGATGACTCCCCCCATAGTCCTGACAAGAAGGTAAAGGCACAGTAGCTCCCTGTCAAGAAAACACACGCCTAACCTGAGAGCTCGAACATGCTATAGGTCACTTAGCTTTAGGCCAGAGGAGAGACGGAGTCAGGCGATAAGGCCTGAGTGCAAAACGACCAGCATCCTGCCTCCAGCAGATCACAGCCCAGGGACAGGGGTAGTGATGACTCAGCAGCATTCTCACCTGGGGGATGTCTCACTTGGCTGCCAGGTTTTAGAAAATAGGGATGAAAACCTGGGATCTCCAAAGAAACAAGATGCTGGAACTCAGTTGGCCTGAGGAAAAAAGCCCACTTGACCTCAGAGTTCCTGACAACTTAGGAGAGGGTGGGTCTAAACCTGGGCGTGGGTGCCCTCCTCACAGGGAAGAAAGAGTCCAAAGAATTCTGGGCTCTTACTCAAGATTCTAAAACAGTGTTTCTCAAATGGTTAGAATCACCTCTGTGCTGGTTCAAATGTAATCTGTGGGCCTCACCTGGACCAGGACTCTCCAAAGGAAACCTGTACTTGTGAACAGGCACCTCAGGGATGATGAGGTCCACATTACTCTACAGAGGGGTCTCTCAACCATGGCACTATTGACATTTTGTGTGGGACAATTCCGTGTTGTGGGGCCATCCTCGGCACGGCAGGATGTTTAGCAGCATCCTGCATACTTCTACCCACTAGATGCCAACAGCACCTTCCCCCAGTAAGGACAGCCATATGTCTCCAGATGTCACCAACTGTACTCTAGAGGGCAAAATCGCCCCTGTTGAGAACCACTGCTCTATAATGAGAGGACAGCTTAACAGCGATGAGTCTTTAAACACACATTTCTCAGGAATATAATTATGAATTATCTTAATGAGGGGAAAAGGAGGTGAGCTGTGCTCAGCCCCAGTGCACCTGAAGATCACGACAGGCCCCTGCTCATTTTTCAGGGCTCATCTAGGGGGAGAGTCACGATTCGAAGACATAGCTGATTCCTGCCCTGTGCACACGAGTGAGACCTCCGAGTCCTTGACTTAGACAGTCTCTGGGAGTGGTGGAGGGCTTTCACAGAAGTGCCACATCTAGCAGAGGACAGGAGGGGACAGAACCAGCTGGGAACACTGAAGAGTGGCCTAGGCCTATAAAAATAGGGTCAGGAAGGCCGAAGCCCAGGCAAGCTGAGCCACTCAGAAAACACTAAGGACATAAAAGGGCTTTTCAAATTGGATTAGGAACGGTAGGAAAAAGAAGGGACAGGCCCATATTGGGGTGAAAGGTGTTCAGTTAACAGCTGACGGAGAGAAAGAACTCCATTTTCTATCAAGGAGAACAATCTTCAGACTGAAAAGGGTGAATCAAACACTGATATGAGGGAATTGAAACGCAAGTCGAGGGAGAGGTTGTGAGAGAACACTCAGTCACACTAAATGAATTCAAATCTCCTGATTCAGATGAATCACATCTCAGTTTGAACTAACTTACAGAACAGACTTGCTCGTTGCTAGCCATCTCAAGAATGCAAAGAAAATGGGACAATGCCCAAGACAAGGCAGTGTCTAATTCAGCAAAAGGGAGAAAAGGTATTTTTGCAAACTACAGTTGATGAACCAGACACAGATCCCTGACAGAATTCTATACTCTAAGTACTTACAAACACAGCCCAGGAAGATAGAAAACAGTCAGGCAAACACATCTCCCCACTTTTGTCATAAAGTGATGGGGGGGGGACAATTCTTAAAGCGGGAGGCTTCCTAAAGTGAAAGGAATGCCACCTACAGTGATGGGAACACCACCTAGAGTGATGGGGACACCGCCTAAAGCAATGGAAACACTTCCTAGATCAATGGGGACACTACCTAGAGTGATGGGTGACACCACCTTGAGCAATGGACACACTGCCTAGAGCAATGGAGATACCTGCTAATATGATGGGGATGCCACCTAGAG
>NW_017731636.1:167210-169591 GCF_001890085.2 Hipposideros armiger | reverse complement strand
AGGACAACAACTTGGCTGTTCCCCTTCTCCAATTCGCCAACAGTGTTCCCCTTCCCCAATTCTCCTTTAAAATCCTTAAATAAATAAATAAATAAATAAATAAATAAATAAATAGGGAAGAGGGAGCTTTTCAGCTTATCATAAAATACAAATTTTAAATACCAAAATGCCAAAAACTGCATCTGCAAAGTTGAAACAAGCAGAACAGGAAGACATTTATCATAAATACAACAATAAGTAGTTAATACCCTTATTATACAAAGAAGTCCTATAAATCAATTTTTAAAAAGACAAAACCACCTAATATGAAAATGGGTAAATGATGTGAAAAGGCAATTCTCAAGAGGAAATACAAGATGCCAACGAACTTATGAAAAGATTCTCAGCCATAGTAATAGTTAAAGAAATGCAAAAATTTTAAGGTTGATAAAAGGCTGTGATGGCACAGATATGTGGGGGGAACTCACTAACACTCATTGTGGGTACATATTTCTGAAGAGAAATTTGGATGTATATTAAAATTAATCATAAAAGACTGAGAATAATCCTAACTGTCCATTAACAGAAAAATGGTTAAATAAATAATGGTAATCCTCATCATGTAGTCATTAAAAGGAAAACAGTAGATCTGATATGTTGTTAGGTGCAGGAAGCAAGTTAGGAAACAATTAATTATGACCCCATCTGTGAAAAACAAACCACATCTGTGTTCTTCACACAAATAAGGCTGATATTTGCAGGGGCTGGATGGAAGCAAACCTACCAGTGTTCCTTCTAGAGAGTCCGGGGCACACTTTGCGTGCTTTCATAGTGCTTCAACTTCTTGCAAACATGCGTTGTATTTATAATTAATTTAAAAAATGAAAAGGAAAATAAACAATGTTGATAAAAGGAAGGGAGCCAGTGCCATCATATACTGCTGGCAGAATTGTGAACTGTTACAAACCTTACTGCACGGCAATCTAGCAAGGTGGGACCACACACCTGAAGGATGGATACAATCTACAGCGCAGTAATTGCAATTCTAAATATTTTTCCTAATAATTGAATTCAGGCAGCAATAAAGGTGGTCAAAGGAACCCCTCTCACTTTTTTTTTTTTCTTAATAGGAAAAGCCTAAAGCAACTTAACAGTGCGATTACAGGGAACTGACAGAACAAGTTATGGCACAGTCATAAGAAAGAATAGTATACAATTAAGTATAGAAATAGATTTGATGTAGAAAGAAANATCAAATGTGCAGGTGACACAAAGCTCAGAGGTAGACCAAATATGTTGGATGAATAACAGAATCAGAATCCAAACATATCTTGAAAAGTTGAATAGCCCTGTCCATTCCAATGAGATGAAAATTAACAAGGACCTGATTAAGGTCTTGTGCTTGGGTCCAAAAACCCTGGCTACATGCATGTAGAACAGAGCGAATGTGGCTTCCTCGCAGTATATACACAGGCAACCAAGGGACCTAAACACAAGTGCAGTGAAGCTGCCAAACACAGCCAAAGGCAGCTTAGCAGCCCTGCCAGGGCAAACATCCCCACAGAAAGACCAGCAAGGACAGCAATGGCACAGCCCTGTCCTGTCCCATCCAAAACCCTGCTCTCTGGCTTTAGTTTCAGGGGCCCGTGGAGACAGGATCAACTTAAATCTACCAAAAGGAGAACTGTCAGATTACTTCCTGTGAGGAATGCCTGAGAGAACTGGGGTAATGGTTTAACTGGGAAGGGCAGGGAAGGGGGTGGGGTTAGTCTTTACCTCTCTGACACTTCACACAGGCTTGTCCTGTGGGGCTCTGTAACAGCTGTTACTATGTAGGGTGCAAGTAGACCCAGCAAGTCACAGTTACATGCAGGACTCCTGAGCTGACCTAAACTTAAAGGACGGTGCGGTTGTCCATTACAGAAATGGACGACCTTAGGAGAAAGGAACACAACCACACATCTACACACATGGAGACAGGTACGTTGACATGTTATCTCATTCAGTCATTTATTTAGTCCAATGAGGTTGTTGTTATCATCCCCTGAAGAACACGAAATCTAGGATCAGAAGAGTTAACTAATTTGCCTAAGGTCACACAATTAGCTGGAACGCAGGTAAGGAGGCTGACTCAGGTATGGAGTCAAATTCCATGCTTATCCAACCTGTGGGGAAATTAGTCTAGTCAATGGCTACACAATCACCAGCTAGGGAGACAACAGGAAAACATCCTGCAGCAGGTCACCTCAGACAAGAGATTCTGACAGTGATTAGAGTGGATAAGCAGGGCTTCAGAAAGCAATGAACACGATCACTCAATTGGTAATGAAAAGTACAAATTCAGACCATTTTTTGCCTATCAAATTGATAAGCTTAAAAATAAATGAATGGGTTGGGGGGGG
>NW_017731636.1:158194-165230 GCF_001890085.2 Hipposideros armiger | reverse complement strand
TGCAGCGGGGGCTGCAGCCTACGCAGTAGCCGGCGACTCACGGCAGCCCAGCTCCAGGTCGAGCTGCCGCCCAGCACCTTAGCTGTAGAGGGCAATGTCACTGGCTCTCATATGTGGGATCCGAACCTGGGTCCTCTGGCATCCCAAGCCAGCTCTTAACCACTGCGCTACTCGGCCGGCCCACTATTAACAATTTTTTAAAAGACAATACTGTCCCATGGCTGATTAAGCTCCAAGCAGACCTCTGGGTAATTCCCATGATGCCCAGCGTCAAGACAGTTTTTAGGGCAGAGAGGTCCTGGCTCCATTGCTGGCACCAAGCAACACGCAGTTACATGCAGAGAACCAGCTCCATCTACTTGCATGCACTGCAGTCCCACTCTGCCACTGGCTGCTCTGTGCTGTCATGTGTCCTGACTGCTGAGTCACCGTGTCAGGCATCTACCAGGACCTGAGCTCACTCTGGAGACAAAACAGTGAGTTAGGCTATATGGCAGCCTGGTGTAGACGGGCAGTGGGAAGTGGTCAGAGAAGGCCTCCAGGGTGATCCCCGGGTCCAGGGAGAGGCTGTGTGGCTGGACAGTATACCAGGTGTGACTGGAGAAGGGCAGGACAAATAGGCAAGGCCAGGCTGAGGAATCCCAGCTTTCTCCTGAATGCAGCAGGGAGTCACTAGTGGGCTCTAGGAAGCTTCCTTCTGCAACAAGTGGATGCCAGATCATGGGTGGAGGATCTTGCCAAAACAACACTAGAGGGCAGGCAACGGCTACCATTCAAGAGGTCAAGCAAGGTACTGCCATCGTGGAGGGAAGACAAAGGAAGATCAAGAGTCTTAAGCTCAATGACCTGGACAGGACTTGGTGACCCGTGCAGGGTGACCAGTGCAGGGTGGCAGAACATCAGTAAAGAGAGGCCAAAGGGTAATTTCGGATTCCCCTCTCAGCATCTCACCACCATTGTGGCCAAGGGATGAAGGAAAGGCCCAGGGGAACTCACCCAGTCAAATCAAGGCTGGGAAGAGCTGAGGAGGAAGGGGAAGGGAAAAGTCATGGAGTACCTGCTTAATCGAAATTATTTGTTTTACTGGGTTTTTTCCAGCAGGGATAGGTGGTAACCTGCATATATGACAGACAGGCACTTCTGGCTCTTCAACCTGTAAGTACCTATTTAGAAGACTTAATGTGCTGGAAGAAAACCAACAGACAATGACCCTGGAGCAGGAACCACTGCATGTTAATGCAGCTGCTGCCAGGAGTGGTGCAGAGACCACTTCAAGAGGAGCTAGTGATTGAGCTCATGCTTAAAAGAACCCTAGCACCAATAATGACGGAATGACATAAATCGGCAGCCACGAACAGCCACCTCAACACTGCAATTTGCCCCTGGCCTTGCATAATAATTTCCCTTCTCCTAACACAGGATACAGTTGACTTTCCCTGCAGTATTTACCTTTACTTCTCTGGATCAAGTTCAATACAATAAAAGAGAAAAATGGCAATAAGAACCTAAAGAGTTTTTGCAATAAGTCACTGGCCTAAAAAGGGGAGGTAGGGAGTGTTTTGGGTGACGAGAGACTTAACAGCCTAAGAACCAACAGCAACATGGTGACTCTGGTGGATACTGACTTATATTAGAAACAAACGAACAGACAAAATCCCTGGAAAAAAATATTTTTGGGGAAATCAATGTTAATTCTCTGAGGTAAGATAACAATGTTTTAGTTAGGTAAGAAAATGTCCATACTTTTTAGAGACACGTACTGAAGTATGTAGGGGAAAGGTCATGGTCACTAGGATTTATTGTAAAGTACTTAAGCAAAGAACAAAGAAGGAAAAAGAATAGATATGAGAAAATGTGGCAAAATTAAGTCTGGGGGACAGAAACAGAAAGGTTCATTTTACTATTATACTATTCTACTTGAAGTAAATTCCACCGTAGATTATTTTAATACAGATTCAAACAACACTCTGAGTAGCTGATGAACAACTGGTCCCCTAAATTTAGCCTGCCAGGGCCTATGGGCAGCAAACTCTGCTCCCTATGATCCCAAATCATTCACACATTCACACAACTGCTGCCTATTTCAAACCCTGTTTCTTTATCCGTAAAATGGGGATGGTAACAATTCTTACCATATAAGATCATTTTGAGGATGTAATTACTGTGTTTAGAACACACCTGGCACTTGAACAGCAAGGACTCAGACAAGGGCACTTGTCATTTTATCACGCAGATCACTGCATTCTTGTGAAGGTCAAAGGAAGCAGTTCAGGTAAGATGCTTGACCAGTGCTTTGCAAGCGGGGAGCACTCAGCAAATGTTAGCTATTGAGCACCAAGAAAACCAGGTTTGGAGACAGAGGAGAGTTTGTTATCAATATTTTATCCATTTAATTCTTAAACCTAAAACTATCCTACAAAATAGGTACTATTATTCCTATTTTAAACATGTGGATTCAGAAAGAATAAGTCTAAGATCTGAAGTCTAATGGCTATGAAACCTTACACCATGGCTTGACCTCTCTGAGCGTCCTCACCTTCATTTGTGATAAACACTCTTCCCCTACTTCCCACCCCCACTGCCATTAAACCTAAGTGACATAACTTAGGTATTGTGTGTAGCAAAGAGATATGCCATCAGTTCAGCAGGGTCCCTGGCTCAAACATCTATCCCAGAAAAGCCTGGCCCCAAAGCCCAGAAAAGCCACAGCCTCTCCAAATGTGCAAACAAAGACTGTAGTCTCTGCTCCCTCCTGACCTCAGAGGTTATTTTGAGATACCCAAGAGGATTTCTGCAAAGTATGAGATGAGACTATGAGGTAAACAAACAGATCTTTAGCAAACACACCAGAAGCAATACACAGAATCGAAACAGGGAACGTGGGATGATGTGGTTGGTGGTAGAGGCAATGAGATGGAGGTGAAGGTGGCAGTGAAGGAGTTGGAGGTAGGGTAGAGGTAAGATGATGGTCGTAGAGCTGGTGGTGGTGGTGGAAGCCAAGATTTAAAAGCAGCTAACTCTAGAGCCTATAATTAACCACTGCTCCTACCTTACAATGGGAAAACTATAAGATTAATAGAACAGCAAGGAACTAGAGTCCTGGATCTACTATTAACTAGCTGTGTTACTTACCTCTGGGAACAATGAGAGCAACAGCAGTTACACTGTATAATCTGGCTGGTAATAGTAATGGCAGCTACCATTTATATTATGATATATTACAATAGACTAGGTTCTATGTTATGCCCATTGTTACCTTGAAAATGTAATTATTACTGTCCCCTGTAAAGATGAAGACTCCCAAGGCTTAAGTGACTTGATTATGCCTATAAAGCTAGTAAGTGGTAAAGCTGTAGTTCAAACTCAGGTCCCTCTAGATCTAAAAAAACCCAGCTTATAAAGTGAGTAACCACTTAGCTGCCTTTGGGGCCATTTTCTTATCTGTGAAAATAATTGAATTGGAGCAATGGTTCTCAATTTCTTTGTTGCCTCCTGTCTCACTGATCACCCTTATCAAAGGCCCTGGGTCCCACTGGCACAGGCATAAAAAGCCCATTCTTGCTAAGAAAGGCCGTTCTAAATCTCTAAGCAATATGCTTTTTCACTTTCAGTACACAGTTGAGAACATACAAAATGGTCTTTTTTATGCTGTACCATTACCAATAAGTGGTACTAGTGGGGTAACTGGTGTGCAAATATCCTTCTTTAGCTCACCTGGTAAAGAACTTCTGGACTCAATCATCTTCAGAAGTCCTTTGGGATCAGACCTTTACCAGCTTAGCAGATAAAGAACTGCTCCCCACAATGATAGGGGGGTAGCCTCCTTCCCCACTCGGGCCAATTTCTTGCTGTATTGTTTTCAGGTCACTGTTATCTGCTCCTTCCTCTGAATTCCCACTGCTCTGGCAGCTTCTCTCTAGAGGCATGTCACATTGGGAATACCTGCCTTGTCTCGGTTTTGCATCCTAAACTGGCTCTCTGGTACCGACTTTGACTCTCTGGTACCAACTTTGGGGCTGACACAAAGCAAGTGTCCCCGCACTCAGGAAAAATGTCTGCTGGCCACTCACAGAGCAGTTGGCGGTCAGCAGTTTTAACAAGACACACCACTCACTCACTACAGGGCTGGAAATCCACTCCACCTTCCAAGCCACAGTGTGACTCCTCTGAGAACATTCCTCCCAGGGAAAGCCGGCCCTTCCCGTTACATGCCTTCCTACCACCTTTGGGACTGGCTTCCACCAGACCTACCTTGGAGATACATTATGAACTCTCCTCCTCCCATAGATGGGCTCAAGTGACTCCCACTTAAACTACCAATGTTCTCTCTCTGATTGATGAGACTTCTTGAAAGACTGGTCTATACCTGTTTCCTCCACTTCTCTCGTTCACTGAGGACCCAAAAACCTTATGCATAACCCGCTTCAGTCTCCACTGCAGTCTGAAAAGTCTCCCTCAATGTAACTCACATGTCCTTCAAAGCAATTAAGAGGCCTCTTCCTCTCTGAACTGCAGCCTTGCCACTGTCAACCACACTCTCCTGAAGCTTTTCTTCCTGAGCTGATTTGGAAGGCAGCATGGTGTGGGGGAAAGAGTGGAGACTTTGGAGCTCTGACTTCATTCGGAAGCTGCACGGCCTCTGGCAGTTCGTTTCAACTAATCCCCAGTTTCTTCGTTTGTAAAATGTGTAATATAACCCACCTTGCAGTGTCGCTGCAAAAATTAGTGATTACTTGTGTAGAAGAGCCTGGCACACAGCATATGCTCATAAAAATAGCAGCGACTATCATCTTGTAGGACACAGAACTCTATGTCTGACACTTCTCAATCATCTGCTGGTCATCTCTACCTCATATGTGCATTTTTAGAATTAAACTGGTGACCTTCCCTAAGTGTGGTGTCTCGCTTGAATTTTTCTCTTTCTCTTAATTATCCTCCTAGACATTCAAGCTCTAATCTCTCTTCAGCTTATAGCCCTTCAAGGCCTCCCAACATTATCCCCAAAAAGGCCACACTTATCAGACAGTCATCCAAGGTCCCTTACAATCTGACCCAACCTATTTTTATAGCTTCACCACCCACTGCCAACAGTTACATGGAGCACCTGAGGGCTCCATCTAGAAGCCCTACCTTCTCCATGTCCTGCTCATTCTCCAAACACAGCTTCTACCAAAAAGGCTTCTTGGCAAGAGCGCCCCTCTTTCCCCCCTCCCCCCATCCCCAGAAACCCACTGTGTCACTGTTTTCTGCTTGCACACACATACTTTCCTTTCATTATTCTTGCAAACATTTACTGGGTACTTATTCTATACCACACATAGCCTCCCCAGCCCTTGGTGATGAGTCACCCTGATGAGTCAGACCAGTGAAGTCTCTGAGCTCCCAGACCTTCACAGTCTGGGAGAAGAGAAAGCCATGGATGTCAGCAGCCAGAAGGCAGTGTGGCGAGCCACACGGCAGGGACACAGGGCCTAGGGGTATGCAGAAGAAGTGGCAGGTGATTCTGCTGGTGCCTGAAGGCAGGCCTGCTTTCCTCAGCGGCATCCAACTTTCTGTTAGGTATAACATACTGGCAGAAAAGGGTAACCCCCCACACACACACACACAAGCACAGCTTGATGAATTCTCACCATTGAACACACCTGTGTAACTAGCACCCAGGTCAAGAAAGGGAATCTTGACCCCCCCTCACAAGCCCCCTACATGTTCCCCTGGTGCCATTACTCCCCGCAAAGGGTAATATTATTCTACTTGCTGACACCATGGATTAGTTTTGCTCTATATGAACATCATATAGGTAGACCCATCCAGTGTGCACATACTATTCTCAGTGTGGCCCTTTTGCTCAGCGTTCTGTTGGTGAGAGTTACCCACATTGCTGCTTATGGCTGCAGCTTATTATTTCCTGTTCCTGTTCGAGCCCCCATTGTGATGACTACCATGATGGATCTATCCTACTGTTGACAGTTTGGGGCTATTATGAATGAATGCAGTGATGACCATCCTACTGTGTTTCTTTTGGTGAACCAAGGGGCCCACTTGTGTTGGGTAACCATTGCCAGGTCATAGGGTATGCCTACACTCAGCTTCAATAGATAATGGAAAAAGTTTAACGAGGTGGCTTTGCCAATCCCAGCTAGCAGTGTCTAAGAGCTTGGGCTAAACCATAGCCTCACCAGCATTTGGTGGTATCCATCATTCCCATGTAAGACGTTCTACTGAGTGCGTACGGCCTTGTGGCTGTGACCGCATTTACCCAACGTACATGAGGCTGGGCCCCTTTCACGTGCTCCTGACCAGTAGGCCATGTTCTCTTGTGCAGTGGAATTCCTGTATTGAATTCCTCTTCCTCTGAACCCTAGAGCAGCTCCTATTTTCCTGACAGGCTTGGACTGACACCCCCAGGGACACCAGGCAGGGAGCTATTTAGTGCTGTCACTGAGAAGGCTGCAGACTTGGCAGGATCACATGACAGTCATTCCTTAAGAAAAGAAAGCCAGAGTAGAAGCAAAGGGAAAAACAGGAGGAAGGGCTGACCGCTCACATGTTATATGATGGCGTGTGCACTGCTAGGCAGGAAACAAGATCTGCATTCTGGGTGAAAGAGCCCCAAATCCAGGAAGAACACACATATTTCCAAGTTTCTACCTTTCTCCCTTGCCTCAGTCTTAGAAACTAGACCCCCAAACTGCCCTCCCCAATTTTCAGGTGCTAAGTTTGGAAAAAATGAGACCACTTTCACAGAGCTGGCTGGTCCTCCGGTCACCGGCAGCTGGCTCTCAGGCAGCCTCCCATTTGGGGTCCTCTACATCTTCCCCCACAAACCGGACTGTGAGGTTGTGAGACAGGAACCACAACTGTCTCAACCATCTCTGAGCACTTAGCAGAACTTTAAAAATGCAGAATTAATAAATGGTTATGCATGGGCCAGCCGAGTGGCACGATGGTTAAGAGCTGGCTTGGGACGCCAGAGGGCCCCGGTTCGGATCCCACATATGAGGGCCAGTGACACTGCCCTCCACAGCTAAGATGCTGA
>NW_017731636.1:133287-157989 GCF_001890085.2 Hipposideros armiger | reverse complement strand
CCTCCACAACTAGACTGAAGAACAAAACGACAGCAACTTGTCTGTTCCCCTTCCCCAATTCCCCAGCACTGTTCCCATCCCCCCAATTCCCCAATTAAAATAAATAAATAAAATAAAATAAATGGTTATGCATTTATTAAAGAAGGGGAAAGAGGATGGAAATAACATGAGACAGAACTGAATGCTTCTATCTCAGGTACTTTTACACAAATGAACATTCATCCCCCAAATAATTAGCAGGTTAGTCTTAAAATTCAGTTTCAAAGATAAGGAAACTGAAGCTATGGAATTTAAACGAATTGCTCAGAGTCACAGGCTGTTAAATCATTGAGGCAGAACTAGGACTGAGGTCTGCTAGACTCCAAAGTTCGCTTATCGCCCCACCCTATTTGGCCCCGTGGCTGAAGGCAGGAGGAATGGTCAGCTTAACAGCTGTCAAGGTCTAGTTCAGAGACATTAAGCATCAAGGTTTCTGCTTGAAGATAATAAATGTGCTGGTTCTAAAGGGGCACAAGTCACACTTAGCCTCGTGATAGCTGAATCCAGGTGTGGTATGGACAGAACTCACTCCTAGTTCTTTGGTTTCCTACAGAAAATCACAAAGTGGCAGCTGAGCAAAGGCTCTGGGAGATCAGTTAAGATGCAAGAGGTTCACAGGTAGTAGAGAGCTTCACCCTCCTGGGCTGTATGCCCAACATATGGAAATGAAAATGGCCTTGTTCTCTAACACTCTCAGGCATGTGAGAAACACCCTGTTATGAGCAGCAGCACATGGTCCCACACTGCTTTTCACAGAGCCCTGTTCTACCTCTGTATACTGAATGACCAATGGGTGCCATTGCAGTCATCTGAGGAAAGCCGTCCTGGAGAATGAGCCATCATTGAAGATAAAATCCATCTCAGCACATATACACATGTGTGTGCATGCACACACATCCATTAAATCCAAACCTAAAGCATTCTGACTTGAAACAATCCCCAATACCACTGCACACTTGAGAGTGGAGCCAGTCCTCACTGGGCACCTAGTGTCCACAAACCCTTTTGCAGATATTACCACGCCTAACGCCCCCATCAACTCCCTGAAGGAGGCATTAGTGTCTCCACTTTACTGATGAAGAAACTGAGATGTGAGGAGGTATGGGAGCTGCAGAGCGCAGTGGTACAGGGCTGCATGAGGGCCCAGATCTATCGTTAACCAGCACTGCCCTCTGCTTCACCGCTTGTGTGTGAACACCGTGTCTGGGGTATGCTTCCAGATGCCATAAGACCCTCACAAGGCCCCTGTGCCCCCAGCAGCTCACTGCTCTCTGTGGTGAAACGGAAAACACTCCTCACTCACTTCTTGCAGTGTGGGCGTGAGGAACAATTACTCAGAAAGATTATAAAGCACAGGAGCCCTACAAAACATGATTTCCGCACTCAAGAATAATCATCCAGGGAATAAATACTGCAGCACAAAAGGGTCAAGAAGTCTCCTCCCCCTCGAAAACGAGTCTGGACTCTGTGCAGGCTTTCCCTACCTGGCAAGCACAATGGGCCAGCACTCCAGGCTGGTATTCTACAGGCAAAAGGGCAGCAGGGTTCCAGCCTAGAGGCCTGCAGACACACCAAGGTGCCTCCTAAGAGCCTAGGCCTGTGCCTCCCCTATCCCAAACTTTTCTCACCCATGACCAAACACCCACCTATTTTGGGTGGTCAAGGATGATTCAGCATCTGCTCCAAGTTTCCCCCTGAACAGTTTTCCACCATCAATTTCTAAACTTAAAAGGAAAGGGAAACAAAAAAAGAAAGAAAGAAAGAAAGAAAGAGAGAGAGAGATAGAGAGAGAAAAGAAAAGGAGCTTAATGATTGGAAGACCCTGAAGCTGTGTGTACAGAAGCTGAAATGTCAAGGTCTGAGAGTACTCAACAAATGAAAGCAGAATTATATAAAAGCAACAGCTAATAAAAGAGATTGTCAGGTGCTGTGTTTCCATCCTCCCGGACATTACAGGAATAAAATTACCCATGGAGAAAATGGAAAACTTTTTTCACAACTGAGACAATTAAGCCTTCGATTGTGCCTCCTTGATCCCCTTTCTCCAGCTTCCCTCCACTCCCGACCCCCCTCGCCAAACTCCAGTTCTTGGGATGTTGGAGGTACTTTTCTTCTTTGTATTATCACCAGCAAAATGCTAGTGTTTAAGAATCAGAAAGGAGATCTTTTTCACCTCCTTTAGGAAGCATTCAGTAACTGTTCACAATCATGTAGGTAAATATCATTTAAATAAAAAAAATTTTTTAAAAAAAGCCAAGGGCCGGCCGAGTGGCTCAGTTGGTTAAGAGCTCGCTCAAGAGTGCGCGCTCTGAGCAACAGTGGTTCAATTCCCGGCCCGAGCTGAGCAGCCACTGAGCTGCCAACAGGTGGCAGGATGGCTCAGCTAAAAAAAAAAAAAAGCGTACATTTGCATATACAAGGAGTTTGGGCTTCACATTATGATGAGTGGAGAAGACCAGAAAGGCTCATCTGTGAGAATGTCCTTTCCTACAGCAAAGCCGAGAACTGGTTTTAGAAGGAGAACCAAAGTAGAGATGAGAAAGGAGGGTGACAAGGGGAAAACAGATTTTAGGGGAGAAAAAAATGCTGTGAGGCTACTTCCCTTCCACCCCAAACAGACACAGGCACACAGGCTTCTAGGAGCCAAACGCAAAGAAGATGCAAGAGGAGCACAGCAGGAGGCCGCAAAATTGCACACGTAATAAAACGAAATCTGTGCTTATGAACATATGGGCAATTGTGATTATTTAGAGCTATGGCCGGTGGAATTTTTTTACCCTTTTATAGGATCTCAAGTCAGAATTTTTGTCATTACAGCTATAGTCAAATCTGGGCAGGAGGCTGTTCCAGGGAATATTTGCTTGTTAAGGGCCACCTCTGTAGACAGCTTGGGGTACCCCGCCAACCCTGGGACCACAGGCTCTCACCATCAGTACTTTTTGTTCACATCACACTTCTGGACATCTCTTAGACACCCCAAAGAGGGTGGACAGGAAGGGGTGTCCAAGGAGCAGGAAGGAACCTCCCTCCTGTCCCTACTGCCTGGAAATCTAGAAATCCACGTTTCTGCTAGGCTCTGGTGTGGCACGCCACAGGAGAAAACCCCTATGAAAATCAAGCCCCTCAAGCATACTGTCAATTTCAAAGCTCTAAACCATGACAAATGATTCTTGGAGATTTCCTGCAATAAACTGATGGCTCGGGCTGCTTGGCATGCTGTCTCAGGCAGGAGGAAAACACCTTTATTGTAAGCCCTCCTAACCATCCCCTCCCAAGTTTTAAGCCATTTCTTGGGAAAATCTGTGATGATCAACAAATCAACCCTCCCCTAAAAGTAGGCAAGTTAACAAATGAATTTTCAAGAATTGTTGTTGGCTTAAGAAAAAGGAAAGATGATGTGTCTCTGAATCTCATTCGTTTCAAAGGCTTATCCTTCGAAAAGTAGGGTGTGTAGCCTGTTGCACTTTGATCTCTCTGACTCCCAGAAGAAAATCAATAATACAACTTTAATATATTTGTATAGCAAGGCTTCACGCTATTATTATTTTTATCCAGTGCAGCTTAACTACAAAAGTGAGAAAGGTAGACTAGGTCTCAGCACCGCCCTGTCGTGAAATGATTTTTTTCTAAATTTGAACAATAACAGAGCCAGCCACATTCAACAAAAGGCGGGCCAATTAAAAACCAATTATCTCTGTGATTGCAACTTTTTGAAAGTTTAGGGGTGTTTCCTGCAGAGTACAGGAGGGTGTGTCCGCAGGGTGACGGGCTGTGGGCTCCTCTCTCCTCAATAGCGTCTTTAGGACCTGGCCCCCCAAAAGGCAGCCAAGCCCCAGCCTTACCTTCTTCTCAATGTGCCCCAGTTGCTCTTTATAGAAGGTGTCACAGCGTCTCAGCTCTGCCTCTTGGCTCTCCAGCTCCCTGGCCTAGTTGGAAGAAAACAAAGCCCATGTTAGCTAGGAGCAGTGGGGCGGGGCTGGGGCTGCAGGGAGAAACCCACGATGATTTCTGCTCACAGTGACATTAATAATGAGAAGAATAGTGATAATGAATTGAAAACCGATGCTATGCCAGATTGCTTACATATCCTGTGTTTAACATTCACCACAGCCTTCTAGGTAGGTCATTGCTACAAACATTTCACAGATGACAAGCACTAACATTTACTGAATGCTCACTGTGTGCCAAGTACTGGTCCAAGTGGTTCCCACTGAATCTTTCACTTGATCTGTACAATCTCTCCAAAACGTAGGTAGGATTACGACCCCCCATTATAGATGAAGGAACAGAGGGGCTAAGTGATCATCCCAAAGCTCAGAGCTACGAGGGTGGAGGATGGGTTTGAATCTCTGCAGATGCAGGGCCTCGCTGAGGAGCTGCACTACCTCGAGGCCACACAGTCCAGGAGGACCAGAGCTGTTCTCTGGCCATGGAGTCCTCATACATGGCACCACACCAAGCCACTGACACACTCTGAGCTGTAAAAGGCAAGGATGCCAAAATGCCCTTCTTTTGGTGAGGCCAACTCCCTTCCTCAGGGGTCAGGAATCTGAAAGGTGAGCATTATCAGAACCCCAGGATCCTAGAGCTGGAGGGTACAGCTGCTCCCTCATCCAGCTGATGGAGAATGAACAGAACTGTTGGCGCACATGACTGAGGACCCTCTCTCACCATCACACTTAGGCTGAGTGACATGGCTAGCGAGGACAAGCAACGTGGAACCAGTAGACCTGGGGCTGAACCCACCCCACCCTTAACTAGCTGGGTGACCTCAAATAATTTCCTGTCAGGTATAATACATATGTGGAATGGAAGTACCTCACGGAACTGTGTAGCGGTTAAAAAAAACCCCACAGACAGGGGCATGGCCACTGCAGGCCATCACAGTGGTCACTGCTGAAACACCTGCATCATGGCAAAGTGGAGTCTGAGAACTTCAGAGAATAGGCTTGGTGTTTGTAGCAGGAATAATGCCATCTGCTCACCGTCTACCCTCTGCTAAGGGCTGAGAGAGCTCCTTGTGTCAATTCTCATGACCCCCAACAGCACAAAGCTAGTCAATGACTGAGGTAGACCATGAACCTAAGTCAGTGTGACTCTTGAGTTCTGTGCTTATCCCTTCAAACAACACTATGGTATCAGCCCATGGGCTTGAACTATTCGAAAACACCATGTAGTACAAAAAATACATCTGTATTTTTGAAAGCTTATTTCCTTGGCAGTGCTACCACCCTTGGCATGAAATCTTCCTGAAGCCCCAACAGGATGTGGAAGGGAGGGGTAATGAGGAGTCGACCACACAACAGTGCCTGAGGAAAGGCTTGGGTTTAGAGGACCACACTGCTCCCAGGAAAATGCCAGGCCAGCAAGGGCTTGGCAATAGGCTGAGAGCCGAGTTCTAACACCAGCTCGACCACTGAGTGGCATATAAACTTGAGCAAGCTGCTAGCCTTTTCGTGTATATTTTCTCCTTACCTGTAGAACGGGAAAAGGGTAGTAACTTGGCTCTCCCGGAGGCAGCTGCAGAATATCTAAAAATGCCAAGAAGGCTTCTGGAATGCCTGTGGAATGCCAATACTTCAAAAAAGCTAAATACAAACAGTGAGACTGAATGCAGGGGATTTCTCGCAGGATTCTTCAAAGCATGATGCTGAGGCATGGCCCAGGAATGAGAGTACGGCTAATGGGTGCTGGGTCCTCAGCAGCCAGCACTTAACCGTTAACACCCCTGGTGCAATCAGACGCTGGTCTGATACAGAGAATGCGATACAAACAGCTGGATGTCAGTGCTTGGACCAGAGCAGGCACTTGATGATTTGATTTTTGTGAATGAAGGCTGACATCAGACAACACTGGTCACTCCACATAGCTGCTGCAGTCCAGTATCTGCTTCCCAGCACTCACAAAAGGCCGTGCAGCAGGAATCGCTCAACATGACCATGAAATCAGGGAGGAACAGAGAGGTTTCAGTGACTGATTCAGTAATTGTCTACCATGTGACAGACACTATCGTAAAGGGGCTGGGGACACAAAAGAGAAAAGAGAGAGTTTCTTCTCCCATGGAGCTTAGATCCCAGTGGGTGAGACAAATGTATGAGCAGATAAATCAGATAATTTCAGAAGAGGTATGTGCTGGAGAGACCACAGACAGAATAACTTGTGGGATAGCAGGTTGTTATTTTCTCTAAGGAGATTTCCAAAACAGTCTTCTGCGGAAAAAATACTGAATAAACTATGTTGTTTCCAATACAAAGGTAAAATATCACCATTATGAAGATCTGCTCAGCGGATTACAGTCTTTGAATGGGGTATTGCAAGGGACCTTTAGTTATTTTAGTTATCCAGTCAAGAGAGCACCATCAGTTCACACTCTGATGCATCTACTCTGCTCCAAACACATAACAAGGGCAGATAAAAAAAAAAAGAACACAACACCAGAAAGACATGGCCAGGCTCAAAAACAAGATAAAATGAACCAACAAAATAGAAATGCATGAGGCCAAAGCCGAAAGAGGCAACTGGAACAAACCCTGCTCCACAGAGGCGGGGAACTGGAGCCAGGTTTGCCACCCAGAGCCTAGGGCTCCCCTAGAATAGGAAGCTGATAAAAAATTCCTCAAGACTCCCATGTAGGGCATGCTTTTCAGTTTGCTTAAACCTACGTTCAGCCCAGAGGCCATGGCTGCAGCCCACACAAATGGACCAGACGCTCCTGGCTCAGGTCCCAGCTCCACAGCACCACCAGAACCACCATGGAGAAAGGCCTCCGAAGGCCACACTCACACCTGGTCCTGCACTTGGGTGCAGGTGTAGGCAACCACAAAAATGCTGCACATGGAGAAAAGAAAATGAGAGAATGAAACAAAGCAAAGGAAAACAAGGCAAATATCAAAATTTCTACTCAAAACAAGTCTACAAACTAATCTCAGATATGTGCAGAAATGTAATGCTTAGAAGGACTACCAATAAAATCAGCAACTGGAATATGAGTTCACTCTAGATTACATTTATTTTATGGGACATTATAATGAAAAATTTTTAAAATTTTTTATTATGCAAAAATTTAAACACAAGACAGAATATAATAAAACCCCAGATAGCCATCACTAAGCTCCAAAAATTACAAACTAAAGGAAATCTTGTTTCACGTATACCGCCCACCTTCTCCCTACCCCCAAATTTCTTACAACAGATCATTTCATCTGTACCTACTTCAATCTATTGGGTTGTCGGAAAAGTCATGATATATTTTTCTATGTTTTTCGTTGTAAAAGTGCATCGTGACTTTTCCGACAACCCAATATTTCTCTAAAAGATATGAACTTTTATTTTCCTAAATAGAATACTACCATTGCACACCAAAATAATAATAATAACATTAATTTTTTAACATCATCAAATATTCAGCCAGCGTTCAAATTTCCCACTGATAAAAGATCTGCAAAATATATATTTTAGGTGTTCAAAAGATATGTGAATGAATGATTTCTGATTAAAAAAGAAGAAATTATAAACTTGGAACAGGCAAACCCCAAAACAGGTAAATGTTATAAATTTAAATTCCTTCAAAATGAAAAATGGATAGGACAAACCCTAAGCTGAGGGCAGTAAGAGAGAAATTAGCAAACTGAAATATAGTACAGAGATTTCAGCCAGAATGTTGCAATGGAAGACAAAGATAAAAAGTATGAAAGAGGAGTCTTGACTGATTATTTCAGAAGAATAGCATCGCAGGGATAGCAGAGGAAAAGAAAGTGGAGAAGAAGAGAAGGGAAGGAGAAGAGAGGAAGGAGGAGGGGGACAGATGTTACAGCAGAAGGCGAATGAGAAGAAGGGGAGAGTGGGCAGGATGAAGATGAAGATGAGGTGGGGGGAAGACAGCAAGAGGTGGGCATGAGGAGAAAGATGGGGAGGTTGGAAGAAAACGAGGGGAGGAGGAGGAGACAGGATGGAAGCAGAAAATACCTGCTAAAATGATAGGAATTAGTATACCAGTTAGCACAATAAATATGTGGTAGGCCAAGTACAGGGCCACGTAAGATGGACCCCCTTGATCCTCCTCCTGATACTCATGCTGTTGTGTGATGCCCTCCCCTTGAATATGAGCTGAGCCTTGTGAGGAACTTCTGAGGCGCGGAATATGGCAAAAGTGATAGGATGTCACTTTCTAATTGCCAAAGATAGCGATTTCTGTCTTGCTCACACTCTGTCCCTCGCTCTCTTTTGCTTGCTCACACTGATGGAGACACCTGCATGGTAAGGAACTGAGCCAGTAAGGAACTAAATCCTGCCACATGAGGGAACATGGAAGCGGGGCCTCCCTGAGCTGAGTCCTTAGATGAGACCATAGCCGGACGGCACCACAAGGCACTAGCCAAGCCAGACCGACAACCCCGACCTACAGAAACTGTGAGAAAATACACGCTGATTGTTTTAAACCACTAAACTTTGTAATCTGTTATTTAGCAACAGGTAACTAATACAAAATGTGAGTCAATTGATCTCACCCTTAAAAGTAAAAAGATAATCACTTTGGATAAAAGAAAGAAAAAGAAAATCCAATTATATTCCACTTAGAAGAGACCCAATCCCCCATACTAATGGCCTTACAAAACAAAAGAAAACCCTTCACTGGTAAACACAGACTGCAATGTTTACTATTTTGTTTACAAAAAAGGCTGAGCATTCAAACACAGATTTTAAAACACACATACAAAAACAAAAAAGTATTGACCTACCCTAAAGAAAAAATACTCAATAGAACCAGATGTAGCAATGGCACAGATGTTAAAATTAACACATAGGGACTTTAAAATAACTCTGATTAATATGTTAAAAAAATCTAGTAAGAAAACGGAAGATACCATGTGTATCCACAGGTAGATGAACACTACCTGGCCTCCATTTTTTTTTTTTTTAAAGATTTTTTTATTGGGGAATTGGGGGAAGGGGAACAGGCAAGTTGCTGTCGTTTTGTTCTTCAGTCTAGTTGTGGAGGACGTTGCTTCACTGGCCTAAGTTGGCACTATCATTGCGCTCTTCCCGGGTGAGGCAGATCAGCCGCTGGCTTCTGAACAGCTGCTCATGGGGCCTGCTGGCTGCTCACGCTGGCTGCTGGCTACACACGGTAGCCCATGGCAACCCACTGCAGCAGGAGCTGCAGCCTATGCTGTCGCCGGCGACTCACGGCAGCCCAGCTCCAGGTTGAGCTGTTGTTCAGCATCTTAGCTGTAGAGGGCAGTGTCACTGGCCCTCATATGTGGGATCCGAACCGGGGTCCTCTGGTGTCCCAAGCCAGCTCTTAACCATCGCGCCACTCGGCCAGCCCACTGGCCTCCATTATTTATGATAAGAAATCAGCTGTTGATTTATGGGGGGTCCCTTTTGTGTAATAAGTTACTTTTCTCTTGCTGCTTTCAAAATTCCTTCTTTGACTTGGCCTTTACAGTTTATGATATGCCTAGGTGTGACTCTCTTTGATATCTCCTTGCACGCAGCCCTACTCATATATGTGGCATTCTAAATTCCCAGGAATATGTCAGAGCTTTTCAAAGCTTTCTATAGACATCTCATTCTCTAGCTTTTCTTTTTAAGCTTTTGGGTTACCCTCTTGTTTGTCCAAATTGTTATCTACCTCCTCAGGCAGCTGTGATGCTCAACAATGACCTCTGATTATTCTGACAAAAGACCCGTGGGAAAAGGCTGTTTCCAATGGACAACATCTGAGTCATGTCAAATAAAGACAGCCTTGCAAGTGGGGTCTTCACAGAACCAGAAGATAGGAAAAATACTGACAACTCTATAGGAATGGAGCTTTGAGTGACTCCAGTCCTTTTCTGCCCTGTCCAGTGATTGCCAGGCTGCTGGTCTTTACAATAATTGAGGCTGATGGTTTTTCAGATTACTGCTTAGTAATGTTCAGAGTTCTAAATAAATAAATAAATAAATAAGCAAACAAACAAATAAATTCTGACTATTATTTTCATTGTTTTTATGAAAGAGAGGTTTTTCAGAGGTCCTTATTTCACCATTTTCACTGACACCTCCCAAAATGATAAAATAGAACCAAACAGAAATGCTAGAAATAAATTTCTAGCATGGTACGGTATGAAATCATGGGTTTATTAGCAGACTGGACAAAGCAAAGAATCAATTTGAAAACAAATCATTAGAAATTATTTAAATTAAAACACAAAGAAACAAAGCATGAAAAATAAAATAGAACAGGACACCCAAGATCTATAGGACAATATAAAAATATATAGCATACATTTAATTGGAGAAGAAAAAAATGAGGCAAAGGATGAACAGGTAAATGATAAGAATTTTCCAAAATTAATTAAAGACAACAAATAACAGATCTGAGAAACTCAGAAAATTTCCAAGCAGGATGCTTTTGTAAAGTTCTTAAATAATTCCTGAAGTAATGTGATTTTTTTTAAACAGACTGTCATTAGTTTTTTAAAAGTAATTTCTAGAGCAATCACTAAAAAAATGACAAAAAAGGTACAAATAAAAAGTCAATAGAGGAGAGAAAATAGAATTCTAAAATATATTGATCCATCTCAACCCTCTCCCCCTCAAAAAAACCTGCAAGAAAGTAGCAACAGAGGAACAAAGAACAGATGAAACAAACAGAAATTACAAGGTGTGATCAAATAATACGGTGAATGTTTAAATTTTAAAAAACTTATTACAGTAAAAGACACATCGCCATTAATCCCCCTCACTTCGAAAACACTTATCCCATCACTCTTGCCACTTTCTGAAGCAGTTCTGGAAGTCCTCTTTCATGAGTGTCTTTAGTTGCGCTGTCGTGGTTGCTTCAATGTCCTGAACCGATTCAAAACGTTAACCCATCATGGTCATTTTGACTTTGGGGAAGAGTCAAAAGTCCCACGTTGCGAGATCTGGTGAATAAGGTGGATGAGGACACACCATAATGTTTTATTTGACAGAAACTGCTGTACCAGAACTGATGTGTGGCACAGAGTGTTGCCACGATGGAGGATGATTTACAGCACACTTTAAAACACACCTTCTCTCAACTGTAACTTATACCAGACTGACTGCACGGAACAAGTTGAAACTTGTCACACACTGTTGCTAAGGTTCAACGTCCTGCTTCCCATATTGAAGATTCCTGCCTTTCCATTGGATGGCACTCAGAGCAGCATTCACCGTATTTTTTTATCATACCTCGTAAATAACAAGATGATAGATTTAAATCCAATCATATCAATAATGACATTAAACATAAACAGACTTAACTGCCTGTATTAGTTTCCTATTGCTATTGTAAGAAATAACCAAAAACTTAATGGCTTAAAACAGCGCAAATTTATTCTCTTACAGTCATAGAGGTCAAAAGTGTCAAATAGATCTTATTTGGCTAAAATCATGATATTGGCAGGGCTGTATCCTTCTGGATACTAAAGAATCTAATCTGTTCCCTTGCCTGTTTCAGCTTCTAGAGGCTGCCTGCATTTCTTGGCTCTTGGCCCCACACCACCCAAACCTCTGTTACCATCATCATCTCTCCTCTGATATTCCATCTCCCTCTTTTCCTAATAAGGACGCTTAAGATTACATTGGACCCACCTGGATAATACAGGATACTATCACCGTTACATATGCTTAACTTAGTCACATCTGCAAAGTCCCTTTTACCATGTAGAAGAACATATTCACAATTTCTGGGAATTAGGATGTGGACATCTTTGGGGGGAGGGGCAGTTATTTTGCCTACCATACACCCCAATGAAACGGCAAAACTCTAACTGTATATTATTGATAAGAAATATGTTTTAAATATAAAGACATAAAGAGGTTTTTTTTAAAAAAAGGAAAAAGGGCCGGCCGAGCAGCGCAATGGTTAAGAGCTGGCTTGGGACGCCAGAGGGCCCTGGTTCAGATCCCACATATGAGGGCAGTGACACTGCCCTCTACAGCTAAGATGCTGAACAACAGCTCAACCTGGAACTGGGCTGCCGTGAGTCGCTGGCGATGGCGTAGGTTGCAGCCCCTGCTGCAGTGGGTTGCCACGGGCTACTGTGTGTAGCCAGCAGCCAATGTGAGCAGCCAGCAGCTGCCGTGAGTGGCTGTCCAGAAGCCAGTGACTGATATGCCTCACCCGGGAAGAGCGCAATGATGGTGCCAACTTAGGCCAGTGAAGCAACATCCTCCACAACTAGACTGAAGAACAAAAGGACAGCAACTTGTCTGTTCCCCTTTCCTCAATTCCCCAGAACTGTTCCCATCCCCCAATTCCCCAATAAAAATCTTTAAAAAAATTTTTTTTAATTTAAAAAAGGATAAAGATATATTGTGTGAACACTAAGTGTAAGAAAACTGGCATAGATATATTAATATAAGAAAAAGGAGAATTCAAAACAAAAATATTACCAGATATAAAGAGCGGCAGTTCATAATCATAAAAGACACAATTATTCAATAAGAAATAACAATTCTAAATTTGTATGTACCTAATAACAAAATTCCCAAATACATAAAGCAAATTTGACAAACTAGAAAAGAATTTAAACAAATCCACAATCTTACTTGAAAACTTTAACCTCTCTTTCTCAAAATATTGACTGAGCAACTAGACCAAAAAAACCAAAAAAAATCAACAAGGATATGTAGGATATGAACAATATTATCATCCAACATGACCTAACTGACATTTCCAGAACACTAACAACTGCAGAATATACATTCTTCCTAAGCGAACATGAAATAGTCACGAGACAGACTATATCCTGGGTTACAAGAAATGTTAACAGATGAAATCAAGTAAGTGTCTTCTATGACCACAAAAGTATTAAATTAGACATTAATAACAGTAGAACACCTAGAAAATCCTCAAATGTTCAGAAATTAAACATATTACTAAATAATCCATGACTCCTAACCAGCAGGAAAATTAGTCCTAAAAGAGGCTTGGAAATGGCAGGGATGTTGGAATTTGCAGATGAGAACTTTAAAATAGCTATATAAATATGTTCAAGGATTTAAAGAAAAATGTGAACATAATGAGAGAAATGACAGCTATCACAAAAAAACAAATAGAATTTTGAGAGATGAAAAGTAAAATATTTGAAATGAAAGGCTGAAAATGTGAATGCCACCTCAGTGACCTGTGGAACAATTTTCAACTGGTAAATATATGTAATTGGATTCCTGGGGAAGGGAGATGGTAGTGGGAAAGTATTTGAATATGTGAAAAACCATGAATGAAAAATTCCCATATGTGTTAAAAAGTATAAACCCACAGAGCCAAGAAGTTTGACAAAATAACCAATAAATACAATATGATGAATGCTATAATAGAAATATACAAACTGTATAACTACAATGTTTTAAAATACGTAATTTTCCTTGTTTTACAAAACAATCCAAAGCAAACAAAACAAAAAACCTTACCCTAAAGAATTTCACGTCCATATGGCTTCACTGATTAACTCTATCAAATACCTAAAGAAGAAATCATACCATTTCTATGCAAACTCTTTCAGCAAATAGAGGAGGAAGGAACACTTTCCAACTCATTTTATGAGTCTATTATAATTATAATAGTAAATATGACATGGGCATTACAAGAAATGTACAAACCCATATCACTCAAAGAAAAAAAAGATGTAAAAATCCTTTAAAAAAACCAGCAAATCAATTCTATCAATATGTAAAACAGATAACACCCCAGGATCAAATGCCAGGAGTCCAAGGTTGCTTTAACATATAAGTATCAATCAAGATACCCATCACATTAACAAATGAAACGAGGAAAATTATATGATCATTTCAAATAGATGCAGGAAAAGCATTTGACAAAATACAACACCCATTTATGAAAAAAAACAAAAAACAAAAAAACACTAATTCCAGTAACAGAAGGAAATTTCCTTAACTTGATGAAGTCCATGGACAGAAAACCTATAGATATCATAATTATTGGTGAAATACTGAATGCATTTCTCCTAAGACTGCAGGAAAAAAGTTAATAATGATTTAGAAGATTTGAATAATAAAATCAACAAGATTGATCTAATAAACATATTTCTAGAATCTCTACTGCCAAAAGGAGTATTTACATTCTTTTTTGAGTTAAGTGGGACATTTGCAAAAAATCGATCACTCTTTTAAGTTACACTTACAAAAATAAACAAACAAATTTAAATGTATCAATATCATATACAAATGTTCTCTGATGAAAATATAATTAAATTACAAATCAATAATTGAAACGATGATTAAAAATGGGCTTGGTAATATGCCTTCCTAAATAACTCACAGGTTATGAAAAAATAATAATGGAAATTTCAAAATTAGAAGAATGAAAGTTCTACATTAAAAAGACATGTAACATAGCTAATGAGATATCTGAGAGGTAAGTTAATGGCCTTACATGCTTTTTATTTATTGTATTTTTAAGGAATGGGACAATCAGAAAGATTTCTCAGTTCATGTATGAATAAAATAAGACTCATGTTAAGTGACTTGCTCAAGGTCATGCAGATGTAGGACTAGGAACAGAGGTTTCCCAACTCCCAATTCATCAACCTCACATTTTAGGACCATGTCATCCCTTCCTGAATGTGTTTTGATAATGTAAAATTACTGGTTGACCATCAAACTGGATGCCTCTAAAAGCATGTATTATAACAGTGCTTCTCAAATGTTTAAAGCACATTTGAATCACCTGGGATTTTGATAAAATACAGATTCTGACCTATAGTTCTGGGATGAGCCTGAGATTACACATTTCTAACAAGCTCCTACATAATGTTACTTTAAGTAACAAGGCACTAGATCACACCTACAGAAAGATAAATGATGGTTATAATGACATTTCAAAGACCCTGCAAGATCTATGATGGGTCTAAATTATGTTCCACACAACCCTTCCTTTAAATTAATAATAATGTACTCTAATTTTAAAAGATGATACAGTAGTGGTTTAACACAGCAAGCTTTAGAGTTAGAAAAAGACTAGCTTTGAATATTAGATCTGCCACTTTTCTAGTGACCTTGGTCCAGTCAGAATTTATACCTCAGTTTGCTAATCTGTACAATGGGGAGATTAAAACCACCTATATTTCATGAGGTTGTAAAGTTAAATGAGATTATGCACATAAAGCTTTGAATGCAGGCAGTATCTGCAACATTGTAGTTTTTAAAAAATAAATGGAAGCCAAGAATTATTACCATAATAATAAATTAAAGTTTATTGGTAAACATTCAATCAGAAAAGAAAATATACCTACTCATAACCATAAAGCGTAGCAGATGTTTAAGGTAAAAAGGCAAATCTCAACGACAAATACAACCTTGAGATGATCTGAGATAATCTCTGCCCTTGAACTGATTCCAAGATGCTCTGAGATGCTATATGTCAACTTCCCTCTCACATAGGCAAATATCAGTGTTTACTTTCCCTCATTACAGCTATATGTCCCCCTCTTTAATATGTCTATCTACAGCAACTGTCACAGATGTCTTCATTTTAAAAAATGTTATTGGATTTTTCTATTGATATATAATTCACATACCATAAAACACACCCTTTTAAAATCTATACTTCGGTGGTTTTTAGTATATTCACTAGGTTGTACAACCATTACCACCATCTAATTCCAGAACATTTTCATCACCCCCAAAAGAAACTCTGTGTCCATTAGCAGTCATTTCCCATTTCCCCCATACCTAGCCTCTAAATGTTCATCTGGGTAAAAAAAAGTGATAAATTCACACAATGGAATGTATTCAGGCATAAAAATGATCGAAGCACTGATACATGCTACAACATGGATGAACCTTGAAAACATTATGCTGAGTAAAAGAAGCCAGACACAAAAGGCCACATGTTATATGATTCCACTTATATATAATATCCAGAATATAAAATAATCCATAGAGATTAAAAAGCAGATCAGTGGTTTCCAAGGGCTGTGGGAGGGGAGAATGTGGACTGACTACTAAGGAGTGCCGGGTTTCTTTCTGGGGTGATGAAAATGTTCTAAGCTTAGATTTGTGGTGATGATTGCAATGCCGCAAAAATACTAAAATCCAGTGAATTGTATACTTTAAATGGGTGATTTTTTTAAGTCTAGTACCCATTTGACACTAAATATAGTTGTTGCACTATTATTGACTATATTTCCTATGCTGTACTTTACATCCCCGTGACTATTTCGTAACTACCAATTTTTATTTCTTAACCCCTTCACCTTGGTGAAAAAGGTAAATGGGTGATTCTATGGTATATGAATTATATATCAATATATGTTAAAAATACATAGGATTACAAAGGACACCAATTATACTGAAACAAAGTTATCAAAATGTTAAAAAAAAAAAAAAAAGACTTGAGGTTGGGAGACCAGTTAGAAGGCCAATGCAGTAATCCAGATTAGAGAAGATGGTGCACAGAGGTTGGCGGGGTGGGAACAAAGCGTCGCACAGAAGATTGCCTAATAAATACAGACATGGAGGCAGGGAAATACAATGACTACCCCAGGTGTCTGGCCTGTAAATGGGAAACTATATCCACCTCGATTGTGAACACAGGTGACATAGTGCACCCTGTACTCATGTGTCATCTGTACACAGATAGATATATTCACACATTGAACATGGTATTTTTAGCACATGGATATGCTTACATAAACTGCTGAGTATTGCCAGATACAAACTTGCACTGTGTATGAACTTGTGTGTACACAGAGATGCATTCTAAAACAACAAATTGTGTATTTGCTGGTTGGTTTACCAGCCTGCCCTTCTAGACTGTAAGTTCCTGGAGGTCAGGGGCATGGTTGTGCTTGCCGCCTTATCCCTAGGGCCACACAGGAAATATTTCGCAAAGAATAAAATGAATGATATTATTGGGAAGTTGATGTGGGGAGAAAGGACATGCTAATCATTAAGAAGATAGTACACTGTGACAACTAAGAGCTTAGGTTCAGATTCTGGCTCTAACAATTATTTGCCATAAGGACACTGGATGCTTGGTGTCTCTGAACCCAGGTTTCCTCATAGGGTTGCCACAAGAGTTTGCTGCTATGTTGCCCTGATGTAGGGGTCCTGGGAGTGCCTGGGTGTGTCTGCTGTGGACCTGAAGGAGAAATTATCCCCAAAGAATCCAGCCCTGTTTTGCCCAGCTTAGACAGGTGCACACTGTTCCATGGGGTCAGCGCAGTTCAGGAGGTAGGTTGCAGCTTATCACAGGAATGCAGAACTTCAGGCATTCCATCACTGACTATCAAATGGGTACTGTCCAGGCCAGAGCCCAGGGGAAGAGTGGGGAGGGTCAGAGCTGTGTGGGGCTGTTGACCGCAAGACCAAGTCCCAGCTCCTTAGAGTAGGATTAGGGTTAGGGTTAAGTCCATAGAGAAATCAGGAGAGGCCACTTCTCTATGATTACCTTCCTAAATTTCCAAATCCATCTACTGTACCAAGGAAGAGAGGGCAACTCAGCAATGTACTGTTGAGAGGGAGTGCTCAAGGCCACATTTTTATTCCTCATTACTCGGTGCACATTTTCTAAGAGTCACTGATGCCTCACAGAAATCTTTGAAGAAACATTCTATTACAAGACCATCTGCTGAAATATCATAGGCTCTGTATGCAGCCCCCATTTCCTTTTATTACCAGGGAAATGAAAATGTGCTCATTCAGAAGGCTTGTGCCTGCTCATGCTGCTTCCTTCCCAGGTTCCACCCACGGGCTGCAGTGCTGAGACCCCCATCCATAGTGTGGACACAGTGCCCACATCCAGAAGACAAGAGAACAGAGGCTTCAGGTGTGAGGGATCACAGGACAGATGGCCTCTAAGGCAGCCGAGACCTGCTGTTCCCCCCCTAGTCCGTAAGAAAAGAACAAGACCACAGGGAAGGAGACAATGGAAAATGCTCAGTGCTGGTTAACTCTGACACATTTGATCCACGTTCTCTGCTGCCTTCCTTTCTCTTATCAAAGATTTCTGTGAGGCATCAGTGACTCTTAGGAAACGTGCATTGAGTAATGAGGAACAACACCTAGATACTGGGCAAAAAGTATAATTTTGGTTATAATGGAAACAAGGATCAGCAGTCTTGTAAAACAAACAGGGACAAGTCAATGAAAGTAGCAGTGACCATTTATTAACAGTTAATAAATAATTATCTAAGTGCTCCTCTAATTTACAGAACAGCCCAGTGGGGCGGAGAACTATTATTAACCCACTTAAAAGGCAAGAAAAATGCAGCACAGAGTAATTAAGTCACCCAGAGCTACACAATCAGTACATGGTAGAGCTAAAATTTTAAAGTAATAGACCTCATAGCCCAGAGTAATAAAGTCCTACCCAGTGTAATTTTCCAAGCAAGACCATCTTAAGAAGCCAGGATATCACCTCTGCAGTTTCTAATTGAGTTCTGAGGCACAGGAATGATAAGGGGTTGGAAATTACACATATCCACTCGGGTGCCCAGTTCCCTTTAGTGGTGGGGCAGCAGAGAGGGTGTGGGCAGGAGGAACCCCAGATTAACACAGAGTAACAATGAATCACATGGGACCTCCTACATGGTGAAAGCCCCAAGTGATAGCCCCATCTCCTATGGAAAAGCAGGCTGGCCAGGCGCCCTCTGTCATAGTACTATCATTCTACATTGTGCTAGGCTGCTTATCTGTCCCTCCCATTGACCTTGAACCCCCTGAGGACAGGGAACTTTCATCTCCGTTTCTGAAGCTCTGAACTACGCTTTTGCAGAATGGATGAAAGGATGAATCAGGAACAAAGGAAAGTCAAGCTAGTGGCCCACGAACCACATGATCCTCTTGTTTGGTCTGTGTGGTGGCTTGGGTTTGGTTAGGGTTTTGATTGAATCAGTCACCAGCATTTACAAAACCATAATTTTTACACAAAAACCATTTGACTTCCATATGAAAAAATGGAAAATGGAGCATTAAGCAAATGTGGATGGAAGCTGCTACCTGTGGAGAGGAAACTGAGTCCAGTGGCCACACCCTGAAGCGGCTGTCCTCAGTGAGAGCACGGCTCCCTGGAGCAGAGCACCCAAGGGTGGTATTAGTGGGCCCATCCCCCTCAGCATCTTCACAGTCCCTGCTACAGTCTTTGCTTCTCCCTGTACACATGTCCCTGCTGTTGCTATTTCACTCATTTGTTCAGTCAATCACAAAATATCCTGGATGCTCAGGTAGCCAGACTATTATTGGAGCAAGGAGTACTGCAGTGAATTAGGGGATGGATAGATGAATACAAACTAATGAGTGCAAAAGATACTGGACAGTGATGAGGGGCTACGAGAACAGCGTGACAGCCCAGAGAGGTAGCGTGAGGACCAGTAACAGCGGGTGACTACACAAAGGCCCTCCGAGGAGGTGATATCTGAGCTGGGAGCCAAATGACAAGAAGGAGGACCCACCAAGATCCCAGGAAGCTGGTTCCCAGCAGAGAGGACACAACAAATGTGAAGGCCCTTACATGGGAACAAGCACAACATATTTCCATGCACGCAGAGAACAGAATAAACAAACAACAAACAGATGAAAGGAGAGGGAGAAGCAGAGAAGATGGCAAGAAAGCCAGGCAGAGGCTGACTGTGCGGGGCCTGACAGGCCAACCCAAGGACTGTACACTGTCTCCTGTGAGCAGTGGAAAACCACTGGAGAGTTTTAAGAAGGAGAGTGATATGATCTAATTTATTTATTTTTTAAATCCAGTTCATAAAAGCCAAACTGGAAGGCTGCTGCCCAAGAGGATGGCCTGATTATCTTCCCGCACCATGCACTTGCAAACGCAGGCACACAAAATATCAACTGTGGTTATGACAGCTGTATGCTACACAAAGGCAGCAAGGAGAAACCTTTACAGAGGAAATAATATGCAATTTTCTAGCTGAACACCTTTTAAAAAGTAATGATGGAGAATACAATCCCTGCCTGTGAGGCAGGGGCTGTCTTTCTGGGCAGGGTAACAACATGACACTTGAAATAAGCAAGAGTGGGACAAAGCGAGCTTACCCGTGTATTGAAATCTGCAGGCTGAAAAGAGAGAGAGAGCAGGAGGGAGAAAAGAGCCAGGATTCCACTCAGCTTCCTGCTGCTTCTCACCGCGGCTACAAATAATTAAGAGTTCAGAAACGCGGCTTAAACATGACCTGTGACTGAACTTGGCTCCTAGCAGAGAACATGGTCTGATCTACAGCCCCAGCTCCAGGTCAGAGGGAAAGACACAAGCTGAACAGAGCCAGCCAAGGTGAGCGTGAGGCTCTAAAATACCCAACAGCTTCCACAGCAAATTCTTCCCAACCTGATGTGAACCTCAAACCTGACAGCCAGGTGGGCTAATGGGATACAGGCATATTCTAGAATGCCATGAGGTGAAAGAGTCAGAAGCAGCCTGCAACTACCTGGGAGCACATGGCCTAGGGCCCAGGTCACACCCTGAACCTGTAGCTGTGTCAGCAGGCAGGTTGACTATGCTTCCCGCCTACCAGAGGGATCACAGGCTCTGTGCAGCACTGCCCTACATCCACTGTCGGCAGCTACGACCTAGGCAAAAATAATAACATCAAGAAAATGGAACAGCTGCCCTGGAGCCAGCATGGGACTGACTGGGCTCCAGGTCAGCTCCCATGACATTGCCTAGAGGCCGAACTGCAAAAGATGGCGGCAGTCATCCTGATGGCCTTCGGGGTCCTGGGAGCCACTCAAAAGTCTGCTCCAACTCTGTGGGTCCATTGATAATCCCTGCCTACACTACCTCTGGGGATAATGGAGGTGAGAAACTAAAGTAATACTTTTCTTAGACCTTGTCTCACCCACCTAGAAAATACTGCCCATTCCACACTGCCACGCTCCCTCTTCCACAGACACAGCAGTTTCCATGGCATTTGCTTTTGGCTCCTACTGTTCTTTGCCAGAAATTCCTCTTTTTCTATACCCTGCCTGCCAGCCTGGAATATTCTTAAAGGGCCCGCACACATGCTCTATTGTTCTTTGTCCTAGCCAAAAATCAACCCTTCCTTCAGCACCTTCTAAAATCCCACCTTGGAGCCTTGGGGCAAGGGGGCAGATATGTGCGTTCTCATTGGGGCAGGCACCCCGCTGGGACTCCGACAGTCACCGTCCCATGAATCTGAACTCTGAGTAAATCACACAGCATGGAGGGATTGCCAGAAACTACAGTGATAGCAACAACTATATTGCTATACAACTATATTGAACAGCAGTACAATAAGGACCAGGCTGGTAGGGATTCAGAACCAAGGCCTGCCTGAGGCTTCCTTGCTTCCAGGCCATTCCCTAAGCCTGCCTCTTCAGCCTCATGTCCATCAGTGAGCCCCCAGCAGCCCCTCCATGAATTCCCTCTTTGCTTATGACAGCCAGAGCTGGTTTCCATGGTTGCGATTAGGATCCTGACTGACATATTTTCTCTTCTCTCTCTGTCCCAACAGAACTATTTCTCCCATCTGTACTCCCAATGAACTTAAATATATTTTATGACTATTCTAATTATTGTTATACTAATTGATCTCTAGCTATTGATCCCCTCTGCAAATACAGGAGCTTTATGAAAGAAGCTGCGAGTCACTTCACTTGTCTAGCACAGGACCTGGTAGGCAGACACTCAACAAATGTATGTTGAAGTCAATTTGTACTTATAACTTAGACCACTTATAACAATGCTGTACTCTTCAAGAATTTTCTGGTGAGGTTATATATTTATTCTGCAACAAATATCCCATCATTATTATTGACACTGTCATAGTGGAATGCAGGCTGGATGTGGATGCCGGACGAGGTCCTGGAACTCAAACTCACAGAGCTATCAAATGGCAGAGCTGGGATTTGAACTCTGGTTTGTAACATTACGAATCCCACATTCTTTCTGCCTCCCCACACTGCTTCTCAATAGGTCTCTATTAAAAAAATATTACAGGCAAGGCCGTGTATAAATTATTCTACTAAAACTGCTGCTGTTAAAAATATTGTTTAGAAACTGTTTTCAGAATTAACATAAAGTTTATGTATATCTTTTTGTTTCACCCAGCCGCCCAACCCCTCTCCCTGTATCTATGAGTCTGTGTCTATTTTGTTTGTTCATTTATATGAGATCACTCGGTATTTGTCTTTCTCTGGCTTATTTCACTTAGCAAAATAACCTATAAGTCCATCAGTTCTTGCAAATGGTAACATTTCATTCTTTTTCATGACTAATATTCCATTGTATATATGTACCACGTCTTCTTTATCCAATTGTCTACTGATAAGCACTTAGGTTGCTTCCATACCTTGGCTATTGTAAATAACGCTGCAATAAACAAGGAGGACATGTGTTTTTTCAAATTAGTGTTTTGGATTTCTTCAGATAAATACCCAGAAGTGGAATTTCTGGGTCAAAGGTAGTTCTATTTTTAATTTTTCAAGGAACCTCCACACTCTTTTCCATAGTGGCTGAACCAATTTACAATCCAAGCAACAGTGCATGAAAGTCGCATTTTCTCCACATCCTTGCCAGCACTTGATGTTTGTTGATTTATTGATGATATCCATTTTGACAGGTGTAAGGTGATATCTCATTGTGGTTTTACTTTGCATTTCTCCGATGATTACAGACGAGCATCGTTTCATATGTTTATTGGTCATCGGTATGTCCTCTTTGGAGAAATGTCTATTCAGGTACTATGCCCATTTTTTAATTTGATTGTTTGGTTTTTCTGGTATTGAGTTGTGTGAGTACTTTACAATTTTGGATATTAATACTTATCAAATGTCATTGGCAAATATCTTCTCCCATTCAGTAGGTTATCTTTTTGTTTTGTTGATGGTTTCCTTTGCTGTCCAAAACATTTTAGTTTGATGTAGTCTCGTTTGTTTATTTTTACTTTTGTTTCCCTTGCCTAAGGAAATAGTCTAAAAATATATATTACTAAGAACAAAGTCAGAGACTTTACTGCCTACGTTTTCTTCTAGCTAGGAGTTTTATGGCTTCAGGTCTTACATTTAAGTCTTTAAACCATTTTGAGTTTATTCTTGTACATGGTGTAATAAAGTGATCCAGTTTCATTATTTTCATTTATCTGTCCAGTTTTCCACACACCATTTATTGAAGAGACTGTCTTTACCCAATGATACATTCTTGCCTCCTTTGTCATAGATTAACTGACCATACAGGCATGGATTTATTTCTGGTCCCTCTATTCTGTTCCACTGATCTATGTATCTGCTTTTATGCCAATATCATGCTGTTATGATCACTGTAGAGTTGTAGCATAAATTGATATCAGGTAGCATGATACCTCGAATTTCATTCTTTGTTCTCAAGATTGCTGTGGCTATTCAGGATCCTTTGTTTTTTTAATTAAGTTTATTGGGGTGACAATTGTTAGTAAATTTACATAGGTTTCAAGTGTACAATTCTGTAATACATCATCAATATATCACATTGTGTGTTCACCACCCAGAGTCAGTTCTCCCTCCATCACAATATATTTGATCCTTCTTACCTTCATCTACCACTCCCCTCCTCCCTTACCTTCTGGTAACCACTAAACTATTGTCTGTGTCTGAGTGTTTGTTTCTTCATTTGTTTGTCTTGTTCCTTTGTTGTTTTCAGTTTTATATACCACATATTGGTGAAATCATATGGTTCTCGACTTTTTTCTATCTTACTTATTTCACTTAGCATAATAATCTCAAGATCTATCCATTTTGTCGCAAATGGCACTATTTCATCTTTTCTTATGGCACAATAGTATCCCATTGTGGATATATACCACAACTTCTTTATCCAAACATCTATCCAAGGACACTTTGGTTGTTTCCATGGCTTGGCCATGGTAAATTAAGCTGCAGTGAACATCAGAGCACATATATCTTTATAGACAATTTTCATATTTTTTTCAGTAGATACCCAGGAGAGGGATTGCTGGGTCACATGGTAATTCTATTTTTAATTTTTTGAGGACCCTCCACACTGCCTTTCATAGCGGCTGCATGAATCTGTATTCCCACTAACAGTATATAAGGGTTCCTTTCTCTCCACAGCCTCTCCAACAATTTTATAATTTGACTTTATAAAATCCTCTTGGAACACAAGATCCATAAGTTTAGTACCTACGTTTTTCTTCTATGCAGTTTATTGTTTCAGGTCTTATGTTTATTATGTCTTTGATTCATTTTGAGTTAATTTTGATACACAGAGACAGATAGCAGTCTGATTTCGTTCTTTTGCATGTGGCTTTTCAGCTTTTCCAGCACCATTTATTGAAGTGGCTGTGTTTTCTCCATTGTATGTTTTTGGCTTCTTTGTCAAAAATTATCTGTCCATATTTATGTGGGTTTATTTCTGGGTTCTCAATTCTATTCCATCGGTCAGTGTGTCTGTTTTTCTGCCAATACTATACTGTTTTGATTATTGTTGCCCTGTTGTACAAGCTGAAGTAAGGGAGTGTGACATCTCCAGCCTAGTTCTTTTTTCTTAAGATTGCTTTGGCTATTCGGGGTCTTTTGAAGTTCCATACAAAATTGATGATTTTTTGTTCTACTTCTATAAAAAATGCCATTGGGATTTTGATGGGGATTGCATTAAATCTGTATATTGCTTTGTGTAATATGGCCATTTTAACTCTGTTGCTTCTTCCAATCCATGAACAC